>NC_090929.1:1636651361-1637022611 GCF_040938575.1 Ambystoma mexicanum | reverse complement strand
AAAAATGCCATGCCATAATGAAAACATGTCCAACTGGCTGCACAATGTAGACCAGTCTAGACATGTAATAACATATTACAGTAAAACATGCCAGGCCACATTTAAACATACCTAGACTGGTTGCACCAAAATGGCAGTCGAAACAATGCCACTTATCATGGTTATTTTATCACAGATGCTCAGAAAAATATACAATGCCGCATGAAGAAACGGCTAGACTGGCAGCACCCAAATGCCAGTCTAGCCAGGTAATTACATTTAACAGGACTGCTTTATCAGAGATCCCAGTTTAAAAAAGTCAAGTCAAACTAAGAAATGACTAGACTGGCTGCACCAAAATGACTCTCTAGTCACTAATACCACATATCATGCCTGCTTAGCCTGGACATGGATGACCATTACGATATAATGCACAATCCCTGTCCCATCCCACCCCACCCCACATCCGCTCTCCCTCCCACACCCTACCCAACCCCAAAATCAGATTCTCTGCCCAGAATTACCTCCACGTCCCTTTTCCTTGTCCCAGTGCTAACGTATGAGGCTCCTTGCCTCATAGGTAAGTACTGGGATGAGGAAGAGTGGGACAAGGAGTAATGAAGATAACAGGTAACTAAGCCAGGCATTACCCCCATGTCCATCTACCTAATCCCAGTATTTGTGTATGAGGCAAACCGCCTCATACACAAGTACTGGGACGAGGAAGAATAGGGTTATGAGTAATGGAGATTGCCAATAAGTAACCAAGGGATTAAACACAAGTAGAGGCGCCTTACCATTGAGCTGACTGGGCTTCAGCCTGCCCCCCCCCAGTGCTCCCCTGAAAATGTGGGTTATGTTGACTCGACCTGGCTGACCTACAGAGCTGTTGTCGGACAGAACAGGACACACATGTTAAACAGCACCTGGGTTTCGATGTTAACAAAGGCCCAGCACTTACCAGCATTTCACTGTTAGTGCCTGCATTCAAATGCATCATTTTATAGACAATTGAAATCTTGATGTGGGTTTAGTACTTGCATGCCAGGGAAGTGATTGGAAGGGTAAAGAGGGAACAGGGGCCACTTATTCTCACAACAGTCCTAAGTGGGTGCGTTCAGACTTAAAGGAGAGAATTACCTGCTTGTAACATTGAAGCTGCACTAGAATAGTCTCATTAGTATGCATATAGAATTTAGGTGGCCCCACACAAATAAGTGTGCCCCTCACCCACTGCACGTGAAGTTAACACCTCTCCCAACATTTGAAGGGTTAGCCCTCCCCCGAAATGTAGGTTTCGTTGCATCCCTGAACACAAGCACACACACCATTCATCATACACACAAACCCACACCCAGCCACCCATACATTTAATTGTGTACCCTTTCACCATACAGCACACCCAGGCAGCCACCCATACATTTAAGTGTGCACTCTTTCTGCATAGAGGTAAACCCAGGCAACCACCCATACATTTAAGTGTGCACCCTTTCATCATACAGGCAGACACACCCAGGTAGCCACCCATTACATTTAAGTGGTCATCCTTTCACCATACACTCACATAGACAGCCACCTATACATTAAAGTGTGCACCCTTTCACCATACACTCACACAGGCAGCCACCCATACATTTAAGTGTGCACCCTTCCACCATACAGGCACACCCAGGCAGCCACCCATACATTTAAGTGTGCACCCTTCCACCATACAGGCACACCCAGGCAGCCACCCATACATTTAAGTGTGCACCCTTTGGCCATACACTCACAAAGGCAGCCACCCATACATTTAAGTGTGCACCCTTTGGCCATACACTCACAAAGGCAGCCACCCATACATTTAAGTGTGCACCCTTTGGCCATGCACTCACACAGGCAGCCACCCATACATTTAAGTGTGCACCCTTTCACCATACACTCACACACGCACGTGTCATGGGGTTGAGGGGAGCCCTATTACTTCAAAAAGAAATTGTTTTTCGTGGAAGTCAATCCGACGTCATAAAGAAATGATTTACGCTAAGGACCGAACCATAATGAAAATAAAACGCTGTAACAGAAATAATTTCTTTATGAAGGCAGAGTGAATACAAAAAGAAAAGAAATGTAAATGTTGTTCTTTCCTTTAAAGTCCAAGGGGCCGCCCTCCCAGGACATGTGGTCGTTGTGCGACACAGAGAGGCCTTTGGCAGCTAAGTGGGCTTGTCTCAGACTGTGTTGGCTACTCATTGTGGGATAGCTGCACTCAGAAGATAGGACATGGGCAGTTTCTGGCCCTGCGTCTGCGTTTCTGCCGGTATGGAGGTTCTCGGGTTGACCGTGGTTGCTCTCCCAGATTGTGAAGGGCGCACTCCATGCTCAATCTATGCTTGTATCAAAGGCTGGGGGGCTGATGAGCGTAGTGTGGCATGTTTGAGGGCAGAGCAATCCTCAGGGATGGCGACTGATCAGGAGTTGCCAGGGGCAGCGGATGTAGGGGTTAAGGCTAGTGCCATGGGGAGTGTGGAAGGGAATTAAGGCGCCACTGTTTTGAGGGGTGCATCACTGCTCACGTGTGGGCGATGTCTAGGAATGTGCATGGTGGACGACCCCTAGATGACTTTCAGCCATTCTGTTGGTTCTTTGTTCCAAGGCAACACGCACTGTAGGGGCCGGTGCAGATAATGGGCAGCGTATCAACACATGGCTAGCGGTATTCACGAACATGGGTCAAAAAGCCCAGTGTCCACAGACACAGAATTTGTGATAAAAATTATCACACTATTGTTCCTCCTTTCATCTTTACATTTCATCTAATACAGCCTAGTACAGTTCCAACATTTCACATTGATAATGTATTAGAATTATTCTTATTATGATGGTACCTATTGAGCACAGACTTAGCATTGGGAAGCAACAGGGTGCTTTACAAGTCACGAGGGAAGTACACGGCGATGGCAGCAGATCAAACAAACAGGGCAAAGAGATACGTCTGAAGTTATTCTGTAGTTAAAGAACAGCATTGCACATTACATGTTCTCAAGGATTTCTGCACATATCGTCATCCTGTGGGAACAGGATGTTATGCACCTTATGGAACATATGTTCACAGCCGTTCGTTTGCAATACTGTGTTCAGCAGATGCCGAAGGACAGCTGTATGGGTTCTGGTGGTGAGGTATAGAGGTACCTTTCTCTTGTGCAAGTAGATTCAAGCTTTGCAGGCTTCATAGGTGCATGGCAGGGATGCTCTGCACCACACCAGGTAAGCATTTAAAGGAACATTTTCTTATTTTTGAAGAATTTGTAGATTTTTCCTTTCTGCCTGTAGGGTCTTTAAAGTGGTCTGACATGATCTGGGATGTTCATTTTAAGTCAGGTGAAGTGATAGGAAGGGACATCATGAAGAGTGGCAACACATGCATGCAGACATGCAGAACACACTGTCAAGGCCTCGATTGTTTAATGATGCTTCTCTTTCCCCCAAAACTAACTAGTAAGATTTCATTTAATCATAACCACTGGCATTGTTCTGTGCAACCTTCATTACACAATTCCTTTAGCCCCTACCCCCACATCCACCATTATGCAAGGAGATCATCCAATTGCAAATGCGTCTGGGCCCTGCCACCATTCGGAGCAGTCCCTCAGCATTATTAGCCAATGTACACTCTGCAGAGGAAGACAGGCAAGTCCAGACACTATTAGTGAACAGCTTGTTGAGCATTTGATCAGAAAAGGGTTACATATTATGTGCCAACATAGTCTTAGGAGCAGCAGGTCTTATAAACATAACCAGCTGAGTTATTAAACACCGAGAATCATGAAAGCACTTGATACAGTGTCACACAAATGTTCATTCTATATTCCATCCACATCTCATTTCACAGTCATGTCCAGTGGTGTCGACCTATCTGGGGGCAGAGAGGTGGAGCAGGCCCTGCAATTGTAGGCTTAAGCAATAAACTTTCTTTTCAATAATTGTTTGTTTTGCTCTGAGTGGAGATTAATGTGTCCCACAGCAAATAAAGGTGTTTACTTTGGGTGGTGGGCCACTTACAATCTGTAAGTAAAATGAAGACACTGTTCTTTGCTCATGTGGACAGGGTATAACCATATAAAAGCTGCCATCACTGCACGCTCCTGTGTTGTTCTTGCTAACACACCTTCCAGCCTCTCTTAAAAATATATTCAATTGAAATTTAAAAACATTTTCTTAAACTGAAAACTAGTAGTTAATTTCCACAACTTATTGTATGTTTTAGTTGTGTTGTGTGTGAATGCAACTTGTAATCACATCATGCATAGCAATAAGATACATGTTTTTCTCAAGTAATATCTAAGAGCATGTGACGTAATCACACATGTACAACACATAAAAGAAATCTCTCGAGTTGGCCTCTGTCCAGGGTGAGATGCTCAGCTAGTCCTGGCATTTAGGTTGCCATCACATTGTGGTCTTGTAATTGTGTTACTGCATTTAGAGAAGGAACATACAAATATGAATACTACCCAAGGGTATATATGAACATGGTCAAAAGCCACAAATTGAAAAACAACCCAAATCTTAACCGGGACAAATTGAAAGGTTTGTTTGTGCACACGCTTGTTAACGCATTAGTGCAAATGTGATGCACTTTCAGTCCTTAGTTCTCTTTATTTGGGATATTTAGGACTGACAAGATGGAAGACCAGGGGGGATTTTCACATCCAGTCTAAAAAAGGGCGCATTTGAGAACAATGCATAGGCGCACCCACAATCTCCTCCTACTTATGTCCTCTGATCCACTCCTACCCTACCTTTTTGTCATAGCGCCCTTTTCTGTGATGCAGCTTTCGGCTCAGTCAAAGGTTGCGCCGCAAGATTAAACCAGCAACACTGGACCTGCAGAAGTTAGCATGCACGCACAAAGGTCTAGTATATCTCTCGCCACGCCCGCATGCAGACACAATCCCATGTCAGAGCAAAGCTAGAGGTGCAATGGGAAAATGTGCAAACTGTGCAGCCAGCAAGCCTGGGTTAATAGCCATGGTCCCTCAGGTGATGCATCGATTGAAACCTGGATATATCACTCCACGTGATGGGGGATAGTTTCTCTGGCTGCCAATATTCTGCCAAAAGGATGTGGCCATGTGGTGTTCACTTGCTCCCCACATTTTGAGTGGAGCAATGGGGGAAGGGTGTACCTTGGCTTCCTGATCGGTTGCAGAATTTGGCTATCATGAGAATGTACATTGGCAAGCAATAGTGGTCATTTGCAGACTCTCGGGCAGCTGTAGTCTGTTGAGTAGTTGCTAAGTGTGTCTCGGAAGGAAGTATTTCTCTGTACATGAAATGAATCAGAAGGAGCTTTTACTGATGCTATGCTCCTAGCATTGCCCAAACCGAAGAAATACCCTGAATTACCAAAATGTTACAGACCAATTTCCCTAATCAATACCGACTGTAAAATCTTTGCAAAAATTTAAGCAAATAGACTCCTCCCTTTTATAACCAAATGAATTTAACAAGACCAGGTTGGATATGTTAAAGATAGAGTATCAGCATCCAATATTAGAATGTTCCTGAATGCTTTGACCATCAACACCCACTCAACAGACCCATATGCAGCCGTTGCCTTAGATGCGGAAAAGTCATTTGACAGGGTTGAGTGGGATTACCTATTTGATGCGCTGCGCTGGCATAGACTGCACAAAACTTGTATATCCATGATTAAAATTCTCTACTCTAACCCTCAAACTTCTATTTTTATTAGTGGGCAGATATCCTCCTTCTTTCCTTTAGGCCGAGGGTCACGACAAGGATGCTCTCTCTCCCCTTTGTTATTTATTTTAGCCCTTGAACTCTTCATAGAAACTATGAGAACACACCCCGGGTTTCATGGAATAACCTTTGGGTATCTAAACGTCAAATTAGCTGCCTATGCGGATGACATTCTTCTATCCCTTAAAACACTGAGCCACGTCTGCAAAGTATAATCAATATTGTATCACACTTCTCCTTAGATGCAGGATGCAATCTAAATATGGACAAATCCGTAATTCTCCCCTTAAATATTTACTGTAACAAACATCAGGTCTGAGAGTATGGGATGAGATGGTGCCCTAAGAAAATCAAATATTTAAGGTTGCAAATGACCTCATCAATTAAACATATCATTAACTGCTCCAACTCTCTGGAACACCGTACCAGCACATATTAGAAATGAGCAATCGCACCTGCGATTCAAGTCAATGATTAAAACCTGGCTCTTTGACAAATGTGATTAAGTCCATAAATAACTCTGTTAATGTCTCCACTATGCTGTAACTGAAAGCCTGTAATGAAGTTACGTTTCTTAAGTAACCAGCGCCACGATAACCCCGGGTTTGGCCGTGTAACAAATGTAATAGATAAAAAAAAAAACTAAATTAAAGACAATTTTAACAGTATCTTAATTAAAATCAAAATCCTCTTAGAGTCATGGTCCCCATTATTTCTATCCTGGTGGGGTTGTCTTGAGTCTGTTAAACGATTATCTCCTCAATTATTTTGTGTGTTTTATTCATGCTCTCTATCCCTATTCCCAGTAAATTCTTTAAAGATGTTGATTAATGCCTTACTAATTTCTTTTGGGGACAGAAAAAGCATAGGATGTTTCTCAGTAAATTAAAGATAAACGTTAATTCTGAAGGAGTAGGGTTCCCAGATTAGGCCAAGTATCATTCCGCTTTTAGATTAAAACAGGTGAAATGTTGGTTGCATCAAAGTGAACAATTGTTAGTCCTTACATGTGTTATTGCAGAAAGGAATATTGTCAGGCCTTTCTCTCTTGCTGACTCTTATGTGCTTGATTCAAATAACAGATTTACCAAATACTACAATGTGCAATCTTCAGACAAACAGATTAGGAGGTATTTCATCTCTCCAAATTCATCCGGGTTCATACCACAACCTATAAGTTTTAATAAACGTATAAAAATCAATGGCAAAGTCGTCTTCTGGAAAAATTGGGTTCACAAGGGACTCAGATTTGTGCATCAACTTTTCAAGCAAGGTATACCTCTAACTTTTAATGACTTTAGAGATGAATTCCTCATTCCTCAGTCGTTTTATAACCAATACTCAATATTAATTAATGCTATTACAGATAACTTGCAGCTCCTATTACAACCCTCGGGTCAATCTATCGATTATAGACATAAGCATGTGTATAACTGTCAGTTGTCTGCCTCCTACTTCTATAAAGAATTTACAAATGACTCCAATCTGAACCCTCAATGGAAAACACAGAATATATGTTGGAACTTTTAAACACATGTTTGCTGAATGTAAATGTGTTAAACTTTTCTGGGAAAATGTGTGGCACTTCGTTAAATGTATTTTTAAATTAAAGGAACCCTTTAATTTCAAGATTCTATTCTTGGACAGTGTCCTCTTTCTCCATTTAAATTCCTATGCATGTCATTTATTTGATCTCTCTATTCTAATTGCGATTCAGATAATTCCCATTGGAAGAAATCAGAACTCATTAATCATAAAATATGGCGGAACTCTACATGCAACACACAGAGGATTGAGGGTTGTAAAGCTTTGACACCGGTATTGTATTACAAATATGTATTGAATTGGAGAATGTATTCTGATTTTATTGAACCTCAGATAATTAAACTGCTTTCAGATAAACTTAAGATACTTCACTACTCATTGCCCTCACCAATTCCCCCCTTGCCTCTTTTTATCCCCCTCTCCTTTACTTCTTTTCCGGTTTTTTTGTCTTATATGTCTACTCACCCTTCCCCGCCCTAAAAATGTAACTGTGCTCCTAGAATATACATAGCATCAATACAATGCTATATTTTTTCGTTACATTAACTTAAATCAGCCAATTCTGATTTACATACCAATTGTTAAGATGTCATTACTTCTTATTACACTACGTTCTTGATATGCATTTTATGTGCATCCTCAATCAAACATGTTTACAAAAAAAAGCCGTTTTAGTTAGCCTTTATTTCTTCTAGCTTTTAACAATATTTTTAGTTTGGATATTAGGTGGTGCGCCTTTAAGTCAAAACTATTGCATTAGGGTACTGATAGGGAGAATTGGCATATGAGGAGGGAACACAAAGGTGGTAGGTGGTATCTGGTTATTTGCCCAGCCATTGACTGGCCATGACCATGCTAATCCCCATGGCCATTCCCACCCGGTTCCTGACCCCCCCCCCCCCAAACACCTCCTCAAGCCTTACCATTAAACCTTTCCCTCAAAAGTCCCGGAAAGTGCTATTTTAAAGCAGTCTTCTGTGAGTTAATGCCATAATTGGAGTTGTAAATGCACTTCTAGTATAAATAAAATGTCTTAACCAGGTCTGTCTTCAGCCACTCGCTTTATAAGCACTAAGCATGCCCTTCACTGAAGTCCTGTTAAACACAACCATTGTGAAAGCCAACGGTTTTGACTTGTGTATAAATATTGGGCATTTGCCAGGCACTGCTATTAGATGCCCAGGTACTCACACCATTTTACAGCTGCAACCATCAATGGCCAGTTGATATCACTATGGCACTGCCTGTACAAAATCCCACGCTGTTGGCTTTGCCAATGCGTGTTTAACATGTATTCTGCGGTCCCGTGGGCCCTCCATCCCGGTAAGTCCTGTTTCCATTTGCTTCGAGGCCAGTCCAGCTATGCACTCTTCGTGGCTTGCTATAGGTGAGCACTTTGGCACATTGTGAAAGGATGCCGGCCGGCAGCTGATAGCATGTGTACGCGCCGCCTGGGTGAGTCTCTGCCGCTATAGCATAACCCTGCCAGGCTGTCCCAGGCCCTCTCCAGGCGCGGCTTCCAGGCATCACTTGGGCAAATATTTGCTCTTCCTGGACGGCAACCTTCTCCTTTCAGACGCGCTCGGCTCCCGCTGCGTTGAAGGACATTGGCTCACCTATCCCAAGCCACGATGCTCCTCCAAAGGCGAATATTCAGTGGCGAGCACTTGAACGAGATGAGAACAGAGAGGCAGTGTTTACACACACTTGTGCTGCGACACGAATGCATGAATACTTCCAGTCTCGGATGTATGTGTGCAGTGTGCGCTGCGGTGGCCTGCATCCATACCAAGGGATGTCAAGATTGCTTCTGAAAGCCTCCTTTTTATTTAATCACTTTGGTTAATCATTGAACTATTATTAAAAAGCTGAAAGGCTGGGGGGTGGGGGGGTGGTTAAGGCTCGGGAAGTTAAGCGCGTGTTGCTGAGGTCTTTTTTTGATTTGCAAATCTCAAAACCCCTGAAAAGCCAACCCACTCTTTCAAGCTTCCGAGGTCTATACATTTACTTGGATACCAATTATATTTATCCATTCCAAGCAGGCCCGGCCCGCCCGGGAGACCGCCCAGGGTGCTACTAGCCCCCGCCCCCCCATACCCCTCCCCTCCCCCGCCACGCCAGCTTGGGAGAGTCTTTCAAGGTCACATGGGGCACATTTAACAACAATAAGGCGCTGTGGTGCTTATTGAAAAATGTGGCTCTCCTTCCCCACATGACCAGGGGCATGAGGGTGGGGACGCCACATTTCTGTTTGCTGCCTGGGGCGGAACGGCGCTAAGGACTGCCCTGACTCCATGAACGCATTTACTTTGGGGGTGTTTCTGTTTTCCCAGTGGTCGAAGTGGGCAGAAACTGTGTGCCTCTTCTATGTTTAATTACGTTTTACTGTTCCTATATTTTTATTTTAAAAAGAAACCGCTCCTAAATGTTTTTGTTTTAAAATAAAAGCGTAGGAAGAAGTTGAAACTTGCACTTCCGTGCACTGCACTGAGCGTTCCCTTAAACAGCAGGTGCTTTTGTTTTGGGGGTTTGTATTGTGCGTGGGAGGGGGCCGGCCGAAGGGGTTTGTGGGGATTGGGGGCAGGCCAGTAGGGAACATAGCTCCACTACTTCTTTTCGTACACTTCGACCACTGGGGAAAATCGACCACTACTATGTTTGGCGGGAATTACCTCTGGGAATAGGGTCATATTCAATTACTGTTATTGCATTCCGCAGTACTGTTTAATCCCCATTTTGGAGTCCTCTTGGACTAATGGGACATATGATGTTACCACATGCGGTAATACTACACAGGGCATTACCACCATTGTAAGCAAAGGTAATATCTCCACTTACAGCCAGGCATTTATTTCCCTACATATGGGTGGAAAACGCATGCTCCATGCTTTATTGCTCCTACCAAACTCTTAAAGAGGGTGATAATGAGGCCCATAGTTTATTAAACATCATTACAAAGAATCTTTGAGCTTTAAGTGGGCCAGGGCTAGCCGAAACTGAGCCCCAGCAGTCTCCTGATACCTTGATCAAGCGGGGGTGCTGCCGGAGCTCCCTCAGCTCCCACCACCCCACCAGAAACGCAAACAGCAAGGAAAGCCACTTTTTTTATTATTGTCTTGTGCTGCGGTCACTTCAGGCCACGCCCCCTGTTACAGCCTCCCCTCCTCGAATTCTCTCCCCAGGTAAAGAAAGCACTGACAAAGATATTCAACTTGTCAGACTATTTAAAGGCTAGTACGCAAAAAAACATTTGAAGCAAATAGTGTAAATTATAGGACTGGATTGGGACAGAGAACTGTCAGTGGGAAAGATAACATGTCACTTCTAGGACCAGATGGACACACCGCCTCTCACCTCCAGGACACACCGCCTGTCACCTCCAGGACACACCGCCTATCTCTGCCAGGACACACCTATCTCCTCCAGGACACACCACCTATCACCTCCAGGACACACCACCTATCACCTCCAGGACACGCCACCTATCTCCGCCAGGACACACCACCTATGACCTCCAGGACACACCACCTATCACCTTCACGACACACCGCCTGTCACCTCCAGGACACACCACCTATCACCTCCAGGACACATCGCCTCTCACCTCCAGGACACCACCTGTCACCTCCAGGACACATTGTCTATCTCCGCCAGGACACACCTATCTCCTCCAGGACACACCACCTATCTCCTCCAGGACACACCACCTATCTCCACCAGGACACACCGCCTATCTCCTCCAGGACACACCCGCTATCTCCTCCACACACTGCATATCACCTCCAGGAGACACCGCCTGTCGCCTCCAGGACACACTACCTATCACCTCCAGGACATACCGTCTGTCACCTCCAGGACACACCGCCTGTCACCTACAGGAGCGGAAGAGTACTGGCGATTGGCGCAAGAATTCAGATATTGCCACTTCTGGGACAGGATGGGGTGCAATGGCTTGGCACAAGTACACATAGCCTGTTACATTGTCTCCTGGATACATAACCTGCAACTCGGGGCTGGGGATCAGGTACTGCCACAGGGGTATAGAAACTGCCCATTTAAGGATTGAATGGGCACAGAGGACTGGTACATGGACCGAGAGATTGCACCTGCAGGACAGTTTGGGAGCAGAAGATTGGCCAATGATACAGACGATCTGCTTGGCACAGGCACACCCAGTCGGTCACCCACAGGACTAGAAGAGTGCCAGGTATTGGGAAGACATGCAGAACACCTGACCCCTATACCTGGGCTGCTCAAGGGAATACAAGCTTGCCACCTCTATGAATGGACACACCTAAGCAGAGGAGGGGCTTAGGGAGAGGACTGTCATTGGATGGGAGCGGTTTGACCCAAAGGACAGTGATTGGTTTAGAGGAGAAACACTATTTTTAAGTGAAAGTGAAACTGTTTTTTCCTTTACCGAGGATTCCCAGCCTGACGACGGGAAATATTCATGAGCATGTGAATCCATCCCAGATCCCACGCTGGAGAAAACAATGTTACGTGTTATTTCACATGCAAGGCAAGGGGGCTGATGTGCACACTCGCTTTTTCAAAGCGGAGAGGTGGGGAAAGCCTTTAATACCACAAGTTTCAGGAAAGGCTTCCATCCTCTCTCTGCATAACAAAAACAAAGTGTGGAAGCCCTGCCCCCCAACCGACATTTCAGGGGGGCGGGGGGGGGCTGGAGCCAGATTAGCTCAATGGCGTTGCGTCACTGTAGTTGTGTGTTTGAAGGGTGTCTGTTGGAGGGGAGTGGAGAGTGTGGTGTGAGACTGTTTGATAGGTGGTAGTGAAGGTTTGAAGGGCAGTTTGTTCAGTGGAAATGGAGAGGCATTCCTAGGGGTCTTTGTTGTGTATCACTAGGTTCCATTTAGGGGACGTAAAAAGCTGAGGCGAACGGCACAGAAGCCTCCGGCATTGTGCGAGAAGAGAAGCCCCTCTTTCTTCTGCTTCAGGGAGCTACATTTTAAGCTGCCAGGGAGCTTTCAGCGAGCTAATGCACTTGGAAGAGTCCTGCAGGACTCATTTTGAACCTTTGTAGGAGAATGAATTCAGAGAGAGGAGGCAGCAAAGAGTGGTTTTTATTGGGAAAATGGGGCTGAGCTGCCACGTCACCTCATGGACTTCTGCGTCATGTCAGCAATGATGTGGCGGCCTGGGCACGTCAGAATTTACGAGTGCGTGAAAGTGCTGAGCATGGAGTGGCCAGACCCCTCTCCACCACCACTGCGTTCCATAGCTCCTCTGCATGCTGACAGGGCCGTCCTTAGAAGCCGCTGAGCCCTGGGTGGCAAAGAAATAATTTGGCACCCTCCCCTCTGCCCAAGTGCACCCCTGGTCATGCTGGGGAAGGGAGAAATGTTTCAGTAGGCGCTGAAAGCATCTGCTCCCTATTGTTATCAAATGCGCTCCGCTCCAGAGAGCGGAGAGCATTACATTTCAGTAGGGCGCCTGCCGTGCCTTCTCCCACCACGCCAGCTCGGGGAGACCTTGAAAGACTCCGTGATGGGGGGCTAATGGCAGGGCACCTTGGGCGGTAGCCCAGACGGCCCACCCCTCAGGCCGGCCCTGCATGCCGCAATGCTGGAGCTACATCCATTGCACGGTGTCTGCATAAATAAACAACACTCTGTCATGCTCTTTATTTTCCTGTTGGTTCCTGGTACAGAACATTGTTTCAGGACACTCTTTGGGCATAAGCAAGGGGGTGGCCCGGGACCCCCGTCTACTCGTGAACAAAGGATGGAGCCATGTCCCCCCAGCTCCTACCAACTCCAGGTAACCCCACTGTTTCCTGAGACCAATGGATTCAAATCTTTGACACTTATATTGCAGGCATCGGTGGTGCTGGGTCAGCTGCTTACAGTAGAAAGGCCTTCATTTTTAAGGCTCTCGGGTAGTGCTTTGAGTAGGACAAGAAATCGAGGGAGGGGCTCTAATGCGTCGTGATGCAATATTTGGTGACGGGCCCTAAAAGGGTCTTTCCCAGCCTCAAATCCCAAGTAGCTTCTAGAACTTTAAAAGAGGAGTGGCCTGGGAAATTAAAGGAGTCACCTAACAGAGCCAATCGAGTTTACATATGTGCAATGAGTGGGCCAGCATTCTGGCTTAAAAAATGTATTTAAATATATGTGTAAAAATGTTGACCAAAATAAAGAAATTGAAATATGAAATAGAACATCAAATTAAAAGGGGTCAGTACACCAGGCAATCCTACAGTTCTTCTGAAAGAAATCCATTATTCATGCATACCTAATAAATGCATTCTAATTATAATGGCTTAATATAATGTGTGGCAACAATCAAACAATGTATTCTCTTATAATGTCCACTTCCTGTTTGAAAAGTACATCATTTCACATTTCTTTAACTGATGTTGTGATTCCAAACATTACTGAAGGTAGCATCTACTGGCAAAGACATTTGGTAAGGGAGGTCAGTTCGGAGAGCCCTGTCTCAAGGGCAATATTTAAAGACTGCCAGAGCTGAGCCCTGGCTAGCCCTAGCCCACTTAAAGCCCTGCCCTAAGGGCAGAGAGTCAATGCAAATTTGCCAGCCTGCAGCACAAAGCCATCTGGGCCCTGCTGATGATCAGTGATGAGAATTTGTATTTAATCTGGTATTTATATAGCGCTCTTTCCCCACTTGTGTGGCCATAATGCACTTTTTTCTCGGTTGAACGCCCTTGGTGACGGTAGTCGATGTGGTTGGAGATTCTAGGGAGTTTAGTTTAGGAGATGCATGTGTGAATGTTGCCGTTCTAAAAAATGTGTGGCTGGCAAGGCTCCACTAAGCAGCCCAAGAGATGTCAACCACATGGGTGGGTGCTTTTGAGGGTTTCAGATAGATTGCTATTGTTGAGAGAATCTATGTGTCGCCAGCTATACCGGGTTCCTCTCGGGTGGTGGTCACTGTATGCTAGTGGCAGAGGTTGTTGAGGTACATCAGGTGTTTCAGTCTCGAAGGATATGATCATTATGTGGGTATGCGCTCGTACATCTTGCTGCCCCTGCATAAGTCAGTGCCCCACTTGGGCCACCCCAGTCAAAAGAATCTGGACATGCCACTGTGGAGTGGCAATACGGACAACACAGGAAAAAAAGCTGAGTGAAAAAATGTGGCCTCTGCTAGAAAATAGGACACTATGCAGAGTTACGCTGGCAGAGGCATTGCAGCACCAGTGTGGCAACATTCGGAGAAGACAATAGCGACAGTCCCACAAACCGTAAACAGAGCACTGTCCTGCGCATAAAGGCCTAAAAGACCACGCAGATGTCCAAACCACATTGAGTCTTGCGGATTAACGATAAACATATCCGCCTGATGACTGATTCTCATTCAGATCTTCAGACTGATAAGGAATTTGTGGGAGAAGACAAGATACAAGTCAGAAGTGCAAGTATAGAACTGAAAGTATGTGGAGGGTCTGAAGTGAGGTGAAGCTGTTGGGATACAAGACATGCTGCGCACACAAATACACCCAGCAGAGCGAGCATGGTCTGGCAATGCTAGAATGGCTTGACCAAGCTAGGCCAGACATTGAATTAGATCCTGACAGTGAAGAGCATGGACTCTATCTGCAAACCCTCTACTACCACAAGAATGTATTCTCCAACAGCCTGGGCTGCATAAAAAGATATCGACACAAGAGTCACCTTCGGCCAGGGGTAATCCATGTCAAGCAGAAGGTGTGGCCAGTCCCCGCTACCACCCGAGAAGGATTGAAGACTACAGAAACCTCTGGGTGAGGGAACAATAGAAGCCAGTACGGCCTCACAGTAATTGAGCCCCGTTGTGCTCATGAAGAAATAACCGTTGCAACAAGTGTGCATCTGCGTTGACCTGTGCAGCCCCAGCAAGGAAGTGGTGATGGACAGCTACCTCCTGCCCAGCATACTTCTCCACATTCTTCATTCGATTGCGTAATGGAAGAACCTTCACAAAGCTGCACCTGTAGGATGTGTATTGCCAGGCAAGGCTACACGACTCATCCAAGTCTCTCACTGTGTTCATCACTCCCTTTGGAACCTTCATGTAGACCAGGCTGACTGTCTGGCTTTGTTCCTCAGCAAGTCTTGCAAAGGATGATGGGCTGTCAGAAACAAAGCCTACTTCCAAGAACACATCATGATATCTGGAAAAACCCAAGGCCACAACAAAACTCTGACTACCGAATTGTAAAGACTAAACTCAATGAGAGTCCGATCACAGCATGTAAAATGCACGTTTCTAACTGATTTGGTGGAGTGCAAGCTTGGACTGGCCTATAGGGCAATAGGGCAATGCCTGAACCAAAAACACAAAACGCTAGTATGGGACCGTTGTTTTGGTGAAAGTGGGCCACTTTTTGGGCCAATGTGGGCGAGTTTGATGAGTTACTTCACCATACGTCTAGTATTTATGACCATTGTTTCTAAATAAATATTCTTTAAATTGCACGATTTGCATCACATCTTATCAAAAAACTCCCCCTTGGGTACTACTCAAACAGACTCGCACAGAAAGTAAGAAGTGCCATTGGCAACTGTGGGCCACTTTTTCATTGGTGCCCAAGACAATTTTATGCCCCTGTCCAACCCTGGTGGGGTATTTAGGATAACTCGTTTTGGCTCGAGGTATAAAGTCTAGCCTCAACCTACTCAAGGCCATCACCAATGCCCCTGCCCCAAAGAACAAATGCTCAAGTCAATCCTAGGTCCATTAGAATATTCAGCAAAATTCAGGGCTACGTTCTCCGAAAATACCGAACCGCTAAGGCGAGAGAATAAAGGAGCACCTTGTTGAAGCAGCATGCCTGGTGCCATTCTATCCTCAACTCAACAGGCTAATGACCGTATATGCCAGCATATCTGGCTTGGATGCCTTGCTAACTCAAAAACAGCGCGGCCAAGAAAACGTTGGGGGCCTTGACTTCGAAGACCCTATCGAACACTCAAAAGAAACTACTCGGTCATTGAGAAGGAAATGTTGGCATTGCATGGGTGACAAATATATTTGCACTTATATATGGGGAAGGAAATTCCTCCTGGTCACTGACCACAAATCTTTAGTTCACCTTCTCATCTCAGGAGGCACCTCCACTCCCAGGCTCCTAAGACTAGCAGCCACATTGCAGGAATACACCTTTGAGATCCAGCATGTGGCAGGCTGGGAAAATGGACAGGACGATTGCATGTCAAGTTAGACAGACCCCGGGGAACCAGCAGATACGTTCCTCAAAGATGATTGTATCATTGCCACACTGATGAATGTGTGTGACGGGGAGGTTCAAGTGTTGAGAGAACGACCGTGGAAGCACGCAGACAAGATATTTCAAGAAATGTGGTGAGCCGGTGCATTCCCTCACAGGCCTCCACATCATGTCAGCGATGACGTGGTGGGACGGGCCATGGTGTGAATGCGTGAGGGCGCAGCAGACACAGATTCAGCGTGGAGCACAAAGTGACCAGACCTGCCGCTCCACTCTGTATCTCCATGCGCATGATTTAATGCCAGAGCCAGTGGTGGAAATGGAACAAATTTAAAGGGGGATCCCACAAGGGGCAGAGTTTGGAGGAGGGGGTAGAATTCTGAGGGGGCGGAGCTGACTGTTGAACTCCCCTCAAAGGAAATGTCCAAAATAATAGTTTTAAAAACAGTGTAATTGCTTTCATGCTGCTCCTTTCCAAACTCCACACTGTACATCAATCCCACTTTAAATCACTTCCATGGCAGTGGTGCACCCAAAATACTGTTGTTAATGCAGTGATGTTTAGTACATTAAGAGATCCATAGACAAACTCTATGGTGGAAGGCTACAGGCTAACAGGGTAGCTCAGCAGGTTGAGAGACTGTTGCTGCAATGTTATATAATAAAATCTGGTTGTCAATTGTATGACTTTTTGCAAACATGCTATAAAATGTATTCAGCCAGTATGTGGTTTGTGCTGGTGGTTTCTTGCTTCTATTCAGGGTGGAGGTGGAGGTATTACTGCCCCTGTAGTGAAAATCAAAATGTGGCATCCATGAACCCAAAGTTTAATTTCCTAATAACTGCTGTCAGCACAACAGAAGCATTTATTTGTGATTAAGCAGTTTGACAAGCATATACCATCTTTATAGACATAAACTGTGAAAAAACAAAAAGGTAATGGGCACAAAAAGTATAGGCAATTAGTAAGTCAAAAAAAGAAACACGTTTCAAAGAAAACTAGTGAATGAAAGTTTAAGCAGCATTTCTGAGTGTTGAAATTATAATTGTTCATTTATAACAGCAAGTGGTTTCTAAGCGCGGGATCAGGATTCAAACCTGTGTTGCGCTGTATTGTCTTGTTTCCTAGACAAACGAGTTGCCCCTGAGCTAGCCTTCCAATGACTTTTTTTTCTTCTATGAAAGTGTAAGATGCACATTTGGAAAACAACAGTATGCCCAGCATATAGAAAGCCTGCTTTTAACAGTGATGTGCCCCACCCCAGTGATAGTCACGGCCCATTGATTCCCATGGTGTCCCTTTCATATCAGAAGAAAAAAAAACAGGCCAAGTAAATAAGACCTGAAAACCGGCGAATGACGGCTTGGAAAAGGAGCACAGAGCGGATTAGATCACCGAGCCCCCAGCTTCCTTCGGCGAATTCATTCAGGGCTGAGACAGACTGGGTCCGAATGTCGGGGGGGATATCTGATGCCGGATCTCAGACCTGTCAAGAGCCGGCCCATTGCCCAGCCATGGCCAGAGCTACAATCATGTCATGGTGTCTGCGTGCATTTATTTACTGTGCATTTGTAAGGCACTCACACATCAAGTAAATTGTGTTTCAAAACGCCCACAGGGCAACAGGGAGGGAATATGAGAATGAAAATCAAATATAACAATGGAAGATAGAGGCAGACCTACTAGGCCTTGTGAGCGTTCAGAACGTGCAAGTGCAGAGAGAGAGAAGGGATGAGGGAGTGGGGGCGGTGGCAGGGGATAAGTGTTAGGTGTATCAAGAGGGTGGTGCTAGGGAGTCGTAAGTGAAGGACGCTATTTATTTATTTTATAGTTCATTTATAACCGCTTAATGCCAACAAGTGGTATCTAAGCGCGGGATCAGGATTCAAACCTGCGTTGCCTTGCTTCCGAGACAGACGCATTGCCCCTGAGTTATCCATCCCCCCTCTGCCCTTCCTCTTCAGTAATACCACTCTCATATGCTTTATTTGCTTGCCGACTCCAGGTCGAGACAGTCATTAGAGGGTGCCATTTGTGCACACTACGGTAAAGGAGTAACGTTTGTTAAAAAGTAAAAAGTACATACTCATCTTGTACATGAGTATAACGTGATCAAAAGTGATACATTTTGGATATAGGGCCTCATTACACGGATGGCGTTAATGGTTAACGGTCACCGTTAATGGTAACGGTGCCGTTAACCATTACCGCCTTACTACGAGGTCCCTTAGCGGGTTGGTGCTTTAACGCCTGCTTTTTGCAGGCGTTAAAAACCAACCCGCTAAGGGACCTTGGTGCTAATTACGGCACCGCAAAATTGCGGCGCCGTAATTAGCACCTTCCCCATTCCCATTATGCCCTATGGGGCAAAAATGGGAATGGGGAAGGGCATTGGTGGAAGGGGGAATTACCGCCCCGCCAACCTTGGAATGGGGCGGTAATTCCCCCTTCCACCAAGGCGGTGCCGGTATTTTACCGGCATGGACCAAGGTGCTAATAGCACCTTGGTCCATGTGCTAATACCGCCATCCGTGTAATGAGGCCTATAGGGTCTGAATTCAGAGTGCCAGGGGGTGCATACCAATTGGGGTCCCGTATTAAAAGAAAGTTTAACAAAAGCCTTGGGGTGAGTGATATAGCATTGCAAGTGAGTAGCTAAATACACATAAATTATTTGTCGGCACAGAAAAATGGTAAAGAGAGACGAATTATGGGTGACTAATGGCTTTAATAGGACTGGATATTTTAGTATTATTGATTTTAAGTGGTGAATAATATTATGTTATATGTTTATATGATACATAGATGCAAACTGTATCGGAAAATGGTGGTGTTTGTTACAGAAGGTTATGGTGCAAGATGATGGTAGATGAGCAATGCGATATAATGTGACTAAGTGATGTGAATGAATACATTAAGAGAATGAGAAATGTATAGTGAACATATGAAATGTAAATGTGCAATGTTATTTTGATATGATTTTAGATGATGTAATATACATTTGTAGACAAAAATGCTGAGCTTGCTGATGTGGATGCCTCATACTCTTCCCTATGGATATATTCTCTCAGAATGTGAGATAGCCAGTGCAAGTAGAAGAGTGCAATACTTGACAGTTATGTGATACGCCAAACTGACCCGTCTATCGAATAGTACCTTTATAGTGAAGCTAATGGAGCAATATGGCGTGCTCGATAACAAAACTGATCTTGCAATGATACATAGATGGAGACAGGTATACCTTAAATGGATCAACACCGAGACATCCTGATGGTTGCTATACTCCATAGCTCAGATAATATGAAAAGTGAAAAATCTGATATATGATGTCGATCGAGAGCAAAGACTAGTTAATCTGGCAACCAAATCCAACAGTGGAGTATTTTTAGAACATTTAGAAGTGAGAGAACTCAAACCCAAATACCAAATGGCATAACCAGATTGTTCTACTATCCAATGGTTTTTGATGTTCAAATGTGATTTCTGTGATATCATGGAAATATTAGGACCCAAAGTGGGCAGTGGGCATTCAGAAAGAACTGAGGCTTTGTCGACTCCGCGGAGTAAATGCTCTAGAAGCAGCATACCACATAATATGTGAGTGTGATAGTCTTGACAAACTCCGTTGAAAATTTCTTATGGCCTCTGAGAACTCTATGGATAATTGTAACAGGAGAAATATATGGATAAAATTACTTGCTGGGAATGACTTGATTTTAATTTTTTATTTGATGAAATTGTGATGATTTTAGAGATTTTAAAGGAGCTATCTAAAGATATTTTTTATATTGTCTAATGAGCGCAGACTTTTATGTGTAGTTTTTAAGATGTAAAATGTTAATGATGTTATGTGTAATATATGTAAAAAACGGTTATAGTTGTATGCATATTAAATCAATTAAATAAATAAATATCAATTTGTAAAGTTTTTTAATGAAACTAAACAAATACATTTAAATAAAAAATAAAATAAAACATAATGCACAGACATTAAGCTGCATTTAAAATATGAAAGTTGGAATATCCAAGTAGGGTTATGTTTACAGGTACCAGTCTATTGAAGTTATTGATATTTGTTATAATGCGCCCTGTGGGCACTTTGAAACAGTATTTTTGAAACAGTATTTTCTTATTGTATAGGCACCTAACAAGCAAACAGTAAACCTAACCAAGGTGCACTGGAGCACAAACAATATATCACCCAACAAAATCCAAAGCGAGGAATCAAATCAAAAACGGTTAAAATATACATTGAGTAAATGCTGGGAGGATAGGTCAGGGGCGAGTAGAGCAGCACGGGTTCGAATCCTGGTCCCGCAATTAGAGACTGTTCCTGGTATTAAGCGAGTAATAAAAGAAATAAAAATTGACCACCACACTAACATATGCTTAGGCCCTTGCGAAATTACAACAGTGCAGGGGCCAAACAAAGAGAGCAACGATTTCCATAGACTATTTCGAAGATACATTTTCCTGTTTAGATTTAGAAAACATATTATGAGTAATTAATGCAGAGCGAAAAAATGGCAGCCGTAAGTTTTTTAAGAGGAGTGCCCCGGGCAAAGAGGGAAGTGGCCACTGTCCGTTTGAATGGAGCAGAGGGGGTAGTCGAGAGTATTGGACCTACGTGTAGATAGCATCTTCCTCTCCAGGAACAACTCCAGGTGTGCAAAGCCTAAGTGAGGAAGAGTGTGATATGAGGTGGGGAAGTCTTTGAAAGAAAAAAGTCAGAAATCTTTAGAACCAAAAAGGGGTGCATCAGGTGAGAAAGAGTCGGGACGAGAGGGCTTTTTATAGGTCTGATCATGGAGGCAAGTAACCCCCCCCTTCCCTACGATTTGGGGCAATTGGGATGAGAAGAAAGCAGGGATGTCATTTCACCAAAATGCCAGGGTTAGCGGAAGTCATACACACCCTTGACCTCTCTTGTCATCAAAGGAAGCAATGTCATTTGACCCAACCCCGAATTGACATCACATGAAGCAATGGAGCAGAACCTTTCTCCCCTTGACAAAACAGGAAGTGGCATCGCATAGCATTGTTCCTAAGTACACTACAAAAAATGTGGTTACTATATCAATGTAATGTGATATACATTTCATACAATAATGGATCACCATATGTATTGTTAATATCAGGGTGTATAGGCCCATATTACCAAACGACTGCTGTGAATGCAAGCAGACGTCCAAGGCCAAATGATTATGATGTTTTTTTTATATAGCACTTACACTTAAGCACTTTATATTGAATAACTATACATACAATATCAGCCGAACCTATGTAGGAACTCATTTAAAGACCTCAGAAGAATGAAAGGCTGAGTTGGCCTTGCCGGGATTCGAACCTTCAACCTGCACATACACACTTCGCAGCAGCAGGCGCTCCACCCACTGAGCTATCTTACCAGCTATACTAAAATGAGCAATTAAATGTTTGAAAGTTCTCATAGTCAGAGAGCAAATTACACTCTGTAGTGGATGCCATTAAACTGGTAACTGAGATTTAACAGCAGGCCAGTTCATCTGCAGGTCTGGCACAAAGTTGGCCACATGTCAAGCCCGCGTGGATCTACTTTTCAGGCTTCAGAGGTTGGCAAATACATACCACTGGGAGGGTTCATAACTGTGTAATAAAGAATTTAGAGTAGCGCAGGGAAAGCAATGCACTCACACAGCATCCTGTACTCTGGGCACTCGCTACCTCATACATGCAAACAAACATCCTGACCAGCATGCCAGGGAGATAGGAAAGGCAGACACATTACAACAAAGCATTAAATGTGGCGCAATGAAATCAAGGGCCACTTCATGTGCTATGCTCATACATTTCTACACTGTACACAAGCTTTTAGGCACAATGATTTTGTCAAGTGAACGAGGACACTGAGATGGAATGTCTTGTGATGATCGTAACAGAGGCAACAGCAGAAAAAAATATGCTATAACTGCAACTTGAGAAAAGCAAAATACATAGTCCAAAATGGATGCTTGTTCTACTCTAAATGCTATTGGGAAGTATTTGTCTGCATTGTGAATTTGAGGTGTTTAAGAAAAGACTAAATCAGAGACAAATACCCTGAATTATGCCTGAAATAAACCTATAATGAGTCTAACAATTATTGTATAGAATTCCAGAAAGACAAATTCTTTGTTATTCCAATTCTTTCTTATTTTGGGTCACTGCTAAAGTGTTACACGTGTGGAACCGCCTGTTTTTTAAAAAGAGGTCTGAATAAGAAAGCCAGCCACTAGGGGGAGCAAGGGAGACCCAATGGTAGCTAGGGAGACCTCATGGGTCGCAGCTGCGAACCCTGGTGACCCCCAAATTATGTACCTGGAAGAAAGAGCGGGAATCAAAAGGAACAAGAGAATTCATTGCACCCAGGACAGCTGAAGGAATGGCGACTGGGAAAGGGGGAGCGTGTTGGTAATTAAGATGAACTTTCGAGAGGTTTTGGTAAAATCACCCCAGTATAAAAAAGATTGAAAAAGTTCAGCCTAATGCAACAAGTGTACAGAGTGGGTTAGGGAGCACACAGATGCCTGAAGAAGTGAGGGCTCTGGGGAGAGGGATGCAGATGTTTGTGGCTGTCACAGGGGACCGTGCTACCGCCATCAGCGTAGCAGCCAAAGGGCGCAAATAGCCCCTAAAGGTTGCAGGAGGAATAGCCTCAGGTTCATGAGGGTTGGCATGAGCGAGGGTAAGCTTTGAAGAGGGAATAGTCAGATGGTCTGGTTGGGGGAGTATGCTGAGGACAACTGCTCCCAAGGTTGTGTGAGCGAGTAAAAGAACTAGTAGACGGGGGACGAAAGAGCGTCACATAACAATTTGCAAGCCAATAGTCACCATCTACAGTGCGTTAGCATGCGTGATACCTCCGGGTCTGGGTGTATAACAAATGTCATAAATAAATAAAAAATAAATAAATGTGCACAATCGTTTCTGATATCATACAAGTCCAATAGATAAATGTGCCTCTAAAGGGCAATCTTTTAGGACAGGAGAGTATTTCGGATTATCGGAATCAGCCAATTCATTAACACTGAATTTGACATCGTTTTCCTAACTTTATAACAAAAGCAAAAGACTTATATAGCCAAAAAGGGGAAAACTTAATTCGTTATCATAGAAACCGATTATGTTTTGGATTTGGTTTAAATGAATGTAAGTTTGGGAACCCTGTGGAAGAGCCCTTAGGCTCGAAACAAATGTTGGCTCTATGTTTCTGTGGCAGGTTCATTGCATTGTAACACCTGTCCATCCATCAGTTCTACGGTTTTATGACAGGTCTATTGTTCTAAGAAACTTGTTTATTTCTTGTAAATCCTGCTTTGCTTGAACCACCCCTAATATATCACAACATAAGCAAACTTGAAGTTTATATTTCATCTTTATGTGTCAGAAAATGTGGATGTGAGTTCCTATACCAGGGCAGGCAGGAAGCTATCCTAGGCTTCTTGGTTTTGTTTTAGTAAAAGAACCTGCTTTGCCAAGAGTACTGGTAATACATTTGGGGAAGGAGTTTAGGGTAGTACTCCTCAGAGCAATGAAAGAGGAACTAATGATAAGGGCGCAGTGGCCAAATAGGGTACTGGTATGGACAGCGCGCATGCCTAGAAGCGCGCGGAGAGGGACAGCGCACATGCCTAGTAGTGCGTGGGGAGGAGCAGGATAAATGGGAGCAAAAGAGGAAACAATGAAAATAAGTGTATGTGAGGTTTCTGAAGCAAGTGAGGGATAAAAGTGGTAAAGCGTGAAGAGTTAAAGAGGGAAGATTTGGGCGGCATTCACTCAATCTTCTGGGGAAATTAGCACTTTATTTTAGAGACAGCGGCACTCACTCATTCCTTGTGGCAAATGAGCACTTCATTACAGAATTGTGGCTGTTGGTGACGATATGTGGAAAGCTTAAAAGATGAAAGGTGAAACAGAAAGGAGTGGGGCAGGACATCTTTGCTGGTAGAGGGTTTACCCTGAATCCTGGCTTTTCAACGTTTAGAGAGTTGTTTATAGGAAAGCAAGAGTTTACTTTAAGCAGATAGCTTTAGTTCTGTCTGGGTCTTGATTGGCTGACGCAATCAAAACTCAGGGGAGCAGAGAGACAAAGAGTGGGAGTATAATGCAGCCGAGGAGAGAATAGGTTTTGAGCAAAAGTGAAATGTTGAAATTTATGTTGGAGAAAAGGGGAATGTGGGGAATGTGGGTGGGGCAATGGTTGGCACTTTTATGGGAAAGAGGGATAGCGTGAAGGGGTAGGATGTTAAATGTATCGGCACTTTAAGGGCAAGAGGGAGAGAGCGAAGGGGTAGGATGTTAAATGTATTGGCACTTTAAGGGCAAGAGGGAGAGAGTGAAGGGGTAGGATGTTAAATGTATTGGCACTTTAAGGGAAATAGGGAGAGAGTGAAGGGGTAAAATGTTAAATGTATTGGCACTTTAAGGGTAAGAGGGAGAGAGTGAAGGGGTAGGATGTTAAATGTATTGCCACTTTTAGGGTAAGAGGGAGAGAGTGAAGGGGTAGGATGTTAAATGTATTGACACCTTTAGGGAAAGAGGGAGAGAGTGACAGAGTAGGATGTTAAATGTATTGGCACTTTAAGGAAAAGAGGGAGATAGTGACAGAGTAGGATGTTAAATGAATTGGCACTTTAGGGGATAGAGCGAGAGAATGAAGGGGATATCCTTTGGTGCTCTTTCCCTGTCAAGCCCTTTCTTTCCCCTTCTCCCACCCTGTCTTCTAAAGTGAAGGGCAGACGAAGAAAAGGGCAATACATGTTTCAAACTCTAAGGGCATTTAAAGGGCATGAACCCCATTCTCCTTGCGTCTCAGGTAAGCAAGCAGTATGTTTCTCACACCTCACTCTCCCCGTCCAATCCCGCCATCACCCACACATGCAAACACCCAGTCTGCATCCTGCTGCCACGAAGCTCCTACCCACAGGACCTGACCCACATTCCTCTCATCACGCCCCAAACTCCATGTTCAAAACACACATGCAACCCCTGCTCATGAGTGCTCACTCTGCAACACCACATGCAACACTTCGCGAGACCTCGTGGAACTCCTCGCCTTGCACTTACCCATGCTCAGATAGCCACGTTCCACCTGGTCCACCGACCACTGCAAACTAACAAGGCCTTTCTTAATGAAATCACAGACCTCATTGCAACAGCAGCGGTAACATCTTCCTCTGAGGCCTGAAGCTGCCTGGGAGGCAAGGCACCAAGAAAGCCAGAGAGACTCTACTGGACCTGTTCAGCACAATGGACATGAAGGAACGCTTTACAGAACCAACCCACAACAAAGGCAAAACACTCTCATTGGTACTCATTACCTCTTTAACATTGAATGTCTTGCCTGGACAAACCACACACCATTACCCATCCTGCTCTACCACTCACCACTTCCCCACTGGGCCAACCCAAATCAACCAAGACATCCACATCTATTTCAGGAACATACACATAGATATGATATATGTTATTTATAACGCGCTTTATACCCTGAGGTTTCTAAGCACTGACGCAGAGATCGAACCTGTCTTGCTCCGTATCATCTTGCTTCCAAGGCGAGCACATTGCCCCTGAGCTGTCCTCCCGAGATGCACTAGAAGGACATTTCATCACATTGTCCTCCATATCCGACCCCACAGAGAATGGCAATCCCCAGATCAGGTCACTACACCAGATCCTAAATGACATCCCTAATCCCCATGCACCACGGAAACACCGACTCAACAAGCGTAAGCCCTCCACACCTTGACACACACAGGAACACATCGACAGCAATCTTACCATCCGTCGACGAGACCTCTTTCCAGACCTCCAGAGACTCAGTATCACTATCTGTGTCTGGGAAGAAGTCAGCCTGAGGATGTGTGGGATGCTATGGGCCAGGGATGACCTCTGGCCATTGAGTGGCCCAGGAGAGGACCACAAGAGAAGGGATTTTGTTGAGCCGGCAGTACATACAGGACCAGGCTATCCTCCAGTTACACTATAATTAGTTGGGTGTGAGTCTGGAAGCACTGATGCTGATGACACTGATGAAGGTCCTTAAAATTAACCACAATTATTGTGGAGACATATCAATGTTGCAAAAAATTCCAGTTGGTCCAGTGTGATGCATAGAGTCGAGGCTGTGGGCTGAAGAGTCACAAAGTCTAAAATAGGAAAATAGGGCCACTTCCAGAGCTGGAGCAAAAGCAAGTCCTAAATGCAGGAGGATGCTTGTTTGGTTTGGTGGCCTGCAGCCAGAAGGTGCATGGACAGCTTGCAGTCTTGTGAAGACAGTGATGGGATACAAAAGCAAATCCTATCATACTCAATGGAAGGGCTACAGGGGTGCAGGATCCAGGTTTCCTGTTAGTTATTTTTTTTTTTTTTTTTATTATTATTACTTGTACATAATCAACTAGAAAAACATGATTTTTACAAGAGGTATCAGTTCTTAATTTCAATAAGTTTCGAAGACCCGCACAGGTGCAAAAGCCGGCGATCAGACGGGGCGTTAGAAAGCTGATGTGAAGTCAAGTCAGGGAGGAAGTTTTACAGAATAAAAGGGGAAATTCAGCCGGAGCCTGGTTCGCCAATTGAGACCTCATGTCGTGCATCTGTGTGATCATGTTGGTATCCAACAAGCATCTCCGGTAAGGAGTTCGTGCTTTGGTTCGCAATTTTGAGAAAAGCCTCCTGAATTATTTTTGCCGTAGCCGTTGCCCAACGGGGTTTTTCACCCGAAATCAAACGGCACCACCATGTGTTTTCTTCAATCAAGGTTGAGTCGTACCATAGTGGAGAAAGGTAGACCATCCGTTCTCGGTTCAGCGAGGGGCAGTGCAGCAAAAGATGGCGTATTGACTCCGTGGAGTCAGAATCGTTACATAGCCTGCAGGTAGTTGTGGAAGTTAAAGATCTTATCCCCAAGATTTCTCTTGTGTGAAGCAGGTTGAGACGTGCTCGCAAAAATATTCCTCGAAGTTTTTTATCTGGGAATTTTGCACAGTATCCTAGGGGCGACTTCAACTTGTTAAATGTTGGCGGAAGATGTCTTAAGCATTTCGCTGCTACCGCTTTGTCAATGGTGGAAATCCAGTCTTGGTTCTTTAATTTTTCGCTTACCCTTTGGGGGTTCGAAATTAGGTCGAGTTTGGAACATGACACTTCCTCCAGTGTGTATTCTTGCCGACGCACCCAAAGCAGGGCGGCTTTGGAGGACGTGGAGGACAGCTCTTGGCCGATGAAGTTACAGATTGGAAGGCCATCTTTTGTTAAGGTCTTTCTAAACAGGGCAAGCGAGGCCACACTGACAGTCGCGCTTAACGAGAGCAGCCCCAGCTCTCTTCTGACTGCTTCAATGGGAATTGCATTTGGTAAACCCAGAAGTGATTTCCAGATGTATCCCTCTAGCCTTCGCCATAGTTGGTGTGGAATCGTAAACATTGCGTCCATGCCGTACGTTAACGCTGGCACTATTTTCCCTTTATAGAAGGTAATGGCCGGGGATAGTGAGTATTTGCCAAATTTTCTGTCGATCGCTTTGAGTTGAGAGGTCAAAAGCTTAGTTTTTGTCCAGAGGTGAGCTTGCATTTTCTGTTCCTTGCTTGAACCATCGATGACCACCCCCAGGTATTTGAAGTGGGAAACCACCTCAATTCTGATGTTATTTACTGACCACGATGTAGGTTTTTTGTGAAGACGAGTGGCTTTTGAAAAAATCATGATTTTGGTTTTGGCCTGATTTATTAGTAGGTTGTTGGCTGACATATAGGCTGCAAGGTTATCGAGCTGCCGTTGCAAGCCGATTGGCGTCTGGTCAAACAGAATCATGTCATCAGCGTAGAGGAGTCGAGACAGGACCGTGTTTCCAAGCTTTGGAGGAAAGGAGCGGACAAGCCGCTCGGAGTCTTTATAGTCTCCAAGAAATGCGACAAAAAGGGCTGGGGCCAGTGGGCAGCCTTGCTTGACCCCTCTGTTTGCACTAATTTCCCTAGAGAGAGTGCCTTGTCTGTTCAGCCTGACCTTGAGAGTGGTGTTGGTATGCAGGGCCATTAGTGGGTTTAGGACCGATTCTGGGCAATTCCAGTTTTTTAACTTGCCCCATAATTTCCTTCTGTCGACTTTGTCAAAAGCCTGTGAAAGGTCGATAAAAGCGACATAGAGAGGCTGAGAAGTTTCTTTCGTTTTCGCTTTCAGCAGGGATAGTATGAATATATTCAGTGTAGTGCGCCCGTTCTTTTTAAAGCCCGTTTGAAGAGGGTCACTGCAGGGGGCTGTTTTAACCCATTGTTGAAAGTGACCTAGGAGGAGAGAAGCAAAGATCTTGCCCATGATGTCCAGCAAGGCTATCGGGCGATAATTACCCGGGGCGTCTCTAGATCCCTGTTTGTAAATGGGAATAATGATGGATGTGCACCACGAGAGTGGGATCTTTCTCGTTTGTCTGCAGTGGCTGAACAAATTAGAAATGAAGATGGACCATTCGTGGTGATGTTTTTTTAAGTCTATGTTAGACAGCCCGTCCGGACCTGGCGCTCTGGACGATTTTAGCCTTTTGATTGCGAGAGATATGTCTGATACGGCTGAAAGATCCACCCATGGGGAGTCTGACATGGTGGTACACTGAGTTTTTGCTGCCGATGGACTCGCAAAAAGGTCGGTAAAGAAGGTAACCCAAGCTTGCTCCGGAACAGCATTAATCATGTTTGAAGAGGTTGTCGCTTGCGTATGGTTTATTAGAGACCAAAAATCTGCTGTCTTTTTAGTTGTGAGGACTCGGAGCATAAGTTCAGCGTCCCGCTGGTAGATGCCTGCCCGTCTAGCTCTTAACCATGCTTTATACATTCGAAATTCGTTGGCCCACTTGTTCCATGCTTCGACGGTTTTGACAGCTTTGACTTGTCTTTTTAGCTTTCTCAATGCTGTTTTTTTGAGTGCTATTTGTTTGTCGAAGTGATGAGTATGGATCTTTTGGACTTTTGGACCCAACGTCGAAGGATGCTTATAGGATAGGAGGAGTGGGAGGTAGTTTGGTCTGCCAAGAGGCTCCAAGGGTAACTCAGCGGTTTGATTTGTCGCGTACTGAGAGGTGATTGCCCTTATATTTGTGGCAGACAGACGCAGACGCGTTTGTTGTGGGTTGAGCTCCACCTCGGGGAGATAGTTGCCGTTCGAGAGTGCTGTAGAGGCCCAAGAAAGGGACAAAAGGTTATGGTCGCTTGACATTGTTTCCAGCACTTGGAAGTCTTGGACTTCTGTGCACAGGGCTGGAGAGGCAAAAATGTAGTCCAAAGTAGCCGACCATTGGCCTCTTTTCCATGTTGGTAAAAGAGGCTGGCCTTCTCTGATCTTGGCGACGTTGTATAGATTCCTAGAGGACATGAGTGTCATCCATACTTCACCTCTTCGTTCGGCTTGCGTGGGTTCCGTGTCCTTCGAAGAGATCTCTTTCGGCTGGTCGCATTTTGCGTTGAGATCACCACAAATGATGATCCATGGCGTCTCCCATTCGATACAGATGTCATCGATTGTTTCCTCCATAGTTTGGCAAAAGAGAGATGAAGAAGTTCTCTGTGGGTTCCAATAGGTGGTGATCAACGCAAGGGGGGGCGACGGGCTTGATTTAGAAGATGGTTTGGAGGAGTCCGACGGGCTGTTCCATGCCAACAGGACCGCCAGAACCCCGTAGGAGTTAGCAGTAGTTTTGAGAATTTTTAAATTTTGGTCCGATCTCACCGCTATTAAGAGACCCCCTGAGGGACGCCCCAGAAGACCCTTTACCGCAGGTGATGTCACAATTTCGTAGCCATCCAACACGGGTTTGTCTAGCAGCCATGTTTCCTGGAGGCAAAGGATATCGAACTGTTGTAAGTCAATGCTGTTTTGAGTCGTTAAGTGAGCATGTCCCCTTGTGTTCCAGGAGGCCAGCGTTAAAAGTTTTGAATGTAGGGGGGCGTCGGCTTCCTCTAGTGATTGCTATTTTGTCTTGTTTGGAGCTAGGACTTCTTTGATCCAATGCCATGGTCCTGTTGGCCTTGGAGTGGTTTTCGCTGGTGATAAGACAGAAGTTGAGTGTCGGTGTTGAGACCAGTTGGCACGACTGTCACTTTGAGGTGAGCAGTGTCTCCGGGCGTATGCTGGTCTACCCGTGCGTTGTCTATCTTGCTGGTACTGAGACAAGCAACGGGTAGGTGTGGCTTGCCTGTGTTCGTTGTGACAAAGGGACCTTTGAGGTGATGCATCTGCCCAGGCCACTTTCAATGCGGTTCTGTGTTGGGAGGAGTAGTCCCGGGAAGGGTCTGCCCGATGTTCATGGGCCTGGTCGGAGGTTGACTTTTTTCTTGATGAAGCATTGAAGTGAGACCTTAGCTTGTCTCTGCGCTCGTGGAGGCGTCTAGATGGGCTCTGGTCGTTGGTAATTTTCTTCTTTGAGTGTGCCCCAAAAGGGGTTGGTTTGTCGGCGTAGGTTTTTATTTCTGAGAGGAGGAGCCCCATTGCCTTTAAGTCTTCACCAGCTTGTTTACAGATATCTTGTGTTGCCGAGCTATAGATGTAAAGGTGCGCCTTGGCCTTATTGTCTCTATGGTACGGTTCGACCCGCTGAAAGTGGTCCGATTTCAAATGTTTTAAGGCGGATACTGACGATGATATTTTTAGCACAGTTCTTCTGTTGAGAATTATGTGTTTATCTTTACTTGAGATCTGCTCAATTTTGAACAGAGTTATGGTACTAGTCGTCTTAACGTTGGCCGAGTTCAGTTCCGTTGGTTTGGGGGAATTGGTTAGCTTTGACGGCCTTGTTTTATCTGCCACGCTGTTTTGAACATGGTTAGTGTTCAGTTTGGTCGAAGCGGTTGCAGCAGGCGTGGGCAGGTGGTGAGTCTCGAGGTTCCTCCCGACCGGCTCCCATGTTGAGATGGATAGGGCGTCAGGGAGCGCCTGTATAATGGGCAACCGGCGAGAGGTTTGTCCAGCGTCTTGAATAGACGAGAGTGCCATAGGCAAATCGTCCACTTCTTGGTCTGGGGTTGGAGATAGAAGGCTTGAATCGAAAAATTCTTCAGGGGTTTTCGGAGACTGAGCCAGGGCTGTTATAGTTTGAGGCCGTGGCCTGGCCAGATCCAAAGTGTCCATTGAGATAGAGTGGCTAGAGCTTGTTAAGCCGCCTTCTGACAGGTGGTTGCAGGGATGGATCGGCGGGGAAGAGTGACGATCGCTTGGCGCTAGTTTTAATGTCTTTTTACCTTGGAGTCTCCGTTGGGTCCGGTCCGGGTTTTGAGCGGGTGTAGGGTGAGAACTGGAAGTGGGCGTTAAAGCCACTGACGTGGGCTTTGGTTTACTCGAAAATATTGGAGCAAGGTCAATGAAGGAGTTAGTATAGGGCGTCTGTGTAAAGTTGTCAGCCCAAATCTTTTGAGGAAGGATCATCGCCCTTGTTGCAGGTGAGTGTGGTTGCAGCGGGCCCAAAGGTGTTGGATCTTTTGAGGTGTGAAATATGTCGTGTTTCAAGTCGATAGCAGTGATGTAGCCTTCGAGAAAGGTGAGTTTAGACTGAATAGAGGCTAAGATGGCCGTGTTGTCTCTTGATGCATCTCCTAATGATTCATAGAGTTTGCAGAAAGGGGCCATTGCGATGGTTATTGCCGACATGATTGTCGTTAAGTCTTTTCTATTGCCCGATGTGTCTTTTTGAGGTGTGGAGGCAGGGTCCAAGAGTGGTCTTTTGTTTCTTGGGAAGTCTCTGGGTCCTAAAGATGCAAGGTTCGCCAGGGAATGCCTGCGCCTTACTGGTCTTCCTTCGACTTCTACATCGCTTGAATATCTCTCTGTGACAGGGCTCTGGTGTTGGTCGCTGTCATCTTGTATGATAATGCTGGGTGGGGGATCTACCAGCGAAGCCAGGGGGGGGAGAATGGGTAGGTGCGACTTAGTCCACGATTGCGTGGACTTTACTTTGTGAGAAGAGACAGGCTTGGGCTGTAGTAAGTCTAGAATGCCCGAGAGACCCTGGTTTGCCGGGCAGTCTTTAAGTATTAAGTGAGGAAATGAACTGGGTTCCGGGTTTCTGGAGAGGGGCTTCTCGGCTTGGATATCTGAAGCAGTGATGAGTGGAGCAGAAAGGATCCGCTCGGGGGTCAGCGTGACTGGTGTCAGGAGGTCTTGTAGGTTGTCTTTGGGAGTTAAGGTTTGGCTCAGGTCTGTGGGGCAAATGGGTGACTGGGGGCATTCAATAGCCACAGTTTTTCTGGTTTTTAGGGCAGGTGCGGCTTCGTCAAGCGCTTCTAAAATTTCCGCGTCGGACAGCTCAGAGTCGGTGGATAGTTTTCTTTTCCCTTGGATCTTGAAGAAGTTCAGCAGAGCAGATGACAAAAGAGGTGTGGGTAAAGAAGGTTTAGGATCACCTCTCTTTTTCCGGGACTGGGGTCGGGCCTCACTTAGTGGGTGCCTGGTGGATTTTGCTGATGCAGACGTCAGGGCTTGATGTTTTTTTTTTTTTGTTGATGCCACCAGTTTATTGAGCAATTGTGTCACTGGCACAGGTTTCGTTCTTGTGTTGGCTTGGTTTTTGTGAAGTGGCCTTTTTTTAGATTGGGAGCGCAATTTTTTATGCGAAGCAATGTTCGAAGAGATGGAATCCTCGTCTGAGTCTGTGTCAGTTAAAGATCCCGAGAAAGGGTTCATTAATGTGTCTTTGGATTTCTTTTGGGACTGAGATTGTGGATCTGAAGGAGGCTTGAGAAGAGGGATCTCAGCTGTGGATATATTGTCTTGCAGAGTGCTAAGCTCGATATCGGTTGCTTGTGTGAAATTGAGTGAGGTCAGGCCCGGCGTCTTGCAGAGCGCCACTGGGGCCTGAGCGGAGACTGATTGCTTTTTTGGAGGCTCGGGTCCAGCCTTATCCGATAAGTTCCTGGGGTCGTCCGTGGTTATATGGATCATCGCCTCGATGGTTATATTGGATGTGCATGGCTGAGACTCGGAGCGAAGATCAGGCACAAATAGCGGCTTGTGGGCCGGAGTCAAGTTGAATGAAATGTCTAATGGTGCCGCCATGTTGTTCAGCTCAGCCGTGTCGTCTGATACAGCGGGACCCGGCCAGGCTATGTCGGATGAATCAACTGGCGCGGGCGCCCTCAGACCCACTGACAGGGACCCTCCGGTCCCTGCACAGAACGGGTCACTCGCCGAGGCGGTAAGAGGGCGGGTCGCGTCAGGAGCTGGAATCAGACTGCTGGCCGTCGCTGTGGCGTTAGCTGGTCCGCCTTTATGCACTGTTAGGTGCGTATGGACGATCCGGGACTCGGGCCCAGGGGGGGCGCCCGGCCGCACGGGATCCATGAGTGCCGGCGGCTGTATCCCAGAAGTTAAGGCAGTTCCGTCAGTTTGGCTCGACAAAGGGAGAAGGAGATCTTCTCGAGGAGTCGAGGCGGAAGACGGCAGCGTGGCGGTCGCCACCAGGGGCCTCGATTGCTGTGAAGAAGTTGGGGCCAAGGCGGCCGATGGTGCGTATAAGTTCTTACGCACTTTGCTTCTGAGTCTGCGCTGATCTGAGTCTTCCTCCATGGTAGGGGGAAGAGGGAAGAGGGAGGTGGGGGGGGGGAGGATCACAGTGAGGGTAGGTGGAGGAGAGAAGGAAGGGAGGGAGAGAAGGCACGGAAGGAAGTGATTGGTGGGTAGGAAGTAGGAAGTAGGAAAGGAGAAGAGAGAGGAAGGGTGAGAGAACAGGAATAGGAAACCGGTAAGGTATAAGGAGGAGGGTAGTTGGTAGTTGATAAGCTTCGGGGACAGGTTAGTTGTAAAAGTTACCTTGAGGCTCTTAGACCGTCTGGACTCTGGAGCCTTGTCCCGGCGCGGACTGGAGCAGACTGGAACTCTGCCCGAACTCCTTAGTTATGTTCTTCAAGCAAATCTACAAGAGTTCTGGGGAATAGGTTTTGCTGCTCTATCAGCCTCAGAAATGGGGGCCAGTTGAGGGTGTCTGCACTCATTTCTACTTTCTATGTTATAGTAGAAATCATCCTACAAGGCACAGCGTGTCTGGGCTGCCCTCTTCCTCTCCCCTGAGCAGACAGGGATAAGGAGCCAAGCGGCATGTTTGACAAAGGCATTGTTGTGAGGTACCAAACCATCAATGAAACATGGAAGACTACTGGGCTGAATGTTGAAGAACATGGACCACTTATATGTCTGAAGCATGATGAAGGGAAAGCTGAACCCGCAGCATCATTCTATATAGTGAAGTCCCTATATCCGGCCAGGAGCTGAGTAATGCATTTGACGTTATTTATCTTGTGTCTATTTCCTGTTGTGTGTCCAAGGCCTCTTGCTACTGCTCAAGCTGGAACCCAAGTGTTGAACAGATGGCTTGGCAAGCCAGATACTCAATATATGGTGTAGAACAGAGCGCTGCCACCTACGTTCTCCAAATATTTTGGAATGCAACTCCCATGATCCTCCACTATGGTGGCTAGGGCTGATGGGAGTTGTTCCCCAAAGCATCTGCAGGGTCAAAGGTTGCAGATGCCTGGCGATGTTTAGAGATGTGCTTTGACGAGAAGGCCACAAGATGGAGCAGTGATTTGGCTCCAGGATCTGTAGCCGAGGCTCATGCAGCAATGTGGGTCAGTGCCCAGTTTGAGGATAACGGGCACAGGAGGAGCAACCAGAGGGGTAACGCCATGAAGAAACCTGTGGGGATACCCTTTTGTGCAGATGAATGAGCACTTTGGGGCTTGCCCTGCATATCTCCCCCACTCACTGGAGTGATCACTTTTATGAATCGTCCAATGGCACTAAGAGACCTGCTCAAGTAGATTGATATTAAAGGACATCTTCTGGATATTGTCTCTGAGCAATGAAGTTCTGGAAGCCTTATAGAGACAGAGCTGAGATCCATTCTTCAAGGATCCAGTGGATCGTGCTAGCGGCAGGGATCACACACTTGGGCATAACATGGCAGCTGAAATGTCTGAGAAGTCAGGTTTGTACAAAGGATCATCCTGCACCAGAAAGCTTTTAATTTAAGTCTGCATTCATGGTGGTACTATGTGCAAGGTTTTGAGCTTTGCATTGTGTAAGTAGATTTAACCTGTTTCTGTGGAATTTTGAGTACTTAACAGTTAATAAAGTTTGTTCCATAGGAGAGCACTATAAAATGTCTTCTGATCCCCATAATCAAATGGGTGAAATACTTGCTGTTTATTTTAGCAACTAACAGACTTGGTCTTATGGTAAGTCCCTAAGAACTTTATGATCCTTTCTGCTCTCCCTTTGATCATCAGTATCCCCTTTCACACTCACCCCGGAGATCTCACTCCTGAAACAGGCAGGCGATCACTCTTCTCATCTATACCAGTGCCCACCTCTCCTTCGTCTCTGCCAAATCAGGCCGCTTCACCAATTTCATTACTACTCTTCCTACTCTTCCCTATCCTCGATTGACTTTGCCCACTACTAGTCCTCCAAATCTGAATGAATATGTAAAACCCTCACCTCCTTTCTATTCCTCCTTCTACCACTTCTTTCTCCCCCGACACCTAATCGAAACACATCCTTTTTACGCCCCTACGTCTCAACCTCTCACTGTGAATTGTCCTATTGGCCTATCCTAATGAATGTCAACCCCTCATGTGCCCCCTCTGACCTGCTTACCCTACAGGCAGTCAAGGAGCTTGCACCTTCCACCTGCCTTTATGTCTCCTCCCCTTCAAATTCCTGTTTTGTCTAGGAATCTTTCCTGTCTGTTCAAAGGCACCAACCATCCTAACAATGTTAAAGAAGCCCTCCATTGACCTCATCAATTCTGCCAACTATCAGTCTGCATCTTTTCTCCCTCGCTACTCTAAAATCTCCTCCTGTCTGGTCACTTACGACATCAAGATACAGTGGGCAAACCATTCTTAAGAATTGTTTGCAAGGTATTAGCATACTTGTTTGAAATACATTTGACCTTTTACTTTTGACCGAATTTCTTTGATTCTTTTTTTGGTTGAAATTCGGTCAAGTTTTACGAAAACTATAAATGGGGTGGGCTAAGGGAATAGGGGTGGGCTGCAGGGGGGTCTCCCCATCATTTATGAAAAGGCCAAATGTTTTCGACCAAGTAGACCCAAACCGTTTGCACAGTTCCCCATATGCCCGCAGTACTCCTGGCATACTTCCCATCCTCTAAGTGGATCATTAGTATCTATCACAATGGCACTCTCATAGCCCACAGTTCTCAACCTACTCTTCTCCTTCTCGACCGGTGCCTGCCATCTCTCAAAAACGTCCTCCCTTCTGCTGCCACTCCTTCTCCCCTCCCTCTCACCTCTCCACCACCACTGATGGGAGTACCACGCTCCTGTATCGCCCCTCAGAAAATCTTCAAAGGTGGTAACCAGATTCACTTAGTTACTCTGAATGCCCACTCTGCTGTTAAACACTCCTCTGACATCTGTCTGCTGCTCGAAGACTTTGACCTGGAAGTCCTTGCTCTTACCGAGACGGGTTCAATGCCAGCTCTGTCGCTGCTCTTGACAGTCTCCTTCCTGAGGGCTTCAAAATCCTCTCCAAAGCCAGACCCAACAGGCCTGGAGGTGGAGTGACCCTGATCTTCCCTGAGTGAGTCCATGCCTCCATCATACCTACTCAATCCTACTCCACTTTTGAATGCCATGTCTGTAGGCTTGGGGTCTTGCCTATTCTATTCTAAAGAATTTCTATTAGGTGCCAAATTGCCTGCAGGCCTCAGAGCGCTCACAGACAGTACAAACAAAAAACACAAAAAAAGGAAGCGGTGGCAGTGAGGTTACAGGCAATGGCCAGGTGAAGAAGGAGGAGATGACACTTCACCACTACTCTCTCTCTCTCTCCCTCGGCACTATCTACAGGCCCCCTGACCCTATCTCTCTCTTATTCTCTGAAGGAGCTTGCCTCACCTCCCCCCCATTTAACCTCTTCTTCCAAACTCCTCCTCCTTGTTGACTTCAACATTCACCTCGACTCTCCTGAAACACCCACCTCTCAGTTCCGGGTCCTCTGTTGTTCCCTCTCTCTCTCTCTATTTTCCCTTCTGGCCCGACCCACTCTGCCGGTCACACTCTGGATGCTCTCATTTCTGGCGACATCCCTATCTCTGATCTGGTTAACACCCCCCTCTCCTGATATGACCACTTCTTCTTTTCCTATCCGAGCCACCCTCAGCACTGCCAGACTCCTTTGCCATCATCCGACCTATGAAGTGAGCGTCAATCGCTGCTTTCACCTCCACCTTCATCCCCCCGTCCACTCACACCTCTGACTCTCCCTCTGCCTCTCTTCTTGCTAACCTGCACCTTTCTATCTCCAACACCCTTGACATCCTTGCACCTGTCATGAGGATCCGCCTAAAACATGCCCCCAAGAACAACAGCTGGTACGACTTTGATCTAGCATCTCTGAAACGCAAGTGCAGAGTTGCTGAATGGAAATGGCAGATCTTGGGTTTGCCCTCTGAGAAGCTGGCCTGCTGGCTACTCTAAAAGCAATATCGCTTCTCTATTCACTCCAAGAAGCAGGATCACATCCAAGCCTGCATCTCTGTGCCACTAAAAACACAGCCAAACTTTTCAAAATCTTCAAGGAACTTGCCAATCCAGCTGCAGTTTCCATCTCTCTCCTTCCTTCCCAGGCTCTCTGCACTGCCTTGGCCTCCCACTTCATATCAAAATTTCAGGACTTCCTGTCCTCACTCACCTCCACCCCCAACTCCACTCCCTTGCCTGCTCCCCTGCCTCCCTTGGCTCCTCTCCTTCCACCACCTTCACTCTCCTTCCTCCTTCCCATGGCAATGGATCAGGCCTCTAAAGTGGTCTGCTCTATGAAGGTCTCCCCCAAACAGATGCTCCCCCTGATCTTCCAGAACCATTAAGGACAATTTCGCCTCTCTCACCCCTGCTCTTGCTGACTTCTGTAACCACTCCTTCGTCACTGGCTCTTTCCTTCTATCCCTAAAGCATCCTCTCTTGAAAAAGCCATCTGCTGGCCCCTCCCGCCCAACCAACTATCTCCCTATCTCCAGTACCCCCTCCTGGGTAAACTCTTGGAGAAGCTGGACCTCCCCCAACTGACCCTCCACACTGACCTAGTTGGTTGCCTTCATGACCATCAATCTGGATTCCGGGCATCCAGAGGAACGGACATTGTGCTCCTGTACACCTGTGTAACCATGCTTGCAAATCTCAACTCCAACTCTCCCCCTGTCCTCATTCTCCTTGTTCTCCTTGTTCTCTATTCTGCCTTTGACATGGTCAACCACTCTATCCTCATAAAGCAACTCTATGACACCCTTAGCGTCACTGACCAGGCACTGGATTGGCTGACCACTTTCCTCACTAACCTCCCTTCCCAGCTGCAACATGACCCTTTATCCACCACCACTCACTCTCTATCTGTGGCATCCCCCAGGGCTCGATCCAATCGCCATGGCTCTTCAATATCTATCTTGCCCCTGTTGCTCTAATGATTTTCTCCTTCTCTCTACATTTCCAGTGTTCTCCGATGACAACGAGCTCTCCTTCAAACTTCCCTCAACTACCTCTTCCTCCTCTCTGATCCCTGACTGTCTGTTCACCATTCAGGCATGTTATGCAGCTAACAATCTCTGTCTCAATGCCAGTAAGACAGAGATCCTTATCATTGGGACACCTGCGTCCTCTTTTCCTTCTATCCCCTGGCCACCCTCTTTGGCCCTCTACCTCCACCATCCTGTGAGGCCAAAAACCTTGGGTCATGTTCAATTCCACTCTCTCATTCACCCCTCACACCATGGATCTTACTAAGAAGTCTCACTTCCAGGTCCACCTCACAGAGGCATTCTTCCTTTCCTCACATTCCCCCAGAAGCTTAATGTTCACATAGCACTGTCCCTTTCCAGGCTGGACTACTGCAACAGTCTCTTTCACAATCTCCCTCTGTCCTCCCTGTGCCCCTCCAGCTAATCCAGAATAGGGCTGCAGGACTTATCCTTGGCTTCAAGACCAGGGACTGTATCTCTCCAGCCGTAAAATCTCTCCACTGGCTGCCGGTGGCAGCAAGTATCAAATCCAAGACCCTCTGCATCATCCACAAGGCCTTCTGGTGCCTGGGACCATGCAATCTACAACTTTCCCTCCCTAAATACTCCCCTGCTAGAGCCCTACGCTTCTATAACTCTAACTCTTTGACTGTCATACGCTTATTCAAGCAGAGAGTGGGGGGCAGGTCTCTCTCCTCGGCTGGCACCTCCCTTTGGAACAGCCTCCCTGCCGCTCTCAGACTTGAGCCGGACATCCTTAAGTTCTGGCAACTGCTCAAAACTCTACTTCGTTCCCTCTTTCCGATCCCTGTTAATAACCCGCTGCCGCTGTGACCGGTGGCCTGGATTCTCATGAATCTCACAGGATTCCAGGCCCTTCTACTCGGTCAATACCAGCACCCAACACCCCCGACTGCACCGCCATTGCGGGCCCATGCTTGATGGCTCTGCATCCCACCCCTGAGAGCTGCCTTCACTAGCACTTAGCCTGAGGTTCTCCTCCTTGGCTCCCCCTAGCACTTCCTTCTTGGGCCCGCCACCAGCACTTGTCCACTCCTCTGCTCCCCCCCTCTCCTTTCACATCTCCAGCACTTCTCCTCACTGCACTTGCACGTCCGAATGCCACCAGGCCTAGTAGGACCATGACTGTATTTGACTGTTTTTGCCATTGTTGTTATTATTTCCCCTGTTCCCTTCCCATTAAGCCTTGTGGCGCTTTGAAACACAATTCTGTTGTATAAGGCGCTTAACAAATGGTCAATAAAATAAAATAAAATAAAAATGGTATTGAATGAAAATGTTGTTTTCGTTTTCATGAAAATGAAAAAAGACAGATTTAGAATGACTGCTCTGAGAATGCTCAGAGTGGTCTTTCTAAATCGTAATTGTCACGCCCCTCTGCCACACACAAGTGCACGCAGGGTCTGACAGGCTGATCGAGAAGGGCAGGAGATGGTTTAAGGTAAGTGGGGAGGAGGCTCGGGAGAAGGAGTGTGTCTACGTCTCTGGATGTGTGTGTGTTTGAGTCTATTTGTATATGAGGCCGGGGACTGGGAAAAGGTGTGTCTGGGTGTATTTGTATGTGAGGTGGGGTTGGGGTGGGGCAGAGGTTGAAGGGAGGCTCGGGCTGAAATCCTTGATTTCAAAGGGGGTGGAGGGGTGATTGATGTATTTTGAATATTATTGTTTTTTTTAAAAATGTTTATTGGTTTCACAAAATGTAAACCTTTCACATCAACATGAAATCCTCCATATGTAACCCTCATTCATCATTCAACATCCCTGACAATGCATCGCACAGCTTTAACCATTCCTATTGCATATATCTATGTAGGCTTTCCACCCTTTATTCAATGTAGATAGTTGCAGAGCATCTTTCCCATTTGACACTTCACGTGACTTCGCTACCTTGGTCTTTGCATTTTAGCACATAGTCCACTAGCCTCATCACCCCTAATACAAGTCACGCTCTTTCACCCAGTAGGACCCATTCCCACCATTTCTCTGCCGACAATGTTGAAATTTGCCTAGACTGGCCATCCAGGTACCTTGATGGTACTTCTACTAGGGATTTACATGAGGTCATTAAGTGAAAGATTGTTTCCGCCCTCCCCACCACCCCACAGTATCTATAGGGTGAGTTTGCTGGTTCAATTTGGTTCCTCGCTAGTTCAACTTCTCTAGTGGCCAGAATGTTTAATCTACATCTGAGCAGAAGGTCTCTGTAGTGTGGCGATGGGAACTTCTGAAGGTAGGTTGGCTGTTGGTTCAGGCCCTTTCGCTCCATACTTAAAATTGGTCTCAGTTTATCTGTTCCTCTCTCCTCTACGGTTTCTATCCAATCTAAACCCTCGAGCTTTTTTTTTTAACTTTCATGAGGTTTGAGATTAATTTCTCAGGCTCGATGTTCGAGTCTCTTAAAAGGGCCTCCACTTTTAATCTCCACCGAATCAGACCTTTTTCTTGCTCACAGTCTTGCATTTAGAGGATTGCAAAGGGAGCCACCAAATGCGCCAGCATGCAATTCCTGTATAGTGCAATGGATTTCCACAGTACTACAGAGGCTGATGACTGAAGCCTCAGCTCATATCTGATAGTGGTCATCGGGAGAGAATTAGGTAGTTTCAAGATCTTCCGCCAAAAGAATATCTCCAATATTTCCCAGATTTTCCATGACAGGTTTAGCATTGCTTCTGAGCCATATGTCAGAATCTGGACAACTTTTTGCCGATAGAATGTGATAAGGGGTATCAGGGAGTAGCTGCCATATTTTCTGTGCAGAGCCGCACCCTGTACTGACCGCTTTTTCACTTTCATCCTCAGATCTTGTCATCTATTTTCTTATTGATTACAACGCCTAGATAGACTTTGGATTTCCACACATTGATCGTCATATCATTGTCTTTCAGATATTTATTAAAGGTCTCAATCCGCCTGTGTAGGCCAATGGGGGTCTGGTCTATTGGCCTATAAAGATCAAGTCGTGAGCGTATAGTATCCAGGGCACCTCGGTCAAGTTTATCCTGGGAGGGAAGGATCGGACTGCTTTTTGAGATTCACCAATATCTGTCACATATAAGCTACAAATCCGTGGTGCCAAGGCGCATCCTTGCTTTAGTCCACAATGTGTTTCAATTTTCTTTGAAACTTGACCGTTTGCGGATAGTCGAACCTGTATTGAGCTATTTGAATATGGGGCCTCCATGGATTCCACCAGTTCTACCGGGCAGTTCCATTTCCTCAACTTGCTCCAAAGGCACTCTCTATTTACCCCATCGAAGGCCTGTTCAAGGTCCATGACGGCCATATACAAACAGGTCCTCGACTCCAGTACTCTCTACTTCAGGACATTGATAATGAATAGATTCAGCGGGGTCCCTACTCGCTTAACAAACCCAGTTTGTCTTGGGTCCAATCTACCTGGTTTTGTTGCCCATGCATTTTGATCCCGCAACAGGACAGATTCGAACAATTTGTTCTGGGAGTCCAGAAGGGTTGATCCGGCGATAATATTTTGGATTGCCTCGATTGCCCTTCTTGATTATGAGGACTATGACGGCTTCACGCCATGTTGTCGGGATTTGCTTGGTCCGCATTATCTGTCTGAACATGGATACTGCCAAGCATCCCCATATCTCAATGTTCTCTTTTAGGACCTGGTTAGACAGTCCATTGGGCCCACCATTCTCGGGGAGCTGAGTCTACTTATCATAAGTCTTACATCTGCCTCCTCCAATGCATAGTACCAACTCTTTGCACCCCTCCCATCTTCGATTTGATTTGTATCCTGAGAGCTAGCAAACAGAGCAGAGTAGTGGGAGGCCCATCTTTCTTCGGTTACTTGGCCCATGATGTGGGCCGATCTAAAGATGCCTCCATTATTATTTTTAGGCAGATGGTTTCAACATTTTCTCTGCATCCTTTTGCATTCTCAGTGCCCTGGTAGCCCGTAACCGCTTGCAATTTCTTTGTTTACAGGCACGTAGCTTATCATTCATTCCAGGGACTCTTTCCCTCCCTAGTCTTCTAACACCAGCTCTCAGTTCTCTTCTAGCCATCAGTAGCGTGAAATCATAGGCGTGTTTCGGGATTACATCTGATTTCCCTCCATTATTGCATACTACTCTGTAGTCTTTGAGGATCCATAGGTAGTCTACATTACTCTGATACTTTCCTATGGAGCACTCATATTACCGATCAATATTCTTAACCTCATGTTGTTTAATCATGAACCAATTTTTCCCACAGGTTACCTCGACCGCACCCTTTTTCGTCAGAGGTAGGACAGAATTGATGTCAAGCAAAGAGATGGTTAGAAGGTCGTGATCGCTAAGAAGTTGCTTTACTATTCCATATCTGACAATCCTTTCTATCATGTTTCTTGAAACAAAGCTGTAATCCAAGCAGGATCTCTGAGGACCTCTTCCCCATGTACATGCACCTGGTCTATCACCTTCCGATTTGCGCGTTTAACATGAATAGTTCTCTAGCAGCTGTTTCTGACACCAGCTTTGAGCTCTCTCATCCATTTGCCACTCTTTTAGGGTCTACCTTCGCCATTCAGCAAATGAATGTTCAGATCCCTGCATATAATAATGCAGGGATCTTCCCATTCAATCATGGCTTTGTCTACAGCGCTCATTAACAACTTGATGAATTTCTCCTTACGACACATATTAACCCTCCAATATACATTCACTAGAAGGTACTTCGTTACCACTAGGTGTGCTCCACTAACAAGTTTTAAGATTTGCACGCATGGGTTCGGATTTTCTTGGCTAATTATTGCTAGCCCCACATCCACCTTTATCAATATAAAGAGTCCAGAGAAGGGTCTCCCTAGAATATGTTTATATGCTGGATTTAGGTGTGACTCCAAACCTTTTCATGAGGGAGTAGACCTGAGCCAAGTCCCTTGGAACTCATACATAAGATCTCATACTAACCCAGCATACATGAATTTTTGCTAAATAATGTTTTAAATAAAACCTGTTGTATTCCAAGATCCAATGAGAAGCCAATGTTCCTCTTGGGTGTAGCCAGTCTATTTTGGTTTGTCATTGCCCAACGCCTCAGCTAGCCAGTCCCAATTTATTAGCCCCTCTCCTTGATGTTTTCCAGTTTTGAGATTGAGAATGCTCTTCTGTTTATAACTTTGATTCTCGATGGTACATTTTAGATGAATTAGATCTTTTTGGGAAAAGGGCAATTGCTTTTTCTTTTGAGTTTCTCCTTCATCAGGACTCCTCTTGCTGCTTATTGAGATTTTCTTAGACCACAGCTCAGTAGGTTTTTGTGTTGGAGCTCTCCTTCCAACTTACTTTGATTCATTCCTGATGACCGCTCAATTCATAACACAGGGGAAGTAATTTATCACTCTGGGCTAGCAGACCTTTCTTGGTTAGTGACGAATCCCGGTGGAGTATCGCCCAAACCATTTTTTTTTCTCTACCACAAACTCTAACACCCTGATGTCCTCCTGGTGGTTATGCGTCTAAGTGCAGGAATATATTGCAGGAGCTTCATAACGTTTCTCCGATTCAGAATTGCAGCATTAGGGCCTGATATCATTCTTTTGATGTACACTTTAAGATCTTTTTTTAGGTGCTTCCTGTTCTGAATTCATCTTTGCTTTAACTCTCGGCGGCATTTTCTGGGATCTTTTCGGACCAGACTTTTCTCTCCTTTCTTCTGCACTTCTTTGATCCAGCTCGTTCACTTGCGACTCTCCAATTGCTAGTATTTTTTCTTCCATTGTTTTAATGTCTGATCTTTTTTTGCAGCTGTAGTTTGCTTATCTTTGTCCATGGATTGACTATTCTGTCGACTCTTGCGGCAGCGCCATTTCCCTTCTCCGGCGTTCCGGTGATTGTCTCATATCAAGGGGCGGAGGTGTTCTTAAGTTTCTTAGGAAGACTCTTGAGCCATTAGATTTTCTTTTTCGCACTTTTGTTGCATTTCTTTTTTCTCCATTTTTTTCGCATTTTTGTTGCATTTCTTTTTTCTCCATTTTTTCCTTTGTTTTTCCTATTTCCACTGATCCCCATCGATGCATCCTGGGTGTTGCCTTGCTCGAATATCAGTTGGAGATTTTCTGATAGCCACTACTTCCTTCGCAGAGCCTTGAGTTTGTGATTTTCTGATTGCCAGTACTTCCTACGCAGACCCTTGAGTTGGAGATTTTCTGATAGCCAGTGCCTCCACTACTTCTAAATCATCACTGGAGCTAAATGGAACATTTGAAGTCAATTTGGGAGCCTTCGATCTAGGTTTATCAAAGTTCTTTGGCGGCTCCCGTTTCCATTGCGTCTTCATCCATTTGCAGTCTTCCTAGATTGCATCCATTAGGAGCGCCTTATCAGTGGATTCTCTCCTCGTCATATCACATAGGCAGTTCTGCCATTTGGCGAGAGGCGACAGCTTCTTGATTCAGTCTCTCTTCAACCTTGGCAACAAATCCTTACAGGTCAGTCATTTCTGTCTGAAACATTGCAATTAGGGTGGACCGATCTTGTGGGGAACTATGGATTGATTCATATAGTTTGGTAAAAGGGGTTAGAGAGATGGTGAGGGCCGCCATCAGCATCTGTTGGGTGTGGCTTAGCTCTTTGCTTGATGGGCTCCACTCCCTATTCCGGTCTTCTCGATTGAGGCAGGATGAAGTGTTTGAGCTGCACAAAATCAGGCGAGAAAAATCAGTCTTTTGTTTGTGCAGCCTTTAATATTCGAGATGATCATATGGAACCCATATATACTTTAAAACACACCAAAGATCGTGCAAAGAGTGTCATCTGCTGCACGCTGATTACATCTTGCGTGCTTATAACTTTTTAATGAAGTCAGTGCATACAGATCTATTTGACTTAAGAAAACTTAAATTGTAAGTTAATTCAAAGAAATATATTCCAATATCTATTCCTTTTCATTCTCAGTACTGTAAATACTCTGTATGTTAACCACAAGAACATTGGTGGCTCTTGCTCGACCGAGCACCCACAAAAACAAATAAAATTATACGATACAAAAAAGAAAGGCAATAGGTAGTGGAATATATTATATTGAAGACATTACAATTTATTTGGGGCGTACAATAAGAAACCTACAATAAGAAATATTTTTTAATGTATGCATGTACCTGAGAATAATATGTTATGTCCTGAAGAAGCACCACAATAGTGTGAAACACGTGTTGGCCTTTTTATCAGTTTATGTAATCCAGTGGTCAGTGATCAGAGGATAGTTAGAAAAAAAAAGAATTTCATTGATTGTAGTAAAAGTGTTGACAGCACTTTGTACTGCTGTTTTGGTTTAATTGCAGAAGCAGGGAATATTTACTGGAATACCTTTTTAAAGACTGAAACATAATCATATAAAATTGTATTGTGTGGGTGTGTGATGAACTCGAGGTGTACTCAAGCCAACCCCTTGAAGCGTGCAGGCTTTTTCTGTTAGGGAGTGTGTTTCCTTTCTCAGCCCAAAAAAATCCAGGGGAAGTAATACTGTGACTGCCTAACCTGGAGGCCAAAAGTGACCAAGCCATGATCAGGCTGCATGATAGGTGTGATAGGTGAACGTGAATGGAAACACATAGGAAAGAAGCGAGGGAAAGGATGTGACTCCACCCTTCTCAAGGAAATGAAAGACTGGCAGCATAGGAGATTCAAGTTTAGAGCCTGGCACCCTTGCACAAACATGCATGTGATTAAAATAAACTAGGAATACAGAGAAGAATGAGGGCAAAGATAGATAATGCTGATTTAGAGAATGAGTATGAATCTTCTCAATTGTCCCTAACGCAGAGGAAAAGAGTAAGGGCCGCATTCCGAGAATGGAGGTAGTCATGGTGCTATTGATGGCCTCCAGCATCTATGTGGGCAGGATGGGGCGGGTTCAGCCACTACCAGTGACTGGCTTCAGAAGCACATCACTGGTAATGCCATTTTCACATTTGCCCTCCAGGTCAAGAGGAGGAAGAAAACTCCCCTTGTCTGCACTGCGCTTTTCTCCTGTTCCTGTGCTTTGCCCTAGTGCTAATACCATTCCGTATTAACACTACGGCAAACTTAGTCCTAGTGCAAAAATGCAGTGAAAATGCATCTTTTTTTGCACGAGGGCAATGTTTGTCCTAGTGCTTGTAGCATGCCAGCCTGCGCTTGTCACTTGTCATGGTGCAGTGATTTTCTAAGACGTGTCCGTGTGTTTAGAAATAGGGCAACCATTGCCCTAGTGCTAATACCGTGCAACCTTGCTCTTGCACCAGTGCAAAGTTTCTGTAATCTCTCCCCTGATGGAAGTGTATGTGTACATGTCCGGACTGGGTCATAAAAGGGACTCGGGCACCTCTAAAAACGTGGCCTTAGTCGCATATGGCGATTCATTCCTTTTGTGATAGGCTGTCTGCATAGTGCACAGGGGGGAGCTTTGGGGTAAATGTGTTGCAAACTGTGTATTTTAGGGACTATTTGTTCAATAACCCTGGCAAAACTACTAGCTACTCAGTGAAGTAACATCAAACTCGTCCACTTTGGCCAACACCTGGGCCATTTTGCCCAAATAAAGTGTCCCAGGCTAGTATGTTGTGCCCGCAATTCGGGCATTGCCCTGGTGCCTAGTATGCCAGTCAGAGCCTGGTTTCCTTTTCTGAATATGCACACATGCTCAATGCACATTTATTTTTTTATTTATTTAAGTGTTGTTTGCTTGTTAGGTGCTTATACAGGAAGTCCATACTGTTTCAAAGCACCCACAGGGCAACAGGGAGGGGACAGAGGGATGTGTAACAATCAAACAAGTAATAGAATGATTGAAATACACAAAGAAATATTAAATACAGTGGGTGTGGGGGACAAATCTACTATGCCTTGTGAGTGTTGAGAATGTGCAAGCGCAGAAGGGAGGGACACTGGATAAGTGCTGTGGTGCTCATGGGTGAGCAACAGGTGAAGTGAGAACATTGTTTTCTGAATCAGGGCCTTTGTGCTAAAAGGCGATTGGACTACAGTATGGAGAAATCGGAAGGTGCTAGAACACTCTACTGGTTTGAAAGCTCTATAGAGCCGAGCGTAGGGGCATAGGCTCGACCCCAGCCCCGCCGACCTTTAAGACACCCGGACAGTGTTCAGGTTTCCATAAAGGCACTCGCCCTCCTGTGCCCAAGCCCATCCTACTCCTGTGCTTGGAAGCGGGCTGAGGCAGCCAGGTCTGGACGTTACCTGAGCCCGGCTCATGTTGCATAATTACCCGTCCACGGCACTTAATTACGCTACTGTAATAGCCCCCGGGTCAGTGGGGGCCCCGCAGCTGCTCTGGAAACCGAGCTGACATCGATACAGCAAAAGACAAGATAGCACAGGGCTCTCTCGGGCACGCGGGGGAATTAGCATCTACTCCATAATAGCCTCTGACAGGTGATACCTTCTCGGATACAGACACCTGCTACTCTCCCCCCCCCCCTCTCTCTCCCTGCATGCAACGGGAAGATACAAGGTGGCTTCGGGCATGCAGACATATGAGAGATAAATGGGAGGAGTGCTGGTACCAAACTAAAGGTTCGAGTCCTAAAAAACAAGCATTGGCAATGCCAACAGTTTGGGCTTTTGTGTAGGCATGGGTAAGGCACTTGCCCAGGCACTGCCTTAGTGGTATTAACCGACCATTAATGGTAGCAGGTGTAAAATGTTGTGTGTGTGTACGTGGGCATCTAATAGCCGTACCTGGCAAATGCCTAATACTCATATACAAGCCAAGACTGATGGCTTTGCCAGTGCCTTTTTTTAACAGGACTTCAGTGAAGGACAAGCATAGTGCTTATACATCGAGTGGATGAAGGCAGACCTGGTTAAGACATTTATGTTACAGCAGTAGCTGGTTTACGACTCCAATTCAGTCATTAACTATCAGAAGGCTGCTTTGAAAAAACACTGGCTGGCACTTTGAGCGCAACGTTTGATGGTAAGGCTTGCTTAAAGTGACTTCAAAAAGCTCCCATGAGGAGGTGCTTTGGTCGTGGAGGGAACTGAACTGGGTGGGCATGGCCATAGGGATTGGCATTGCCATAGACAGTCAATGGATGGGCACGTAGCCAAACAACACCTACAGACTGCGTGTCCCTCCTCATATGGCATTTCTCGCTAGCCGTAGTCTAATGCACTAGATATGGCTTATAGGTGTCACAAACGACACCTGATAGCCCAAACTAAAAAGTGGAGGGATTCCGACGTACACAATGGGAAGTGACGTCACAGGAAGTGAACAATCCTGAAGTGAAACATGCACATTTCATTCAATGTGTCTTTGTCAATGAAGAAAGTGCGCAGAAAAATACTCATTTGCCTTTAGTATGCAAAGAAAACAGATGTTCCTATAACATTTCTGGCTAAGTATAAAAGATGAGCACCTTTAATACCCAAGAATCTGTAACAACACATGCCCTCTGTAGCGTAATAACAATATGAGATATTTTCCAGACTCGTGTGGTATTGTATACGTGTCTAGATTCGCAGCCAGGGTTCTAATCCCAGCCACAGCATTTGAAGTGGCTGCAGAATTTTTTTTTCTTTTTAATTCCTTTAAATCATGAAGAGGGGACGACAACCGCCTTCTGGAAGAAAGTGGGTGGACGCCATCCACTGGGGTGTTCCTTTGACTTGTGCGCTGACCAAGCCATTGTTCAATTAATAAGTGGCAGCATACACATCTCCCAGCATCCCCTCATAGTATACGCCGGTCACAGCAGAGGGGTGGCGTGTTTCGCAGTTCATCCCACCTTGCATCAAGCACCTCAACTTTAAACTCATGACTCAAATGTACTTTTTTTCATTTTACATTTAATGTGACTTGTATAGCACACTCTACAAACTTGCCTCAATGCACTAACCACTGCCATCTCTGGAGGGCCTGTGGTGAGGGTGCAGGGTTTAGAGGGCGCACAGGTTGCAAATGCACTCATCATAGTGGCTCAGTGGACCAACACAACCACTAAGAGCAGCTGCCAGTCAGGGTGATCCAAAGGAATTTTGGGGTCTGGGGCACAAACACCTTTATAGCCTCCCTCGAACCAAAGAAATGTAGGGATCAATAACCTCTGGTTACACGCAAGGGTACTCCTTTCAAGTCCACTTGCCCTCTTCATCCTTATTGGAATCAGAATAATAAACAAGTGTCATTTCAAGAGCAACATTAGCAGTTCACGACCAGGGTACTTGTTTTCTACCGTAGGCCCGGGACACTTTTTAACCAGTAAAGTATATAGGCTGCAGTATAGATGCAGGACACAGATCATTAGATATATGGACCATGAACACATTCCGCAGCCTATATGCAGAACTCGAATAAGCAGCCTCACAGAGTGTGCAAGTGCTCAAGCATAGATATAGGAGACAGACTGGAGGCAACGAGAAAGGTACAGGTACCTTAGCATAGATAGTGGAGACAGATTAGAAGCTACCAGGAAGTTACTTGTATCAAGACATGGACTGAGATTAGAACACAGATCTCTGTAACTAGGGCTTAACACACTGAGCTATCTTCTGAACCATAGTGGCACTCAAATGTACCAATATGCATTTCATCTTTGCTTATTGGAAGTGTTCTATATATTACTCACAAAATGTTGAAAACACTACAGGAGTTGTACTGCAGTGAACGCCGCAACGGTTTGGGCTGCAGTGAACGCAGGAATCAGTACAGGATTGATTGATATGATGAATATATTTATCAATAGCAGCCAGCAGTAGGTGCATAGACTCACCAGCAAACTATAAAATAACTTGGAATGTGTTACTTATGCTTTTTTAAAAAATATTGGATAAATACATGCATAAGGCAACAATATGGGGGCCTGTCCCAAGGTGGGGGTCCGGTGCATGAGCCCCGTTTGCCCTCCCATAAAGATTTCTCTGCTCTGCTTGACCTCATGGTCACGGGTTAGAATCCCGGCAGATTCACTCAGGACGTGATCCTAAGGAAGTCTATAAAACGAGTGCTGTCACGTTGCGTAACAATGAGAAGTAGCTCTTGCTTTTGTGTTGATGTCAACAGTTCAGGAGTGCTGGGCAGCTGGGGTTCCATAATTTCCAAAAGGGTTCTGTGACTTTTCAAGATTGAAGTTCAGAGATCCGGAGGGCGAGAGAAACCACTGGCCAGGACAAAGGGAGCAGAGATGTGTTAAACAAAGTGGTGCATGTTAGATAGTGTTGGAAAGTATACATTTAGCAACAGTGTCAGCAATCCAACATATTTTTGAAAAGGTACAAGCATCGTATTTCGAAAAAGCTGTAGTCTGTCACCATATTAGGGTAGAGGTGGCAAAGGCGAGCAGGGCTTGGCCAAACAGACTCAAGCGACTCACTTTAGATCGACTCAAGCCACCTTCTGCAGAGTCAAGCTACTCACTTACCTCGACTCAAAACACTGTCTGCAGAGTCAAGCGACTCATTTTAGATTGACTCAAGCCACGTTCTGCAGACAGAGGGCCTCATTCCGAGATTGGAGGTGGCCATGGCGCTATTTGCACCATGGCTGCCCCCAATACCGGGTCTGGCACCGGTCTGGTTCAATGGGGACTTACTAGTGCATTCCGACCCTGGAGGGACCGGTAAGTCCCCATTGAACCAACTATTCCCCATTCCCATTTGAGCCCCTATAGGGCTCAATGGGAATGGGGAAGGTGCTAATTACGGGCCTGCTCATGGTAGGCCCGTTATTAGAGCCCTGGTCCCTTAGCGGGACCCGTAAAGGACGTGTGGTCCGACCACACGTCCCTTATGGTTCCCACTAAGGGACCTCGGAATTGGGCAGTAGGGGATTACCGGCACTGGTCTCCTTACCGGTGCCGGTAATCCCTTACCGCCCAACTCATAATGACCCCCAGAGTCTCTTTAGTTCGACTCAAAACACTGTCTGCAGAGTAAAAACACTGTCTGCAGGGTCAAGCGACTCACTTTAGCTCAACTCAAAATACCGACTGCAAGTTAAGCGAGTCACTTTAGATCGACTCAAGCCACCTTCTGCAGACAGTCTCTTTAGCTCTGCTCGACTCAAAACACTGTCTGCAGAGTCAAAACACTGTCTGCAGAGTCAAGCGACTCACTTTAGCTCGACTCAAAACACTGTCTGCAGAGTAAAAACACTGTCAGCAGGGTGAAGCAACTCACTTTAGCTCGACTCAAAACACAAAACACTGTTGGCAGAGTCAAGCGACTCACTTTAGCTCAACTCAAAATACCGACTGCGAGTTAAGCGACTCACTTTAGATCGACTCAAGCCACCTTCTGCAGACTGTCTCTTTAGCTCTGCTCGACTCAAAACACCGTCTGCAGAGTCAAAACACCGTCTGCAGAGTCAAGCGACTCACTTTAGCTCGACTCAAAACACTGTCTGCGGAGTCAAAACACTGTCTGCAGAGTCAAGTGACTCACTTTAGCTCGAATCAAAACACTGTCGCTCGACTCAAAATACTGTCTGCGAGTCAAGCGACTCACTTTAGCTCGACTCAAAACACTGTCCGGGCAAAACATGAGGCAAGACCTGCCTGCTTGGAAAAAAGTAATAAAAAAAACAATCCTGCCACTGGCCTGCTCTGCAATCTCGCCTTATGGTTTTTGGATGGAAGAGCTAGCAGTTCCATAGAGCAATGTGAACTCTGTGGGGGTTTGGCCTTCAAATGCTAAAGTGCCCATCTCATGCCTACGAAACATTTCACAACTACAGACGCCTGTCTTCAGCTATTTACTGAGCACATGAAGGCTATCAGGCCAGCGCCTACCTTGTGTAAAGCACCCGATCCCTTGTCTGCGCTTTGAAGCGGCCCAGGGGGCGTGGCGCCCTCACCTGCCCCCTTGCCTGCCCCCTTGCCTTTTAATTCCACTCTGAGGGCCGAGCTGCAATACCCAGCTTTGCTGTCATGGCCACAATCACTGACTGGGTGAGAAGGGTCTTGCAGCCGCGGGCCCCGCGGGCCCCGCAGGGTCACTGATTCCGCCCCTGGTGCTGTGGCACTGTGTGCAAGTCTCTTTCTCGGTGGTTTGTGTGGAGAGTGCTTTGGTAGCGTGAGAGAAGCTGCAAGTGACTGTCCCTTACCTGTGTGTTGTTTGGGGGGTGGGAGGGACTGTTACATAAGTAGGTTGGAGAGATCAAGAGTGCTGATGTTCTGATTTGTGTTGGGAGGGTTTTTCACTAGCCACGTGTGTCTGGCTTAGTTGGTCTCCATACTATGAGGTGGAAAGTAGAACTGGATGATGTTAATGCAGGCAGCAGTCAGTTGAGGCCCTGAGGGGGCATTTGGAGCATCTTACCATCATCCTGGCAATGGTGCCCCTCGAGGTAATGTCACTGTGAGGAGAAATCTCAGGGTGGGTTGGTATCCCTGCCAGCGGGACACGCGTGCAACGTCTGGTCCTACAATCCCTGTGGAGCAAAATGGGGAAGAGGTGAGTGGCTGTGGGGCTCCTTGATGGCAGCAAACATCCCAGAGTAGACAGATGTGTGGGTCCCCATAGAGCCAGTGTCTGCAACCTTTGGCTCTCCATCATTTTTGAACTACAACTCCCATCACCCCAACATCATAGCCAAGGGAGAGGGTTCATAGGAGTTGAAGTGCAATCACCTGGAGAGCCGCAGGTTGCCTACCTCTGCCAGAGGTGAATTGGAGGTGCAAGAGCGCAGATAAGAATGAGGCACATAGGAGTAGAGTCGGGGTTGCTCTCTGACTGTGTGGCGAGTCACAGGTCAAACGATAGGATGTCTAATAGGTCGGTCAAGTGAGGCACCTTGGACAGAGACAACGAAGGAGGACCTACACCCACAACTACACTGAGATCTTCTCAGTGGCAATCCGGGGGACACCGTGGATCAAATACAGTGGTGCTGCCTGCATTGACCTCTTCCAACACCCCCCCATATAAATCACCCTGCAGTTTAGGCACTGTGGTCTCTGGGTTTGCTGCCGTATGCGGGCATCATAGGCTGGTAAGTGGTCTAGTCTCGGTTCTTTGGTTAAGTTAGCCACAGTTGAGCTTTTCTGGAGCCTCAAGTTGCCCTCAGTGCAGGAGGTGCAGCAGGAGATCTGTGTCTGAGGGTCATTCTTTGCATGTTTCCTGTGGCTGACCTATCACCAGAGGCGTTGCTAAGGGGGGGGCTGAGGGGGCTATAGCCCCGGGTCTTTTGGTTGTAGCCCCGTATAGAAGCTCAGGGGTTACAACCAAAAACGCTATTTAGCCCCCAGTCCTGACAGTCCCAAAAGTAGCATAGCCCTGGACTTTTCCAGACCTAGCAACCCCCCTGCCTATCACATGTTCCTGGTTTGAGAGATTCTGGGGGGGGGGGGCATTAGTTATTTATTCTTTACTGAACATCCAGCTCTTAAAGGATAGTTCCGGGACTTTTTTTTTATTGTCCCTACGGTTCGGCCATGTGTTTTTAAGCATAAATCGGTAGATCGTAGAAAACTTTCCTATGGACCTTACCCGACTTTTCGTCCATTAACGCACTCGAAATCAGCCGCCATTTTCTGATAATCCTATCATTTCCCCCCATCGACCTGGCTCACCTGCTTTTGCGGCACTAAATCAAATCCCCCGCCCCTGAGCCTGACATCAGCAGACGCGTACCGCCCATTTCCCAACGCCAAAGCACGTTTCGTGTCAACAATCGCTGCGCCTCAGCTAATGAAGTGTCACCATGGAAATGGCAGGACGCCTCTTTCCTCAATAAGTATAAACACACCGTTTCACAACACACAGCAGCAGATTTTCGATTCCATTACTCTCTCTGTGTTACTTTGAGTATTCTGTGACTCGTTTCTGTGCTCTGGTCAGCTACCTTCGCCGCTTCTAGGCCTTGTGAACACCTGTACCATCTCTGTAAATTATTTTACTTTCTTTACCACACAATGGCTACAATAATGCCGTATATGTACGAGCCCGAGTACACCGAGGAAGAACTACTGGAAAGGCAAGCACGCGAAAACGATGGGGATTCGGACGGCAGTTGGGAGGACCAGTCAACGGATGAAGAGCCTGGACCATGTCGCATGGACGGCGTCTCCACCTGGTGCACGTGCAATCGGTGCGAGCTAATGCCAACTGAGGAGGAGAACTGCTGCTGCTGTGAAAATTCCAGGTGCTTGGCCTACATTTCGGAAGGCGAGCCAAGTCCGCAATGCATCACCGAGCTGCCAGAGTTCAGGGAAGCCTGCCTCTCACAGACCGTGTTGAGGATGATGATGGTGCTTCTGCACGAACTTCGCGGCACTGTTCGTCCGCGTAATCCGAGTAACGAGTAAGTATACTCTGGTTGTGATGTCAGTGATGCCACTACTATTTCATGGTCGTCTCCCACATATAAAATTACATCTACATATCATTCGAATGCATGTTAATTGGTTCCATATTGTGCATTTTCTAGATAGAATTTTTTTCAAAGCAGAATGACATTTTTTACCTGAATCGACAGTGATAAGAAAGTTTTGTCATTTTAATACAGTTTGCATCTTTCTTTTTCACAGGTGGTACAGGCTGGTGGCCTATCGTTGCTTCACTTGGTGGCTTCACGGGATGCTCGGACACCGCGTTCGGAGAGTAATACCTGCCTGTGCGGTACTTGCCATTAGACAACATTTCCCCAGCGACAGTGGACAATACCGCGGATTTTCCCTGGATGTGCTGCAACCGGAACTTTACAATGTGTAATGTTTATTATTTATGTTCAATTGAAATTAAGATCTAAAATAAAACCCAACATATATTTTAACAATGGTTGTTTTGATTTTTTAAATGAATCTAGTGTGTCTCCATTGAATAGTCTTCCTGTGCCTTGTCTTGTCACACCACATGTCTCCGGCCAGCATCCTCCCTCACGCTGGCCGCCCACCTTCAATCCACATAACCGTTGAACCCATATGCAGCAGACATACATATGTTATTTTGCGGGTTGGCATCAAGCCTCCCGGCCTTGCCTCCTCCCCCAAAAATACTTACTACACCACTTTGTTCAAGCGTTGGCAATAAAAGGCCGTTGGATTTTATTGATACAAAACATGGTTATAGGTAAATAATCAATATAGTTGATCATAATAAATCATCCTTTTGGGCACCGGGTACAGAGATGACCCCCTCTGGCCCGTGCCGCCTTGCCACCACAGGCCAGCCTGCTGCTGACTAACTGCCTAGGCATCCAGGGTCTCCAGGGTGAACTGCACCATTCCCACTCTATTCGTCCACATCCCTCCACTGGTGAGTCAAGTTTACGGATTTATCTCTCGGCCTTGCGGTAGTGTGTAGCATTAGCTAACAATAATTTCCCCATTTATGTATCCACTCAATATGAAGGTGGAAGATTCTCCATCCGTGTCGTTATTGCAGTCATCAGCCACTTCAAGCGCCTATCGGGTAATCTTACTTAGCTATTCTGCCACTGACTTGTTTTAGGCATGTAAATCAATAGTTTTAATTTATCGTGTAATTATTTTACCTAATGGTACACCCTTGTACTCGTCCTCTAGTCTTTGTTTTCAGTTATAATTATTGTTATCCAAAATAATGCAAGTACTGTCTTTCAGGGAGATGCTGAGGAGTCCAACGCATTGACGACAACCGTTGATGTCACTCAGATGCTCGAGGTACGTTTCCGGCAGTTCCATCGATGGAGATCATCAGATCTTGCATTCTTGTAGCGTGATTGTTACACACAATGTTTCTTTCATTTTTAGCCATTGATATGTCCTTCTGTCGTCGCCCTCCTATGTGTCTTCTTTTTTCAATATTGTGTTCATTACTAATGAAAGTCCTATGTTTCAGGGAGTCGATGGAGCATTAGTCCAAGAAGAAGGGGGAGCATGCAGTTACGGGTCGGCGCAACAGCTTGCAGAAGTGTGCATCGCAGTTACATCGTCCCTTGATGTTCTTATGCATTTCGAGGTATGGATACTGACAGTTCGATCAAGCGAAATCATATGACGTGATTACATCCGCTATACTTCCTTCTTTATTAACGCAAGTACTATGTTTCAGGGAGATGACGGAGCTTCTTCTACAAGAACATCACCCCTAGTAGTTGATGCAGATCTCTGGGTGGTGACACTTCCAACGATCGAGCAAATCGAATCATATTTAGATATCCATTATTTATTTTAGACAACTGATCATTTGTGCAGGTCTATTTAGATGAGCCGATGCCTGCACAAAGTTTATGTTCTTTTTAACAAAATAGAAAACCATACTAATGCAATTACTGTGTTTCAGGGAGTTACTGAAGCATCATCTTCAATAATATCATCAATGGAAGTCTATGAGGAGCCCGAGGTATGGATCTTGACAGTTCCATCTAACTAGATCAACAATGCGTGAATAATTGTCGTTTGAATGTTCTACACAAAGCGTTCATTCGTGTTTTGCTATAGAGATGTACGTGGGTATTGGTCCCCAAGTACATTTTGTGTTTTCAATATTATTATACATACTAATGAAAGTTCTATGTTTCAGGGAGTCGATGGAGCATCAGTGCGTGATGGATGTACTTATCATGAAAATATAGTCGTTGCAGCGCAAGAGGAAGTGGAGACATGCACACACGAGTCGGAGCAACAGCGTCCTGATGTTGAAGTTCGAGGCAAGAAAGTTTCAAAGAAAAGAAAGCAAAAGAAGGTTAGTGTCCTGGTCACTATATTATGTTGTTTTTCACTGTTAATAGTTCAATACTGTAAGTTGTGTTTAAACTGAACATCCCTTTTCCAATCTGTCCTCTAGTTGCGAGTGGGTGTACGAACTAGATCTACACAGACAGTGAAGCGAACGAGAGATGTTGCTTGTCAAACCTTTTGGCAGGGACTTGAGACTGGAGATGCATCGTGCCAATGGGAAGAATATGAAGTGATTGACAACGGAGCTATACCACCAACAGCCATTGATAGCGAATGTCCTCCTGGTAGTTCGGATGCAGTCGGAGATCAATTCACAGAATCCACACCCGCAAAAACTAAGACCGCGAGAAAGTTGAAGAAATTGTTTTATTCACCCATCGCCGGAGAAGGAACAGATGTTGCAATGGAAGAGAATGAAGTGGACGACAATGAAACACCATCAATATCACTGAACATAGCGGAAGACGATATCAGAGATTCTACCTTTCATGTGAGTGACATGTCCTCAACGTTACAGGTCGAACCAGCTGGGATGCAGAGTGACAGTATAAGGAAAGAGGCCAAATTCATTGTATTCGATAGTTGTTTGATTGATATTATTATTCGGATGAAATGTGGGCATTCGGTTGGTGGGGAAGTATGTGGGGAGCCATTGATTAATGTGACTCGTGCAATTCGAGGCACTAACCTTAAAATACATGCCACCTGTACAAAATATCATCCTTTCTCATGGTCTGCACAACCCATGCTGGGGCAACTGCCAGCAGGCAATCTACTTTGTGCAGCGGCTGCACTTTTTAGTGGTTCAAGTTTTAAAAAGTTAGAGTCTTTCTTTCAGTTTGTGGGAATCCATTTCATTGCGAAAACTCAGTTCTACAAATACCAAACCGATTATCTATTTCCAGCCATTAGCGAAGCTTGGAGAATGGAAAAAATGTCTATTGATAGTACATTCGCGGGCAAACGGTTCAGGCTAGCCGGTGATGGACAGTGCGACAGCCCAGGATTTTCAGCCAAGTACTGCACCTACCACTTTCAGGACATGGAAAGTAAGAAAATTGTGAGTTCGGTGGTCGTGCAGGTGTCACAAAGTACATCCTCAGTGGCCATGGAGAAAGTTGGCTTTGTAGCATCATTGCAAGAACTACAATCGCGGGGAATGGTGATCGACCTGATAGCCACGGACAGACACGTTTCAATTGCCAAGACAACGAGAGAAGAGTACAAAAATATAAATCACCAATTTGACGTTTGGCATCTTGCAAAAACAATCAATAAAAAAATGTCGGCTGCAGGTAAAAAAAAAGATATGCAAGGTATTTCACAGTGGTCCAAGTCAATCAGCAACCATCTTTGGTGGAGCTCAAAAACATGTGGAGGGTCGTTGGAAATTCTACTGGAAAAATGGCGGTCAGTAATGCTACACTGTAGCAACGTTCACCGCTGGACCACAAACCAACATTTCCACAATTGTGAACATGGCCATTTGTCCACAGAGGAGGCACGGAAGAAGAAGTGGTTGATTCCTTCATCACCCACTCACAAAGCCATTGAAAAGATTGTATTTGATAAAACTATAACAAGAGATTTGAGGGGACTCACGGAATTCTGCCACACAGGAGATTTGGAGGTGTTCCACAATATGTGCCTAAAGTACAGGCCAAAACGATTGCATTTTGGCATGGAGGGCATGATAAATCGGACTCTTCTAGCGGTCTTGGCACATAACCATAATGTTGGCCGTCAACAAAGTAGGACGACCGGAACTTTAGGGACGATTCGCTAAAATAAGGCCTTCACTAAAAGAAGTAAACAATGGGTGATCAAACCAGTGTTTCAGGATATGCAATATGAGTTTATTGAGAGACTTATTGTTGATGTCCTAGATAGGCACATACATGGAGTTGTAAACGAACCTGTGCAGGGGACAACTGCATTGCCACCCAACATTGCCTCTGTTCCATGTCCACCTAAAGCAGAGCTCATTGAGAAATACACATCACGGTTTAAATGATTGTAATTTGATTGTCTGTTCTCTCGAGTCTCCTCATGTCGCAGGCCCATTGAATATGTGTAGCTATGCATTGTGTAAATAAAAGTGATTGCTCTGTGAGTCCTGTGAGATGGCCTTACACTGAATGTAGCTAACTAGGAATGTGTGCTCGTTCAAAGTGAAGGTCAGCTGCTTTGATTTGTTTCTCGGGTGCCGGAATGGCCCACGACTCAGTATAAGGTTCTATTGTTATTTGACCTTGACAGGCCGGGACCATCCCAAAAGACTTCTTTTTGGGGGTGTGGGGCAATAACGTAAGAAACGATAATGAATATAATTTCAGAAACGAAAGCCATTTAATGTTCGTTCATTAGAAGAAATAACGTCGGCATAGAAGGAGTGGTATTTCGGGGCTGCCCTACGCACAGACACAATGGAAAATGCAAATATAAAGTAAGTAACTCTTTAGATGAGTTTATACCGCAATTTAATTACTATACAGTAGCTTTAAAGACGGGTTAAGTTGTACTTGTTCGTTCTATGTGGCATATTGTTTTGTACCGCGCACTATCTTGAGGAGAACCATCTCCTTTTACGGAAGCACCTCAAAACCTTCCTCTTTGCTTCTGCTTTCTCTCTCCCTCTCCCCTGCTACAACTGGTCCACTGTCTGCGACCTCGGTCCTGGGCCCTTCCACTCTCCACCTGCACTGCCTCCCTGTCAACCCCTGCACTGGGGGACTGCCTCAGTATCCTACAGCCCCCCCTTGACGTATAATACCCAGTTGCACTGTCCTAGCTATGAAATAATTTCCCGACCTAATATATAAAATGAATAATTTTAATAAAGATCTGATGGTGAGACTAATTTCATTTTTTATGTTTTTAAAACAGGTACATCCTTCATTATTGTATGTGTCACGAGTACCAGACACCGGCGGATGGCTTTACAACCGCCAGTTGCTTCTCCGCGTGAACAACGTTACCACCCTGATCATTTTATGGGACGATCGCCAAGTACAAGTATGCCCTTACGCGGTACTAACGGCTAGATGCAACATACAGACCGTTGTGGTGGCCTAGTGCCTCGTTGTTGGAACAGCCATGCGATTATCAGTACGACCGAAGAGCTTATTTTATCATAAACCAACACCCTGTGTACTGCACACGAACATCGCTTGCCTCAAGACGAACTATTTTGGATCGAGAGCAAAGAAAAATGCAAATCGCTGAATATTCTCTAAACATTTGATGTCCAATAAATGTACTTTGCCAAATGTACAATCTTGCCGTTTGCTTTTAAACCACAGTTTCATATTCCGAATTGTGGCGCTGTATTGTGAGATGATCTAAGACCCTGTGTACAGCAAAGGAACATCGCGTGCCTCAAAACGAACTTTTTGGAACGTGAGCAAATAAAAATGCAAATCGCTGAATATTCTCTAAACATTTGATGTCAAATAAATGTACTTTACCAAATTTACAATCTTGCGGTTTGATTTAAAAGTACAGTTTCATATTCCGAATTGTGGCGCGCTGTGTTGTGAGCTGATCTGTGTTGGTTTCCGGGTTCTGTGTGGAGTCGCGTAGAAGACGCCTGGGCGCGTTTGCCTACGCAGCACAGTCACGTCATGGATAGAGGCGGGGAATATGAATGTTTTGATAAAGTCTGTTTCAGGGGCGGGGGATTTGATTTAGTGCCGCAAAAGCAGGTGAGCGAGGTCGATGGGGGGAAATGATAGGATTATCAGAAAATGGCGGCTGATTTCGAGTGCGTTAATGGACGAAAAGTCGGGTAAGGTCCATAGGAAAGTTTTCTACGATCTACCGATTTATGCTTAAAAACACATGGCCGAACCGTAGGGACAATAAAAAAAAAGTCCCGGAACTATCCTTTAAGGGTTTTTCTTGGTTGATCCAGGATAGCGTACATTTCCCCTGGAAATGACTTCCAGAGTTTGACTGTAGTGGTTAGAAAAGGCCAAGCCACGGTGCCTCTTTCTGATAAATCATGGATGTGTTAGAAGAACTTTGCTGCTGCATCTTAAAAGCCTGCAGGGATGATATTGGATTTTTTTTCACTCGGATGAGCTTGGCTCCACAGCCCTGAAAGGTGTGGGGATTAATTTAGAGCGCTTTGAAGAGCATTCTTTTGTTGACCAGTATCAAGTGGAGTGCTCTTAGTACTGGTGTGATGCAGTCTCTCCTGTGGAGTTTCCGAAACAGCCTAGCAGCTGTGTTATAGATTTATTGAAGTTTCTTTAGTAGATGATCTGGGTATATGCTGTTGACATGATCGAGTTTCGATAGAGCCGGAGGCTTGCCGCAGGAGGTCTATGTGTGGAGTTGAAGATTAGCATTATCTAAACAATTCTTTACCATGACTCTGATTCGTGGTACAAGCGCTAGTCCACTGTCCATCGGAAGGCCTAGTTTCCTGACCACTCTTGATGACTTTGTGCAGGTGTCCATTTCTGTAGGCCACAGGTTGTTGCGTCATATGTGGGATGGCATTGCGGTTTCCATCTGGTCCGCGTTGAGCTACCGCTTGTTTCTCATCACCCATGAGTTCGGTCGGGTGAGGCATTTTATGAGCTCCGTCTATTCGTTGAAGTCTCTTCGTTGAAGATGATTCAGGCAATCGTCTACGTAGACCTAGCAGGCAAGTCTTTTCTCTTGATGAGTCCCATAAGTGGGGCCATGTGTATGTTGAAGAGCATGGGTGGTAATTGTGATCCTTGCGGTTTCCTTCAGGTGAAGTTATGTGTGTGTTTGATCTTTGAGGGGTGACCTGGTTGTTGCTGTTCTGTCCCTAAGGAATTAGGTCCTCCATTGTAATATCAAGTTGGCCGGACCTATTTCCTGGAGTATTTTGATTAAGTATGAGTGGGTCACACTGTAGAAATGTCTTGGACTATGAGGACCACGGTGAAGTTGGTCTTGGAGTTCATCATTAGGTCACCCCATATAAATAGGGCCATTGATTTTGTCTCCCCTGATGGGTCTGAAACCTACCAGGGTGGGAACAAGGATTTGATAACACACATAGCTCACCATGTGTTTTCCTGCTAATGCCTTATTGTAGAGTAGTCAGTAGATTGTAGGGTCTTCATGGTTTCCTGTCATTTTTTAGCAGTGGTTTTATGCTACCGCCATTGCCAAGTTCACAAGTGCTTTCTGACAGAACAGTAATGGAATGTTGGCAATGGTATTATTTTAATTATTGGACTTATTGAAATACTATGGCTGATTGCATGAATTAACAAAGGTCTGCTGTTAAATGTATTTGATGAGATAGTAGTAATGATGTCTTTGTATTTCATTTGGAATATTTGTCTGTATTATGTAAGGTTTCATTTTGACCAACATAAATTAAGGAGTTCATCGCGAGAACAAATGTGGTGGCACACGTTCCCCACGCAGCAAGTAAATCGACCGGCTTGAATCACAACTTGTCCGCAAAGAGAGGACCTACAAACAATCCTTCTCTTGCCAAGCACCCACCCACTGGAACTCGAACCCGGTGCCAACCCGGAATGCCTCTGCGATTCTCCAATTTCACAAATCTCTCAAAACATGGCTCTTGCAGCAACACCTGACCAAAGACCAATTTCAATGAGCGCACATACCGCCACGCAGACTTCACAGTACTGCGCTACTGTTAAAAGATGCTAGATCAAATACTGGCTGCCCACACTCTGTAGAGAGCTCTGCTGCTCTCAAGCTAGGTCTGCGCTTTAAACAATAAAATATATATTTTTTAAAAATACCTTTTACACCCAATTAGAGTGTGCTCATTGGACGCGGTTCTGGCCCTATGCGCCACCTCCTATTTCAAGTGCCTCTAAGCGCCGAAGTGCGCTTTAGCAAGCTGCGTCATTACGCACTCATGCATAGAGGCTGCGCGCCCACAGCCTCGAACTGCCTCATGTTTTTATCATGAGTTTCAAAGCGCCCTGCCCATCAGACCTGTCGCAGCCATTGGACCTGTTCAGCCTGACTGAAGCGATCTGCCCGGCTTGTCCTGCAAATATTTGGATAAGCGATTCTGAAAATTAGAGCCTGGCTCCCGCTGGGAGCCCCCCTCCCCACTTTCCACTTTCCAATCTGCCATCTGTCCTCCACCAGCACAGCCCTACGCATCAAGTGATAATTAAGGAAATGTGTTAAGGTGCTCTCAAAATAATTATAGCCTTCATCAGCGCCTCAAATTGGCCCCTCATTAAACTAAAAATACTGTAAGTCCTTTCTGCTGGAGAAGCACAACACGGTGATAATTGCGCCTGGAGTACGGAGCGGGCTCGAGACGTGTAAAATGGAATGTGTCAGGCGTTTGCAAATATTCATCTTCTCGCTGTATGTTTACACACGTCCTCCTGTGCGGGCACCTGACACGCGGAAGGCTGCGGGAGGAAATATTGTGACTCTTGCTGGCTGTGAGGTGGCAGCTGTGTGAGGGTGCTGTGGGCGTGGCCTTCAAAACGATGGGGAAAATGGCGAACCGCCCTACATGAAGCTTGGTGATTTTCAAAGTTGGCACAGGCAGTGTCCGTGTTACACAGAGAGCAAGTTGAGTGCTCTGTGCGTCAGCTGCTGGTGCACGCATGCGCATACCACGAGCAGGTGAACTCTGACGTCACATCTCATCTAATGAATAAGACTCCATCCCGCGCCTGGGCAAAAAAGTACTCAAGCAGCCAAAGCAGAGTACTTATTGCTACAGGTAGGCCGCCTGGCCTTGATCGAGTGGTAAATACATAACAGCTGGCATTAAAATACCCCACACCCCTGCTAGCTCCCTGAAGATGTATATGAGGGTGGAAGGAATGCTTGCGCCCCGGCCTTTAAGTGGGCCGGGGCTAGCCGTGGCCAGTCTCTGAGATGGGTTCCCGAGCCAGGGCCCTGCTGGGGTCGCCACATCTAGCCCCAGCCACGCCGACCTCTCAGGCAGCCAATTAGCCAAGCGCTGCACGTTCAGACAGCTACTTGCCGGTGTCAGCATTTTGGATTAGAAAAAAGAAGGGACACTGCTTGTTCTTTTTTCTGATCTGCAATGCTGACACCTGCAGTCAGCCATGTAACCAACCAGCGCTTTGGCCAAACCTTCTGCGTGATGTCTCTTTGTTCAGAAACAGGAGGAAGGCTGGGTTGGCCAGCCTCTCCTTTTGTTTCTAAGTAAAGAGCTAACATGCAGCAGGAAGCCCATTAACTGTGCTTGGTTAAAGGGCTTCCACCTCGTGTCAGCTCTTTACTCAGAAACAAAAGGAGAGGCTGGCCAACCCAACCTTCCTCCTGTTTTGGAATAAAGAGACATCACGCAGCAGGCAGCCCATTGCATTCAAGGAGCCCTGTGGTTAAAGGGTTGCCTGGGACAGTAAGTGACCAACGCAGGCTCGCCGAACTGGCTCAAGCTTAATGGCGACAAAACACCACTCTTGTTTTGGACGACTGAGTTTTGGCCCACCTCTTTGGACCCTTTTCCTATACCCGTCCCTTCAGTAAAAAATCTGGGTGTAAAAATTGCCTCCTCCTTGTCTATGGAGGGCCAGGTTGCGTCTGTTTGTAGGGCCGGCCACTTTAGATAAAAAATCTTGCCGAAGGTTCTTTCTTTTATTCCGGCTGAGCTTCCAGCTCTGGTTGTGGCAGCCCTTGTACTCAGTACATTGGATTACTGCAACTCGCTCTGCCGTGGCCAACCCTGCTATCTCATGAACCAGCTCCAGCTTCTCCAGAATGCTGCAGCTAGGTCGGTCCGTCGTCCTCCGATGGGGGCACGCATGTCTCCCCTACTTCGACAGCTCCATTGGCTTCCTGTCGAGAAGCACATCCTTTTTAAATCACTGTGCATTGTCCATCGTGCTTTCTACAAAGTGGGGGTGTAGTATCTTCAGGCGAAGTTCCCTTAGTATGTTCTTTCTTGCCTTTACCACTCCCAGTCAGCTCTGCTGGTCTACGTCCCCGCTTTAGGCTTTCTCGTATGGGTGGACCTGCCTTTTCAGTTGTCGCAGCTAAGGCTTGGAATGCTCTTCCTTTTTGTTTGCGAGCCATCTCTGGCCATCTAACCTTCACAGTTGTTCTCTTAAAACCCTTCTGTTTTAGATTCCTCATCAGCTGTTTTTTCTTCTCTGCCAGTTTAGCGCCAGGATGCCTTACGGCGTACTCACGCTTTATAAATGTCACTAACATAACATAACATAACATCCATTCGAGGTGGCTACCAACAACAATCCATTGCTACCCATCTGCTGGGGACCCACTCCCAGATCACCTCCTCAGATTGAGAAGCGGTTACTAGAGCTGGAAAGCTACTGTCACGTCCCCCGGTTTCTTAGGTTATCCTTATGCCCAGGGGAGAAGGCCGTGGCGGTTAACTTGGCATTTGCGGCAACGCCGACGCCACCGCCGGTAATCAACTACATCTCCCAAGAAGACGATGCCCGCAAGGAACCTTTGGAACGTTGTTACTTTCTTTTTACGTGCGTTCCACGCCTCGATTTCAATTCACTTCCTATAATTGGCCGCGCCACCAGTAAGCCGGTGCTCCTAAACCATTGCGTTACGCGAGCTACGCTCTTGGAATAAGTTCCTTTTCTCCTATTCCTTGCCTTTCTGGTTCCTGAATTCTAAGTTGACCCTGGACCTTGTTATCGCCTCCTTGGTTCTGCCTTAGACCTTCGTTTGATCAACTCCCCTGCTCGACCACGGAATACACCTCGGACTTCTTTTGGATTATGCTTCTCATGTCTGGTTTCCGGCTCCCTTCAACCCCGTAGTTTTCGAATCATTCCTGGCCACCCGCTTCCCGAACGGAGAAACATCACTTGTGAGATTATTGGGACGCTTTGCTGTGTTCATCACTTGTGGGATTTTTTGGGACGCTTTGCTGTGTTCATCACTTGTGGGATTTTTTGGGACGCTTTGCTGTGTTCATCATTTACTCCGCCCCCTTGGGTCTTGAGACACTTGGCCTCACTCCTTGGATAGCGGGACGCTCTGCTGTTTTCTTTGTCTACTTGCTTTTGGAACATTTGATTTTGTTTTCACTCATTGGATTGGGGGACACTCTTCTGTTGACATCACTAATCCATCATTGAGGGAAGTCTATGGTCCCGCTTCTTTCAAGCAGAAAAAACTTCCCTTGACCTTCACGCATTCCCATTCTTGTGTATTGTCACAAGTAGGTATTCTGCTGAAGGAACGGAATACACAGGTAAGCTTGTGGGGCTCGGAGAGGGTAGAGGGATTGAAGTTGTCGACAAACGTTATGTAATATTTGCTTTGTTTGTTTTCTTCCCTCTAGCTCCGCTGTGCGTTCTGCCTTTTTGCCTGAGCCCTTGGCCTGGCAGGTGTTTCTTTTCCCTGCAAGCTGTGCTCTCAGGAAGGAAGTCTGAATTACTTTAGCGGCATCTACCCAAGTGATTTCTCAGACTGATCGTGGAAACCACGAAGTGCGACAGATTTAGGAGCCCAATACTGGTGCCTGTCTGTCCAAGATGGATCCTAATGCGGATCCTATGGCTGCTATGATGCAAGCCTTTACCACGTTACGCACAGACATGGCAGCAGCACATGCCGCTTTGCACCAACGCATGGATGTCATGCAAAGCTTTGTGCAACCCTTACCGGTGGATGAGGAGTTTGGGGATGTTCCTGCTCCTGTACCACCACCAGTTCCTCCGACACCCCTAGCCCCTGTGGTTTTGCCGGGTCCTTTTCCATTGGCACCACCGGAACGCTTCACGGGAGATCCAAAAACGTATAGGACATTTGTCAATCAATGTCGTTTACATTTCCTATGCCGTCCCTTGGCATTCCCTAATTCTGAAACAAAAGCAGCCTTTGTGCTTTCTCATCTAGGGGGAATGGCTGCGGCCTGGGCGAATCCGTTGTTGGAGTCCAATGACCCGGTCTTGTACGATTTCGACGCCCTACTAGTTGCCATGAATCTGGTCTTTGACACCAGATATAAGGCTCAGGCTTCGGATTTAGAGTTCTTGGCAATATCCCAGGGGAAACAACCTCTTTTGGCGTATTTAGCCCGATTTAATCAGCTGGCCGCAGAGACCTCTTGGCCTGAATCAAAAAAGGCGGCAGTCTTTTATAAGGGGTTATCAGACGAACTTAAGGACGCATTGTCCGTGGTCCCTTCTATCCCTTCAGTATTTCCTGAATTGCTTGATTTGGTGTTACAGGTCGATGCTCGGATGCAACAAAGGCGTGGAGAACGCCGTCACCTCGATCCTCGCCCTGGCAAATCCGAATTGGGATCTTCCCCAACCTCTGGAGAGGTAGAACCCATGCAAATTGGGGCAGTAAAAGGTCCCCTCTCAAAAGCAGAGAGGGAGAGAAGAATGCAAAACAATCTGTGCCTGTATTGTGGACAAACGGGACATTTCATTCGTGTCTGCCCTAAACGCCCTGTTAAACGGGCGGGAAACGCCACGACCCGTCCCTAAACCGAGCCGACGTGACGGGTCAGCCTTCCAATGGCTCATTCCTTCAGACAGCTGCCGCACACATATATTTAGATATGTCTTTCATGTTGCCCAACTCTCAAGTCTTTTCTAGTCCAGTCATGATAGATTCCGGGGCAACAGGTAATTATATGGATGAACATTTGGCAGCAACCTATGGTATCCCGGTAGACCCTAAGGAGTCACCAGAACTTGTCTATGCAGTAGACGGCTCCTGTTTGGTTTCGGGTCATGTTGTAAAACAAACACAACCCCTGCGGATGAGCACAACGGAAGGGCATACAGAATACCTGTCCTTCGATCTCATTTCCACACCGCAATTTGGGGTCATCTTGGGCCTCCCATGGTTGCGTAAACATAACCCTATCATTGATTGGGTGGAACAAACAGTGCTTTTTTCTTCTCCCCTGTGTCTGAAGGACTGCTTTCCAGTTTACGGGACATCTCATCCATCTCCATGTAAGGCTCTGATTTCAAGTATCCTCACTTGTAACGCTACTACTAAGATGACGGTAGAAATACCTTCTGCATACCAGGACCTGATTGAGGTGTTTGATAAAGGTTTGTCTGAACAACTGCCGCCACATCGGGAATATGACTGTCCGATTGATTTGGTATCTAATGCCATTCTCCCCCACGGAAGGATATATTCTTTGGCACGGCCTGAAGAGGAACTCCTAAAGGAGTACGTTGAGAAATCTCTGAGATTGGGCCATATAAGACCTTCACGTTCTCCAGCTGCTTCCCCGATTTTTTTTGTCCCAAAAAAAGAAGGGGATCTCCGGCCTTGTGTAGATTATCGTGCACTTAACGCTGTGACAATCAAAAACCAATATCCATTACCCCTCATTTCGGAGTTGTTGGATCGCCTCTCTACCGCCAAACTCTTTACGAAACTAGATCTAAGGGGGGCTTACAATCTGGTGAGAGTGCGTGCGGGCGACGAGTGGAAGACTGCCTTTAAGTGCAAATACGGCCTTTTTGAATACCTAGTAATGCCGTTTGGCTTATGTAACGCCCCCGCAACCTTCCAACACTTTGTCAATGACATCTTCCGAGATCTGTTGGATGTTTTCGTTGTGATATATCTGGATGATATTTTAATATTCTCGGAAACATTATCACAACATGAGAACCATGTCCGGACGGTATTACTCCGTCTTCGGGAACATGGGTTATATGCAAAGGCTGAAAAATGTGTCTTCCATGCTTCCTCTGTGGAGTTTTTAGGATTCGTGATATCCTCTCAGGGTGTTCATATGCATGATGCAAAGATACGAGCAGTCCTTGATTGGCCTGCTCCTACTTCGCTTAAGGGTTTGCAATCTTTCCTAGGATTTGCTAACTTTTATAGACGCTTTATTGCATCCTTTTCGGCCATTGTAGTCCCATTGACACGCCTTACCAGTCCCTCAGTTCCCTTTTGTTGGGACACTCAGGCTCAGGACGCCTTTCAGGCCTTGAAAGAGGCATTCACTACGGCTCCGGTCTTGCTACATCCAAACCCCCTATTACCGTTTATCATTGAAGCTGATGCCTCTGCCCTTGCCCTTGGGGCGATCTTATCTCAAAAATGCCCCACGACTCGGCAACTACACCCAGTAGCCTTCTTTTCCAGGAAATTGACTTCTCCGGAAAAACATTATACTATAATGGAACGTGAGCTATTGGCTATTCGAGCTGCTTTTAAGGAGTGGAGACACCATCTACTGGGCGGTCGACACCCTGTCACGGTTTACACGGACCACCGTAACCTACAAGCTCTATCCACGGTGAAATGTACCAACTCTAGACAAATCAGATGGCATTTGTTTTTTGCACAATTCAATTTCACGCTTACTTATCGACCGGGCCCCTTGCATGGCAAGGCCGATGCACTTTCTCGTATCGGAGTTGATATCCCCCTCGAGGAGGCAGTCCTTCCTGTTTTGCCACACAACACGGTTATGTGTGTCTGTGCTGCAACCGGTTCCTTATTAGAACGGATCCGCCACTGGGCTGCTGACCATGGGGAGGTACTTCAAGGGCTAAAAGCACAAATGATATCGGGATTACCTTATGTACAGGAACGTCTATATATCCCTGATGCTCGGACTCGGTTACAGGCCCTAAACTGGTCCCATGATACTCGCCTGGCGGCTCATCCAGGACAAACTAAGACAACTGATCTACTCCTCCGGTGGTGTTGGTGGCCCAATATGAAACAGGATGTGGCAGACTATGTATCTAAATGTGCTGTCTGTACACAATGCAAAACGGTACCTGGAAAACCGGTGGGGCTTCTTCAGAAAATGCCTATCCCATCACGCCCATGGCACACTGTGTCACTTGATTTTGTGGTAGAGTTACCACCGGTCCAGGGGTTAACCACTATCTTGGTGGTGGTAGATGCCTTCACCAAGATGGCACGGTTTGTCCCCTGCAGTGGTGTTCCTTCTGCTCCTGCATTGGCCAAGTTGTTTTTTGAGCAGGTGGTCCGCCTATTCGGCCTCCCTCTGATTCTTATCTCAGATCGTGGATCCCAATTCACTTCGCGTTTTTGGTTGGCTCTCACTCGATTTCTTGGCATTGACGTTCGCCTATCCTCAGCATACCATCCTCAGACGGACGGGCAGACAGAACGCCTTAATGCCACAATGGAGCAGTATCTCCGATGTTTGTGCCTACAATATCAATCGGACTGGCTGTCTGTATTGGGGGCTGCGGAATTCGCTTACAATAATGCCTGCCATGCATCGGCTGGTTGTTCACCCTTCTATGCCATGTATGGGTTACATCCTCGAGTTCTACCATCCACCCTTCCTTCAGTGGCACGAGTACCCGCAGCTCAGGCAACAGCCCAGTCGTTACGGTCTATCCGTGCCGCTGTGCTTCAGCACCTACACCAAGCACAGGATCGCACGAAACGAAATGCTGATAGGCATCGCAGGTCAGCCCCGGAGTATCACCTGGGGGACAAGGTCTGGCTATCCACTGTGCACCTTCGCATACCAGGCAAACGTAAGCTGAATCCCCGCTACGTGGGCCCCTATCCCATCACGCGATGCATCAATGCAGTGGCCTATCGTTTGGGCATACCCTCAACTTGGAAGATCCACCCCGTGTTCCATGTCTCCCTGTTACGGCCTTATGTTGCCGGTACACGTTTGGGTGATCGTCCCGCTCCCATTGCGATTCAGGGGGAAGAGGAATATGAGGTTCAGGCCATACTAGATACTCGAGTAATCCGGGGCACTCGGTATTATCTAGTAGATTGGAAAGGCTATGGCCCCGAAGATCGTACCTGGGAACCCGCCTCAAATCTTCACGCTCCGCGTCTTTTGCGGGCGTTTCTCCGGTCTAAGGGTCCAAGACCCGGAGGAGGCTCTTCTTTGAGGAGGGGTACTGTCACGTCCCCCGGTTTCTTAGGTTATCCTTATGCCCAGGGGAGAAGGCCGTGGCGGTTAACTTGGCATTTGCGGCAACGCCGACGCCACCGCCGGTAATCAACTACATCTCCCAAGAAGACGATGCCCGCAAGGAACCTTTGGAACGTTGTTACTTTCTTTTTACGTGCGTTCCACGCCTCGATTTCAATTCACTTCCTATAATTGGCCGCGCCACCAGTAAGCCGGTGCTCCTAAACCATTGCGTTACGCGAGCTACGCTCTTGGAATAAGTTCCTTTTCTCCTATTCCTTGCCTTTCTGGTTCCTGAATTCTAAGTTGACCCTGGACCTTGTTATCGCCTCCTTGGTTCTGCCTTAGACCTTCGTTTGATCAACTCCCCTGCTCGACCACGGAATACACCTCGGACTTCTTTTGGATTATGCTTCTCATGTCTGGTTTCCGGCTCCCTTCAACCCCGTAGTTTTCGAATCATTCCTGGCCACCCGCTTCCCGAACGGAGAAACATCACTTGTGAGATTATTGGGACGCTTTGCTGTGTTCATCACTTGTGGGATTTTTTGGGACGCTTTGCTGTGTTCATCACTTGTGGGATTTTTTGGGACGCTTTGCTGTGTTCATCATTTACTCCGCCCCCTTGGGTCTTGAGACACTTGGCCTCACTCCTTGGATAGCGGGACGCTCTGCTGTTTTCTTTGTCTACTTGCTTTTGGAACATTTGATTTTGTTTTCACTCATTGGATTGGGGGACACTCTTCTGTTGACATCACTAATCCATCATTGAGGGAAGTCTATGGTCCCGCTTCTTTCAAGCAGAAAAAACTTCCCTTGACCTTCACGCATTCCCATTCTTGTGTATTGTCACAAGTAGGTATTCTGCTGAAGGAACGGAATACACAGGTAAGCTTGTGGGGCTCGGAGAGGGTAGAGGGATTGAAGTTGTCGACAAACGTTATGTAATATTTGCTTTGTTTGTTTTCTTCCCTCTAGCTCCGCTGTGCGTTCTGCCTTTTTGCCTGAGCCCTTGGCCTGGCAGGTGTTTCTTTTCCCTGCAAGCTGTGCTCTCAGGAAGGAAGTCTGAATTACTTTAGCGGCATCTACCCAAGTGATTTCTCAGACTGATCGTGGAAACCACGAAGTGCGACAGCTACAACTTCACCCTCAACTTCAAGACAGGAGCCAACATCCCTGCTTTTAACTCTCCGGTCAACTTCTTGACACCACTGCTAGGAAGCCAGGGCGGCAGATCGGAAGCCAGAGCGGCAGATCGTACAGAAGACCATGAGTGCATGCTCATCGCGGTCAACCTCTTGACACCACTGCTAAGAAGCCAGAGAGGCGGCACATACAGAAGGATATGTGTGCATGCTCATCGCGGTCAACCTCTTGACATCACTGCTACAAAGCCAGAGCAGCAGATCATACAGAAGGACATGTGTGCATGCTCATCGCGGTCAACCTCTTGACACCACTTCTAGAAAGCCAGAGCAGCAGATCGTACAGAAGGACATGTGTGCATGCTCATCGCGGTCAACCTCTTGACACCACTGCTAGGAAGCCAGAGAGGCGGCACGTACAGAAGGACATGTGTGCATGCTCATCGCGGTCAACCTCTTGACACCACTGCTAGAAAGCCAGAACAGCAGATCATACAGAAGGACATGTGTGCATGCTCATCGCGGTCAACCTCTTGACACCACTTCTAGAAAGCCAGAGCAGCAGATCGTACAGAAGGACATGTGTGCATGCTCATCGCGGTCAACCTCTTGACACCACTGCTAGGAAGCCAGAGAGGCGGCACGTACAGAAGGACATGTGTGCATGCTCATCGCGGTCAACCTCTTGACACCACTTCTAGAAAGCCAGAGCAGCGGATCGTACAGAAGAACATGTTTGCATGCTCATTGCGGTCAACCTCTTGACACCACTGCTAGAAAGCCAGAGCAGCAGATCGTACAGAAGGATATGTGTGCATGCTCATCGCGGTCAACCTCTTGACACCACTGCTAGAAAGCCAGAGCAGCAGATCGTACAGAAGGACATGTGTGCATGCTCATTGCGGTCAACCTCTTGACACCACTGCTAGAAAGCCAGAGCAGCAGATCGTACAGAAGGATATGTGTGCATGCTCATCGCGGTCAACCTCTTGACACCACTTCTAGAAAGCCAGAGCAGCAGATCGTACAGAAGGACATGTGTGCATGCTCATCGCGGTCAACCTCTTGACACCACTGCTAGGAAGCCAGAGAGGCGGCATGTACAGAAGGATATGTGTGCATGCTCATCGCGGTCAACCTCTTGACACCACTTCTAGAAAGCCAGAGCAGCAGATCATACAGAAGGACATGTGTGCATGCTCATCGCGGTCAACCTCTTGACACCACTTCTAGAAAGCCAGAGCAGCAGATCGTACAGAAGGACATGTGTGCATGCTCATCGCGGTCAACCTCTTGACACCACTGCTAGGAAGCCAGAGAGGCGGCACGTACAGAAGGACATGTGTGCATGCTCATCGCGGTCAACCTCTTGACACCACTTCTAGAAAGCCAGAGCAGCGGATCGTACAGAAGAACATGTTTGCATGCTCATTGCGGTCAACCTCTTGACACCACTGCTAGAAAGCCAGAGCAGCAGATCGTACAGAAGGATATGTGTGCATGCTCATCGCGGTCAACCTCTTGACACCACTGCTAGAAAGCCAGAGCAGCAGATCGTACAGAAGGACATGTGTGCATGCTCATTGCGGTCAACCTCTTGACACCACTGCTAGAAAGCCAGAGCAGCAGATCGTACAGAAGGATATGTGTGCATGCTCATCACGGTCAACCTCTTGACACCACTTCTAGAAAGCCAGAGCAGCAGATCGTACAGAAGAACATGTGTGCATGCTCATTGCGGTCAACCTCTTGACACCACTGCTAGGAAGCCGGAGAGGCGGCACGTACAGAAGGATATGTGTGCATGCTCATCGCGGTCAACCTCTTGACACCACTGCTAGAAAGCCAGAGCAGCAGATCATACAGAAGGACATGTGTGCATGCTCATCGCGGTCAACCTCTTGATACCACTTCTAGAAAGCCAGAGCAGCAGATCGTACAGAAGGACATGTGTGCATGCTCATCGCGGTCAACCTCTTGACACCACTGCTAGGAAGCCAGAGAGGCGGCACGTACAGAAGGACATGTGTGCATGCTCATCGCGGTCAACCTCTTGTCACCACTTCTAGAAAGCCAGAGCAGCAGATCGTACTGAAGGATATGTGTGCATGCTCATCGCGGTCAACCTCTTGACACCACTGCTAGAAAGCCAGAGCAGCAGATCGTACAGAAGGACATGTGTGCATGCTCATCGCGGTCAACCTCTTGACACCACTGCTAGGAAGCCAGAGAGGCGGCACGTACAGAAGGACATGTGTGCATGCTCATCGCGGTCAACCTCTTGTCACCACTTCTAGAAAGCCAGAGCAGCAGATCGTACAGAAGGATATGTGTGCATGCTCATCGCGGTCAACCTCTTGACACCACTGCTAGAAAGCCAGAGCAGCAGATCGTACAGAAGGACATGTGTGCATGCTCATTGCGGTCAACCTCTTGACACCACTGCTAGGAAGCCGGAGAGGCGGATCGTACTGAAGACCATGTGTGCATGCTCATTGCGGTCAACCTCTTGACACCACTTCTAGAAAGCCAGAGCAGCAGATCGTACTGAAGGATATGTGTGCATGCTCATCGCGGTCAACCTCTTGACACCACTGCTAGAAAGCCAGAGCAGCAGATCGTACAGAAGGACATGTGTGCATGCTCATCGCGGTCAACCTCTTGACACCACTGCTAGGAAGCCAGAGAGGCGGCACGTACAGAAGGACATGTGTGCATGCTCATCGCGGTCAACCTCTTGTCACCACTTCTAGAAAGCCAGAGCAGCAGATCGTACAGAAGGATATGTGTGCATGCTCATCGCGGTCAACCTCTTGACACCACTGCTAGAAAGCCAGAGCAGCAGATCGTACAGAAGGACATGTGTGCATGCTCATTGCGGTCAACCTCTTGACACCACTGCTAGGAAGCCGGAGAGGCGGATCGTACTGAAGACCATGTGTGCATGCTCATTGCGGTCAACCTCTTGACACCACTGCTAGAAAGCCAGAGCAGCAGATCGTACAGAAGGACATGTGTGCATGCTCATCGCGGTCAACCTCTTGACACCACTGCTAGGAAGCCAGAGAGGCGGCACGTACAGAAGGACATGTGTGCATGCTCATCGCGGTCAACCTCTTGTCACCACTTCTAGAAAGCCAGAGCAGCAGATCGTACAGAAGGATATGTGTGCATGCTCATCGCGGTCAACCTCTTGACACCACTGCTAGAAAGCCAGAGCAGCAGATCGTACAGAAGGACATGTGTGCATGCTCATTGCGGTCAACCTCTTGACACCACTGCTAGAAAGCCAGAGCAGCAGATCGTACAGAAGAACATGTGTGCATGCTCATTGCGGTCAACCTCTTGACACCACTGCTAGGAAGCCGGAGAGGCGGATCGTACTGAAGACCATGTGTGCATGCTCATCGCGGTCAACCTCTTGACACCACTTCTAGAAAGCCAGAGCAGCGGATCGTACTGAAGACCATGTGTGCATACTCATCGCAGCACCAGTTCCCAAGGCCATAGAACCCTGCAAAATATAAGTGGAACTCAGTTCCTGTCAGCTACCACTCACTTCGACCACTGACTAGGAAGCAGGCAGCACTGAGAGTTGAAGAGATTGCATTGCAACTACCAAACTATATACAGTCTGAGCTTTTAGGTTCAATATGAATGCAAATTGAACCTGACAAAGTAAGGACGTTATCAATTTGAATCAAAATATGTTGTGCTAAAATAAAGAAAATTGCAAAAAGTGTTGTCCGTGCCCCATGCATTCTCATGGTTTTCTTTCATTTTCATTGGCGGAGGTCCTCACTAGTAACTTTGCAAAACTGGACGCTGTGTTCTGGGGGCTAATCTGCTAAAACAAAACCTCAACAGAGCTAAAAAGAAAAGAGGAGCCTTGCCACTGTAAATACTGCTTGTGAGCTGGGGAACACACGGCCTGGGTTAGGAGGGGCAAACATCAGGGCATGGAGACTCAAAACAAACTGCCTACATACAGGATGAGCAGCGGACAGGCTGCCACGTTTTCCTGGCGGAGGAGGGCAAAGAATAAGGGGGCACTCCGACCCCATTAATAATGTTATCATCAGAAACCTATCAGTCTCTTACACCACCAATGGGTCACTTCTCCCCATTCACCCCCACATATCGCTCCAACATCTTCTCTGCACCCTCCTTCCCTCCCCTAAACTTTCTTCACAATTAGTAGATGTTCACAGCTTTGCTTTTCCACAGCACTCTAATACCAGCTGTTCATTTTGACAAGCTCCAAGGCACTCATTTTATCAACTTAAGTAGAATGAACGGCTAAGTTGGCCATGCTGGAATTCACACATGTGCGATCAATATGGACACAGATCTCAGCGATCTACATATAATACATGGGAGCCTGTAAAGCCTGCATACAAGACTGTAAATAATGTCCTTCTAACGCATAGAAGCCAACAACATCCATATACAATCTTATACATAATGTTCTTACAATGCATGTGAGCCTGCAATATCCATAGAAAACCCTGTAAATAATGTTCTTACAATGCATGTCAGCCTGCAATATCCATAGAAAAGCCTGTAAATAATGTTCTTACAATGCATGTGAGCCTGCAATATCCGTATAAAAGCTTGTAAATAATGTTCTTACAATGCATGTGAGCCTGCAATATCCATATAAAAGCCTGTAAATAATGTTCTTACAATGCATGTCAGCCTGCAATATCCATAGAAAAGCCTGTAAATAATGTTCTTACAATGCATGTCAGCCTGCAATATCCATAGAAAAGCCTGTAAATAATGTTCTTACAATGCATGTCAGCCTGCAATATCCATAGAAAAGCCTGTAAATAATGTTCTTACAATGCACGTCAGCCTGCAATATCCATAGAAAAGCCTGTAAATAATGTTCTTACAATGCATGTCAGCCTGCAATATCCATAGAAAAGCCTGTAAATAATGTTCTTACAATGCATGTCAGCCTGCAATATCCATAGAAAAGCCTGTAAATAATGTTCTTACAATGCATGTCAGCCTGCAATATCCATAGAAAAGCCTGTAAATAATGTTCTTACAATGCATGTCAGCCTGCAATATCCATATAAAAGCATGTAACTCCTTTTCTTATTGCGGGTGGTAGCCAGCAGTACCAGTATAAAATGTAAATAATGCCCTTTTAATACATGCAGCCTACAATACCTGTATAAAAGACTGAAAATAATGTTCTCCTAATACAATAGAAGTTGGCAATATCCGTATAAAAGCTTGTAAATAATGTTCTTGCAATGCACGTGAGCCTGCAATATCCATATAAAAGCCTGTAACTAATTTTCCTATAGCGTGTGGCAGCCTGCAGTACCAGTTTAAAATGCTGTAAATAATGTTCTTATAACACACATTAGCCTACACTGTATGAAAGACTGTAAATAATGTTCTTACAATACATGACAACCCGCCATAGCCAATAATCCATAGGCATCCTGTACAGCAGGCTCCTTGGAAGATGTCTCCTGTCTGTTTGGGGTCTCTTTGGGGTTTGTATCTGTGGTTCAAGTGCAAATTACAAATCTTTTTTTTTCTGCTGGGGTGCCTGTCAATTGTCAATCGTTTCCCTGGTTGCACTTAGTCAGCAATAGGCATCTTGTATAGCAGGCACCTGGTAATATGTTTCCAGCCTGTTTTGGGTCTTTTCTTTGTATAGATTTGTTTGAAGTGGATTTTACAAATTGTTTCTTTTCTGCTGGTTTAACTTCTAGAGAGGACCACCTTGGGGGTGTAGTAATTTGTTGTTTCTGTTCCTTTTTCCTCTCTCCTCCCATTTTGATAGCTAGTGGCTGAGGGTGTCAATGGTGCCTGTCCGTTGTCAGTAGTTTCCTTGGTTTGCAGTTCAAAATCCATGCGCATCCTGTGCAGCAGGCACTTGGTAAGATCTTTCCAGCCTGTTTGGGGTCTCTTTGTTTTTTTTTTTTTAAATCTGTGTTTCAATTGGAAATTACACATCATTTTTCTGCTGGGGTGCTTGTCCATTGCCAATAGTTTCCCTGGCTTGCAGTTATTCAGCCATAGGTATACTGTACAGCAAGCACCGGGTAATACGTTTCCAGCCTGTTTGGGGTCCTATTTTGTTTTTATTTGTGTTTAAGTGAATTTTTACAAATCGTTCATTTTCTGCTTGTTCAACATCTAGGGAGGACTGATTTGGGGGTGTAGTCCTTTGTTTGTTTCTGTTCCTTTTTCCCTCTCTCCTCCCATGTTGATAGTAATTGGCTGATGGAGTCAGCGGTGCCTGCCCATTGTCTGTAGTTTCCCCTGGCTTGCAGTTAGTAATCCATAGGCATTCTGTACAGCAAGCACCTTGTAATACGTTTCCACCCTGTTTTGGGTATTTTCATGTTTTTTATCTGTGTTTTAAGTGAATCTTACAAATCGATTTTGTTCGGCTGGTTCAACTTCTAGGTAGGACTGCCCTGGTGGTGTAGTCTTCTGTTTGGTTCTGTTCTTTGGTCCTCTCTCCTCCCATGTTGATAGCAATTGGCTGATGGAGTCAGGGGCGCCTGGCCATTGTCTGTAGTTGTCTGTGGCTTGCAGTTAGTAATCCATATGTCCCAGCCTGCTTTCCACTCCCTCTGATTGGCCTGTGTCCTTGGTCACATGACTAGGAAACACCCTTCTTCACCAGCCTTCCCAGGGCAGCATTGCCTGGTCAGCCATCGGCTAAGGGCCAGAGGCAAATCACAGCTCCCGGAGAAGCAGCTCCACTCGTGTTTGCCCGTGTTTTCCTGAGACTCCTGACACAGACAACCTAAAATGGCAGATAAGGTAAGTGTGGTGTGGGTGAGGAGTACAGCCATTACTCTACTCCAGAAAAACCCCATCACTCATATTACCTGTTATCTAGCCTAATGGTGTAAGGTAGCCATTTTGGTACTCAGTCTAAGTGTCTAAAATAGCGATACTCTAGAGGGAGCCTAAACTACGTACGGTAGCCACACTTCAAACCCAAACTGTTGGTATAGCTATGTTATATTCCCCTGCTGCGATCTGAAATATACCTATGTTGCACCCCATAGTTAGCCATTGTGTTCCGCACCATAGCTAATTTGTGTTGAACATTGGCATGCCCTGTAACCAACCATCGTAAGGCGAAATGGGCGGGAAGCACAACCATTACTGTGCTCCAGAAACCTAGCCACTCTTACACTACTACTATGTAAACGGTGCTGACACAGTTGGCCTCTGAGTTGAAGTGTGCTACTCACAATAGTCAGCCACTGTGATAAGCCTCATAGTTAGCCATTGTACTGAAATGTGGAAGCAAATGTGTTGCATCTACATCTACACTAGTGGGCAGACGTCATGCAGGATTTAAATGTATTTTGCGGGCAACAAAATGTGTTGTGCCCAAATGTAATTTGGGGGCAGGAAACATGTCACAATAGACATATTGGGAAGATTAGCAATGCGTCTCATTTGGATAGATCTGTGAAGATTAGCCATGCGTCACATTTAGATAGAATTGTGACGATTAGCCATGCATCACATTTATATAGAATTGGGTAGATCAGCCAATCTGTTAAACCGTATTCGTATAATACCGTCTTGTTATGAATATTGGCCTAAGCCCATTCGCGTTACACAGAAAACCGCATCTGAAATGTTCAGCTTTTCTATCAACTCTGCCGACATTTTAAGAATCATCCGCCATTTTGATTTCAACTCTTGTTTCTGTGTTCTAAAATGGCGGACTGTATTTTCAACTTAAAGTCGAGCCGAACAACCTTTGAGTTCTGTTAATGTTTAGGCTGACCAAGAGCAGACTGTTTGACCAATGTAAAGAAACCATGTGACTCGAATGAACTGCCATCCAAGTGTTGCCTGCACTCACAAGCCTCATCCTCATATAAACAATGAGAAAATGGAAAACAAACTTAGATTGTGTGTTCTGGCTGAACTGCATTGTAGCGATTCTTGAAACAAGGCTTACCGCGGATCAGTGAACCAACAGCACCATTGTAACTTCATGGACATGCAAACTTGTTTAATTCCTTGTACAATATTGTAATATTTGACATGTGAACTGGGCACAAACCCCAGCATGTAACTTATTAGCTTGGAGAGAGGCTGGACAATGTTTGAAAATAGTATAAATATGTCTGTATTTAGATGTCCAGCACGCTCACCCCTAACTGTGTCTGCTGGTACACACTGCAAGGTGTTGGGAGCCTGATAGCTATCTGTTTTGCTTTGACTGTACATTAATAAAAGATACTTGTATATTTTCAACCCGTGATTGGCGTATTTCATTTCTGGTACTAAGCCTCGATATTTCTTTGGTCTTTCAGATGGCGCCCGAATAGGGACCCTCAAGATAGATTGATGTCGACTCGCTGAAGAGAAGACACGGCAATCAGACCGGGATCAGAGAGTGAGCAAAAGGGGGTCCCTTTGATACCTCGACAGTACTGCACGATCCGATCCCTGAACGGTGAGTATGCGGTTTTTTTGAGGGCATCTTGACGATGGTCCCCATATCGCGGCAGGCTCTTTGCCGAAATTGCCAACCACAAGGATCCTTTGTAATCTGATTGGACCTCCTTTGTCCTTTGTAATCAGGTGAGTAGTGCCCCGATTCCTAAGTATCCTGATATTTGGTTGTAGATTTGCACCCGCGGGTTCAAACAGCGCCAGGTAACACCAGTGATCTGATATGCCTGGGAAATTGTCTGCCTGTTTCAGGAGTCTATTCTGCAGGGACAGACAATCTTTGGAATTTGGCCGACTGGTGCCACCTGAGGGGTCGCCAGCATGTACTATGTACTGTAAGTATGGCATTGGTAGTATAGTATTCGACTATATTTGGCACAGACAAACTAGACATGCTTCTGAATTTCAGTGGCCAGTTCATGGTAGTTTTAAGATTACCCGTATAGAATATTTAGAGTCCATATTGTCAAAGAAAAAGGCTAGGACTGCAGCATTTGATGTAATTCAGAATTGGAAAAAGGAAGCTATGCAGCAATTTAGGAGCAAAGAAAAACATGCACGTCGTCACATGTCTAACTCAGAGAAAGCATTATTTTATGAACAACAGAAACAATCAGAGTCTGTTAGAAACATGGATAGGGCTTTTCAACTTGGTGTACAGAAAATATATCCATCTCAGGATTTCATGCCTCAGACGAAGTAATCGATAAACTTTTAAATGAGCGCAGGACTGTAGCTACTGCACCTCCTCCCTATGTGCTTTACCTCTTCCAGCTGTTTCACCTCCTCCCGCTGTTATTCCTGTTGTAGCTCCTCCTCTAGTTGTTGCTCCTCTTCCTGTTGTTGCTCCTCCTTCTGCATCTCTGCCCTTACCGCCAGATGTTGTTCCCTTAACTCCGCCTTTACCGCCAGCGGTAGTGTCTCCACTACCGGTTGTGCAAGATTTATCTGAACTTTCTTTTCCAAGTGGTTCTGCTCCACTGGAAACAATTGAAGGGGCGAGTGCCGATTCAAAAGTAGTGACTTGAAGTACAGTTTCAAAAGCTAGAAAAAGAGAATTGTATGCATGGGCTAAGAAAGGTATAGAAAAAGGTGAAAAATCAGCTGTCTTAACTGCAATTTCTGACCAAGAAAGAATTCCCGAACAGAATATTTTTATAGAGGGTATAGCAATGCACTTGGCTGAAATGTGGAATGATTTGATGGACATGGATGTCCCACAAGGGTTGAGGGATTTGAATGTCTTAGCTTACTCAAGGGAAACTGCAGAGAAAGTGCATGAGCATGTTGAGAGGGTTTTCGAGTTTAAAGGGGATTTAGATCGGTTACAGAATGATGATATGGATGGCGATAGAGTATATGCAGAAACGTTTTCTCCCCTCTTGTAAACCAATGAGTGAAGAGACGCGTATTTGCACAAGCGACGCGCTTAGATGGATTTCGGATGTTTCGAAGTATATGACACGTTTAGTCAGTATACTCCGGTTATGCAAAGGAAAGTGTTACTGTCACAATCTCATCCCCACCGAGGGTTCACGGGCCCTAAAGAGCCTATTCGGTTCCCCTCTGATTTCTTGGAGCCAGTCCTGGCGCTGTTGGCATGCCCAGACGTGGGTCCCTTGCCTGCTGGGCCTAGAGACCCAAGCTACTCCTCACTGATGACGCCCAACAAGGCTGAAACATGTCTGGGGATGCTTGTGGTCTCGTGCAAAAGGGATGTGACCTAGCAGTTCGGGCTGGACTACCCCTTTCGGGGTGGGACCAAGCCTGATTTGCATATGGTTTTTCCCCTTTTGTAATGGCTTGGCAGGCGAAGAACGATGGTCTGGAGGGTTGCCCAGAGCAATGCCAGAGGTCAAGATTTATTCTAAACCTTCCAGCCATCAACTCTTTTGTTTTGCTATTGTCACCCCGAGTGGGAAGGGTATGCCCAGACGTGGGTCCCTTGCCTGCTGGGCCTAGAGACCCAAGCTACTCCTCACTGATGACACCCAACAAGGCTGAAACATGTCTGGGGATGCTTGTGGTCTCGTGCAAAAGGGATGTGACCTAGCAGTTCGGGCTGGACTACCCCTTTGGGGGTGGGACCAAGCCTGATTTGCATATGGTTTTTCCCCTTTTGTAATGGCTTGGCAGGCGAAGAACGATGGTCTGGAGGGTTGCCCAGAGCAATGCCAGAGGTCAAGATTTATTCTAAACCTTCCAGCCATCAACTCTTTTGTTTTGCTATTGTCACCCCGAGTGGGAAGGGTATGCCCAGACGTGGGTCCCTTGCCTGCTGGGCCTAGAGACCCAAGCTACTCCTCACTGATGACGCCCAACAAGGCTCAAACATGTCTGGGGATGCTTGTGGTCTCGTGCAAAAGGGATGTGACCTAGCAGTTCGGGCTGGACTACCCCTTTGGGGGTGGGACCAAGCCTGATTTGCATATGGTTTTTCCCCTTTTGTAATGGCTTGGCAGGCGAAGAACGATGGTCTGGAGGGTTGCCCAGAGCAATGCCAGAGGTCAAGATTTATTCTAAACCTTCCAGCCATCAACTCTTTTGTTTTGCTGTTGGCATCGGAGACACATGCTGGGACGGGGTTTCAATGGGCAATGGACAAGCATGGCCGCCCCCATGAGGGATACTGGGAAACTGCATTCAGTGGTCTAGCATCCAGGGCAGGGCCCGCCCCGAAGGCACCTGGGATAGCACCTGGCTATTTAAACCACGCCCGATTAGAGGCACGCACTTCGCGTTATTCTGCTTCTGCAGGGTGACGTTCAGCGGGTCCTGCTCTGCATCCTGACCTCCTGGGGGTGAGAAGAGGCAAGAGCCATCGCCATCCTTACCTGCTCTGCAGCATCTTCCGGCAATCGAAGTTGTCCATTGCTCGTTGTCCTCCTACAGCACCACCACTGGAAGGTAACATGGGAATGGAACATCTTGGGAACTACTTAGCAGTTCATCAGGAAGACCATCACCTCCAAGACATCTTTCGTCCCTTTGGACACCTGAGAACCATTCATCTTCAGATCTTCTCGACCTGCAAGACAAAAAATAGCACAGGTTAGCCATTTGCAAGGACGCTCTCAGCGCCGCTCGGCGTTCCATCTTACCTTCTCGAACTCGGCTCCGGCTTCCACTGCAGCTTCCAACACCTGCAAGAAGAAGGGAGAAGGATACTTAGTGCAAATTCCAATAAAGGTATTGCTTTCATCTATAAAGACTTACCTGAAAAGAAGGAGTTGCAGCCGGTCTGGACTCCGGCCCTCGCCAGTGAAGAAACTCGGCGGTACGGTGACATTAACGACGCGCCCCTGCCCAGAGCGGCAGGACGGAGAGCACATCCTTATAGAAACCAAGGTTTCTCGTGAGGCGTCCCCGTGGAAACAAGGTGAGCATTACAGTTACAGGTAATTGTAGAGTACCTGCAGGATGAGTGTATGAAGAAATAGGTTTGTTGTCCCGCAGATTTGATGGTAATTTATAAGAGAGCATTTTGACCTGATACTGCTTCGACTGCTTTGTCTCTTGATTTAGCCCTGTTGCTTAATGAACGTTCAGAATTGCCTACTTATCAATTGCCAATGAGGGAAGTTCTGACGACATTTTTTCCTAAAGTAGAGATTCCAGCTGATGCTGCAGCAGGCACAGCAGCCGCTACTATTGAAGCTCATTATGTTTCACAGTTTGTTCATGCCCCATTCTCTAGACAGGAAGTGAATACCATTAGACAGACGATTCCAGATATTAAGAAAAATCCAACAGGGTTTTATAAAGAAATAGAATCTGTTTTGCATTTGTCAGTTTTCACTCTGGGTGATATAGACTTGTCATTCCCTGTGATCCTACCTACTGATTTATGGAAACAGATTAGGACTGTAGATGATCAGGCAGGGCTGGATGACACATGGGTTAACTTGGTACGGATAGATGAAGAAAGGAAAACTGGTGAGAAGCCACCACAGGTGATACTGACACTGCCAGACAGAATAATAACTAAACTGAAGACTCTAGTTCCGGAGAGAAGAATAGTTTGGGACAAGCTTACTGCTTGCACCCAGGGGAAATCTGAAGTTGCTACCAAATTCTTTAATCAGTTTGAACAAGTTTTTTCTGATTTAAACGGTCACGATTTAAGCACTGAGTCAGGAAAAAGGCTGTTTCCGGACAAATTTGTGCGTGGATTGTTGCCTGATATCCAATCACAAATTATGACTTCCGAAAGTGCCTGGCAAGCTAAATCACGTTCCGAAGTATTGCATATGGCTCAGTATTATGAAAATAGAGTCAATATTGAAAAAGAGAGAATAGAAAAGAAGAAGGGAGACTTGAAAACCAAAGTATTGTTGCAGCAGATAGTAAGAGAGACTACAGGTAGAAGTACACAGTTTAGGGGTCAGTTTGCTCCACAGACTAATGCGCAGATGGGTCCTGTACACATGAACCAATGTGTTTATTGCATACGAGAAGGTCATTGGTGAGCACAATGCCCGATCCTTCAGCAAATATCGAATAACACATATGGTGCCATCGGTAGATGATCCAGAGGCCGTCCTGAGATAAGGGGTCATGGTAGAAGTCAGTTCGCTCAGAATCCACAGTCATTCTTACAGGATAGTCAGCAACATAGTGTTGATAAAAGGAATACCTTTGATAATCCTTCTACTGCCTATCTTTCTGAGGATCTTGCATTTGATGATATATTGTTCCGTTAGGACAGCCCGAAGCAGAGTCTGGAACCGGTGCCTATTCCCGTCGATCAGAAAGGGCCTTACGTAGAAATGAAGGTGGGGAATAGGAAGCATCTATTTTTGATAGATACAGGAGCACAGACGTGTTCTGTTGATCATTCACAGGTTCCAGATATTCCACTGTCAGGGCAGAATAACATTTCTGTAGGGTTCTCTGGTACGCCAGTGGTTAGTCCGGTCTCTCAGCCGGTATCGATTTCACTGGGGCCATTCACCGATTCATGTCCGTTTCTTTTGACGATGAATTGTGGTGAAAATGTGTTGGGGTTGAATCTGTTGAAAGAATTGAATGCAGTAATTCACTGTTCTCTGGGTGGAGTGCATTTGACGATTTCACCTCAACGAACTTCTGTTCCAAAACTTTTGACTAGGCCTTTACCGACGGAATTGGATAAGGTTCCGGCATGTTTATGGGCAGTTGATGATAATGATGTTGGTATTTTGCAAATTGAACCTGTTAAAAGTATTTGAAACCAGGTGTTAAATTGGTATTCCACAGTATAACATTTCAGTTGACGGTGAGCAAGCTTTAAAAAGTATAGTTTCTGATTTTGTACATCGAGGAGTGATTGAGGAAATTGCAGGAAGTTTGTGCAATAGCCCGATTCTATCGGTGTATAAGAAGGGGATAATGAGATTCCTTTCCATTTTATTATTGATCTGCGTGCTACCAATAAGATTGTTGCTCCACAATTTCCAATTGTGCCTGATGTGACCACAATATTAACGATTATTCCAGCTTTTGCTACTCATTTCAGTGTTGTGGATCTAAAGAATGCTTAATTTAGCATTCCTGTACATTTTGACAGTAGATATTTGCGTTCACCCTAGGGGGACGCTCATTTATATTCACTTGTGTGCTGCAAGGGTACATTGCGAGTCCAAGCATTTACAGCAGAGCTTTGAAGGAACAGCTTGATACACTTGCGTTGCCTTCCACTTGTACGTTGTTACAGTATGTCGATGATCTTCTTTTAGCTGCAGACTCAGAAGTTGCCTGTAAGGAGGGCACTTTGTTGCTGCTTATTCATCTAGCAGAGCATGGGCATAAGGCCTCATTGAAAAAGTTTCAATATTGTCGATAGGAGGTCGCCTATTTAGGCTATCTCCTGTCAAAGGAGGGAAGAAGACTGACACCTGAACGGATGAAAAGCATCTCTAGCATGTCTGTCCCAAATACACAGAAAGAGGTCAGAGCCTTGATAGGCATGGCTTCGTACTGTAGACAGTGGATCCCAAATTTTTCATTAATGATAAAACCAATGTTGGTATTGACAAAGAAGGACATTTCTTTGCCATTATAGTGGAACTAGGATTGCCAGAAAGCTTTTGATCTGCTCAAGGCTGCGTTGTGTTCAGCACCAGTTTTGTGCACACCAAATTATGACAAGGCCTTTGTGTTGTATGTGCATGAATGTGATGGATGTGCTTTGGCTGTGTTAACGCAGGAACATAGAGGGAAGAATAGACAGTGCAGTTATTTTTCCTCCACGCTTGACCCTGTTGCATGCACTTTGCCGAGATGTCTGAGAGCTGTTGCTGCTGCCGCTGCATCGGTAAAACAAAGTGAGGGTATGGTTTTAGGTCACTCTTTAACCGTGATGGTACCCCACTCTGTAGACATTCTATTGAACAGAACGCGAATGCAACATCTCACATCAGCATGATTAACAAGATATGAGCTGATTCTATTTGCACCGCATATCCAAATTAAGAGATATTGCATATTAAATCTGGCCAAACTATTGCCTCTTCTGCAAGAAATTGCTTGCAGTGACAAGATGTCACATGACTTCCTCTAGAACCTAAAGGTAGAATTGACTTAAATGATACACTGTTAAAAGATCCACAAGGGGAGCTGTTTTGCGATGGCTCCTGGTTCAAACTTCGGGATGGTACATCCACTGCTGCTTATGCCATCACTACATTGAGCACTATTGTGGAAACCAAAAGAATCTTGCATACCTCCACGGAGGCCACAGAGATTATCGCATTGACTCGAACTTGTGAACTTTCTGAAGGGCTTAGTGTAAATATATTTACAAACAATCAGTATGCCTTTGGGGTGGTTCACAACTTCGGTATATTATGGGCAGAAAGATGTTTCTTGAGCTCACATGGAACTAAGATTCAACATGACACTTTGATAGTTAGGCTACTCTCAGCACTTGCGCTTCCTACTCAACTGGGAATAATGAAGTGCGCTGCACACCAGAAAGTAACAGATGATGTGGGGAGAGGAAACGCTTTTGCTGACAGATAGCCAAATAGACTGCCACCGATTTGTATTCTGAAATGTATATAACAAAAGAAGTCACCAACATTTGTATAATAGATGAAGGAATTGATTATATAAAAACCATTCAAGCTGATGCCACTCCAGAAGAGCTTAAACAATGGGCTGAGGGTTTTGGAAGTTTAGACGATGAAGGTTTTCGGATAGATAATGCCAAGAAAAGATGGATGATACCTGATGCTTATGTCACCGCTATGGTTATGATGGCTCATGGTCCAACTCATATATGTGCTAGAAAAATGTGTAGATTGCTAGAACCTGTCCGGGTAAATCTAAATATCTCAAAAAACTGCTCAGTGTTTGGTCCAAAATTGCATAGTATGCTTACAGCATAATGTGGGGAAAGGTACATCGACACCAAGGGGAAGTTTTGGTCCCCCCTCTGTGCCCTTTGAAGTTATACATTTCGACTTCATCGAAATGGAACGTTGTCAGAATTACAAATATGTTCTGGTAGTCATTTGTGCCTTTAGCAAATGGGTCGCAGCTTTCCCTTTAAAGGATACCACAGCAATAATGACGACAAAAACCATGCTAAAGGAATATTTTCCTAGGTTTGGTTTGCCGAGGGTTATTTGGTCGGACAATGGTCCACATTTTATCGCTGCTGTTATCCTGCAAATATGCGCGCGATTACAGATCGATAAAAGGTTCCATTCGGTCAGACACGCTCAGAGTGCCGGACTTGTAGAACGCCATAATGGTATATTAAAGAACAAGATGGCGAAGATTTGCGCCAGTAGCAATTTGGAATGGCCAGATGCCTTACCGTTAGCTCTATTGTCGATGCGGACGACCCCACAAACGAAAACTGGGCTCTCCTCCAATGAGATAGTTATGGGGCGACCAGCCAATATTTGGAGCATACCCAAGCCTAAGCGAATTAAGGATGTGGAGCATTTGCTCCTTTCTGAGTACTGTGACCAGTTAACTCAAAACTTGTATTTCGTTCACCAACAGGTGCGAGAAGCCCTCCCAGTAAAATATGAGGGGCCAGGTTATTATTATTATTATTATTACTGACTTTGACCCGGCGACAAGGTGCTGACTAAAGCATTTGAAAAAGCATCCTGTCTCGCACCGCGCTGGAGAGGACATTTCAAGTCCTATTGGCCACACAGACCACTGTACGAGTAGATGGAAAGAAACACTCGATTCACGTGATGCACGTCAAGAAGATACCTTTTCCTCTGCCGCACGACGAAGGAGAAGAGAAGGAAATTGTTAACCTTGTTCCTTATCGCAAGCCCGTTTTGACTGACACCAAGGGTGTTCCGGAAACCCTTCCCGAGCCTGTGGGGCCTGGGGAGACTGCTGTTTTGCCTTTGAATTCTTCTTCGGATCTTCCTGCACCATTGAGCAATCTTGCTTCTGTTTCACCACTTCCATCAGGAAGCTACGACACTCTGTTCGCAGATCACACCGTACCTGGAGTCTTGAGGTACGATCTGTGTCCAAGGCGCTAGACTTACAGAACAGCGTCGGCTGTGCCCACAAGGAACCACCAGTGAGCTAGTCCCTTGCCACCCTCTCGTTGAAACATAAATAAGTGGCAGGGACCGGCAAAGCTACCTTCAAGCAAGATAGACCACATGGTCAGGGGCCACCGACAGATGAACTAAAAGAGCATGACGGAGAGGCTTCTAAACAGACTCTGAGAAACAATATCATTTTCTAACTCTACTCATATCGAACAAGCTATTGGTCTTGTGGCTCACAAAGAATAGATCAAGCAAAGATCATGGTCCTTGAGGACTCATTGTTTTCTTGTCACAGTACTAATTGGTCTAACAGTTGTATTTTCGCTTGGGTTCTGGTATTTGGAAGGGGTGCATCCACTTGAGACTTTGTTACCCACTGAAATTGTTCCTACTGTGTCTTCACCTTTCGTGCATCTGCACACTCTACCTCCTAGGGACTCCCAACATAGACATATCACAATAACACTCTCTTACGAATCATGAATGCGACCCATGCAATTCTAAACAGAACTAATTGCTGGGTGTGTTCCCATTTGCCACAACATGGGGAAAAGGGGTTTGGCTAGTATATTCATCCTCTGCCTTTGACTACTGCATGCTACGCCTCACTAAGGGCATTATTCTTTGGTTGTTGGAACGATAGTATTTCTGGGAACTTCGATGGGACTAATCTGAATGAGTCCGAGAAACGAGTCCTGACACCTTTGGGATGTTCCCTCTTTGCAAATAGGAGCAAACTCAATGTTGCTTCTATTAGGCCTTCCGATAGACTTTCCAGACCTTTTCAATCATTGATTTCTTTCAAGATGGCTCCCGTAGGTAACCGGGATTCCATGCCTCCTTCCTATACCATCAATCATAGCCCCAACTCTGTTTCCTTCTTTATACAAAGGGATGGGTCTCAGCCAATGGGTACATTCGAGGGTTGCACCAACATTGCAAACCTAACTAGTGAGGACAGACATTTGTATGTAGGTGATCCCGTTTACTTTGTCTGTGGCAATGAAGCTTATCCTTGGTTTCCTAGAGATTGGCAGGGTACTTGTTACTTGGGTATCTTGTTACCAGGGGTATATGTAGCTAGCACCTCTAATGTCTCTAGAGCTCGTCCAAGGCGGGACGAGAATGGAGATACTACTTTGCAGGTTATGGGGGATGTAGCAAAATCCTTTGTGCCATTTTTGGGACAGATAATGAACTCTGAAGATATAAGGAGATTAGCAATGGTATTGGAGAAAACCATCCACAGAACCACCGATATACTATTCAACATGACGCTGGAACAAAATGCGATTAGACTAGCGGCCCTTCAAAATAGGATGGTGTTAGACGTCATCCTGGCTAACGTGGTGGGGTATGTAAATTGGTGGGATCTGCTTGCTGTGTTTTCGTATCTGACTCCTCCCCTACTATATTCAAGGCAATACAAAATCTGCATACCTTGAGTACAGAAGTACATGTCCCAGAGGGAAACTGGGATCTTAGTGCTTGGTTCTGGGACTTTCTACGTTCATGGGGTTGGAAGCTCTTTACAGTCCTAGTGGTAGTTCTTGGTGTTCTATTGTTCTGTTGCTGCTGTATACAATGTTTTCCTGCCATATGTTCGATGTTAGGAGGATGTTGTGCGCAAACTATAGGTACATTAGGACCAAGGGTACATGCACCCGAGAAAACTGCTAGCGCTTTTATAATGAAAGATATCACTATCAAGGATCTTATGGCAATCGATATTTCTGAAGAATGTGATTCAGGATGTACAGACATTGAGGTGTGGGGTTTTGAGTAAAGCAAATGTTTGAGTAATGCTCTTGGCGTAGGCCAAAAGGAGGGTTTGTTAAACCATATTCGTATAATAACGTCTTGTTATGAATATTGGCCTAAGCCCATTAGCGTTACACAGAAAACTGCATCTGAAATGTTCCGCTTTTCAATCAACTCCGCCACCGTTTTAAGAATCGTCTGCCATTTTGATTTCAACTCTTGTTTCTGTGTTCTAAAATGGTGGACTGTGTTTTCAACTTTCAGTCGAGCCGAACAACCTTTGAGTTCTGTTAATGTTTAGGCTGACCGAGAGCAGACTGTTTGACCAATGTAAAGAAACCATGTGACTCGAATGAACTCCCATCCATGTGTTGTCTGCGCTCACAAGCCTCATCCTCATATGAGACAATGGAAAACAAACTTAAATTGTGTGTTCTGGCTGAACTGTATTGTAGTGATTCTTGGAAACAAGGCTTATCGCGGATCAGAGGACTAACAGCACCAATATAACTTCATGGACATGCAAACTTGTTTAATTCCTCGTACAATATTGTAATATTTGACATGTGAACTGGGCACGAACTCTAGCATGTAACTTATTAGCTTGGAGAGAGGCTGGACAATGTTTCGAAAATAGTATAAATATGTCTGTATTTAGATGTTCAGCACTCTCACCCCTCACTGTGTCTGCTGGTACACACTGCGAGGTGTTGGGAGCCAGATAGCTATCTGTTTTGCTTTGACTGTGCAGTAATAAAAGATACTTGTATCTTTTCAACCCGTGATTGTCGTATTTCATTTCTGGTACTAACCCTCGATATTTCTTTGGTCTTTCAATGTGTCACATTTAGATAGATTTGCAAAGAATAGCCATGTGTCACATTTAGATAGATTTGCAAAGAATAGCCATCCGTCACATTTAGATAGATTTGCGAAGAATAGCCATGTCTAACATCTAGATAGAATTGTGAAGATAAGACATGCGTCACATTTACATGGAATTGTGAAGATTGACCATGCTTCACCTCACTGATGAGGCCCGACTAGGTCAAAATACGTGCCTGAGGTTTCTGTTGGCACTCTTGTTCGATCTATGTGATTACTGCAACCAATTAACTGCCTTTGACTCCCTTTTCACCTCATATATATGCAGAGGGAGATGCCCCGCAGCACCCCCTAGTAGAATTGCCAACAATTTGGTTCTGGACTGCCTTTGCGGGTGAGACCAGTCTGATATGCAAATGGTTATTTCCACTCTGTGAAAGGTGCCGTGAGCTAAAACGGGGTTGTTGACCCTCCCCATAAAACAGGTTATTTGGCCATGTTTGTTGCCGGTAGAGGGACTCCCAAACCTTTTGTGCATTTTTTTGAACTTTGGCTTTCATCCTAAGTTAGCCAGGGTAACCCAGATGTGGACCCCTTGCTCACTGTGCCTTAGAGAGGCATAGCTTCACCTCACTGATGAGGCCTGGCTAGACCGAAATACGTGTCTGGGGTTTCTGTTGATTGCCTGCGTGTCTGGGGTTGCTGTTGATTGCCTACGTGTCTGGGGTTTCTGTTGATTGCCTACGTGTCTGGGGTTGCTGTTGAGGGAGTTAATTGCCTTTGACTCCCTTTTCACCTCATATATATGCAGGGGAGACGCCCCGCAGCACCCCCTACATGCATTATACACCACACTCATCCATCTACCCACATATAAATGGGGTGTAAAGTGGTCACCATTTTACAAATAGTTCAACATTCTCGGTGGTCGCAGTTAATTGGTCGAAGTAACGGTATGATCACCTCATGTTGTAGACTTGCCTAGTATTTCAGTGCTGGACTGCCTAAGTGGACGGGACCAACCTCATATGCAAATATATATTTCTACTTTATGACAGGTACAGTTAGCTAAAACCTAGTTGTAGACCCCCTGATTGGGTACGTTCCCAGAGAACATATTATTTGGCCGTGTTCGTTCTTGGTAGAGGGGCTCCGACACCTTTTTGTGCAAGAAACATTTGTTGTAGTATTCCATCTAATGGAGAGACAACGTTTCCTGCCAAAAGAGAGGCCAAACTCTCTAAAGTGGTAGTTATGGCAGAGCAGTAAGGCTTCACTAAAGGGAGGCGGTGAGCTATAATTAGTCCCAATAGTTACCGCCATTGGTAAGCTGACAAATATACAAGCTGTTATAAAATGACACGTAGAAACACTTTGGGTTAAACAATACACAGACACAGTGGGGGTCATTTTACAATAAATGTAATTGCATACAGGGGGCCACTAACAATAGCACTTGGATGCTGTTGGGGATGCTGAATGCATGCAATTTTAAACCTTTACAAAGTTGAGTGTAGAAGTGTAGAGTAACACAAGGGAAGTCTCCTTTACTCTTCACTTTCACTCCCTGTTTTGTTAATAATGTAAATGCTTATGCTTTCCAAATGGCATTTACACATGGGTTTCTGTGTAAGCCCCTTGCTTTTAGATGGTGATAAATGCAGGTGTATTTCATAGAAATCCATTTGTTTTATGCTTGCGCGATATTTTCATTTTACGATTACTTGAACATTTCACGCATGCGTGAAATGAAGTGCAATGAAGTGCAATGAAGGCGGAGTAAGAAAGACATGTGGAGATGTCAAGTCCCCTTCTTGCCCCTGGCAGACCCTCACCACTGCTAAGCTAAATGCAAATCCAATGCAAATCCAATGCCTGGGGGAGAGGGGTAAACAGTAGAAAAGGTAAGGCAAAAGGAAGGACGGATAGCAGGAACCATAGAAAGCATTTACATAGCCATAATCAGGAACCAAAATGGCAACACATAAATGGGCACTGTAACCTCCACAAACTCTAGGACAAAGCAAAGGTATGATTGCATGCAACGAGCATATACTAGACAAAGAACCTAGAGGGAGTAATAGGGGTTAACACTTTCCCAACAATACCGAGAAGGCCACGAAATGTCAGAACAGGATAAAGCTTACAATATGTAAGACCCGTGATACCTCTGGGTCTGGGCGCTACCAACAAATACAATAAATAAATAAATATCAGACCTATTACACTCCTCAGAACAAAGGCGTACATAAATACCAAACAGAGATAACACAATAAACCAGTGCTGTAGGCCACACCTCTAGTTCTTGGAAAAAGGTCAGTGTTCCAGTACCTTCCAAAGTCACTCTAGTGGATTTTGAGAGCTGGTGAAAGGGTGGTCACAGGAGTTGTAACTAATCCAAAAGGCTGAGCTGGTTAGGGGGACACGGCAGGTAAGTCTGCGTTCTGACCCACATGTGGGGGCGAGGGTGCAGCCAACTTCAGAGGGCCTCAGAGAAGACCCCCTTGAAGAGCTCCAGTTCCAGGTGTGAGACGCAGATGACCAGGGAAGGAAGCAAAGCAGGGTTGGGGCCAATCAGTCATTCAAAACATTTTCGATTTTGGCCATTGCCCATAAAAGCAGATGCACATCATTACACAACCATAATATATTCCATAACAAAGAGATAAGATATTAAAACCCCAATGAAAATAAAAAGATAAAAAGTGAAGATTCACTACCCTGACAGAACTCCTATGAAACGAAGGAACCCTGAAAGCAATTATCAAAACATTCAAAATTCAAAATAAACTAAAACTTATAAAATGCATAATATACATATAGAAACATCAGTTAACTAATTTACATGAAAAACGTCCAATATAAGTAAACACAAAAAGGAAAAAGTGTATAAGTCACTGCTGAAGCACAGTAGACCTTAACCTGCAGAACCTAACCGCTAGAGGACCCAAGAGACCGGTGATGGGGATTCTGATGAATAACCCACCGGCGCAGGACTAAGCGGTAAATACTCATATCACCGGTTTCTGAGGTCCTGGCTCAAGAATGACCAAACAAACCAGTGAGTACAAATCGTCTCTTAGAGGGCAAGTTACAGGATCTTGTGCCCACAGGCCAGCAATGACCCAGACAGCCCAAAAGAAGAAGAGCCAACCTTCCCGGGAAAATGACCCCGCCAACCAAGAGCCGAAGCAACCATCAAGATGGGCGTAGGATGGCATGGACACCCCACGAATATGATCTTGATGCCTCGAAGAGCAAAACGGGGCAGCCGACTGGCAGAAAATGATCCCATGGTGGTTCGACAGTGGAGGTGGGTCATGTTGGAAGTGGCGTGTGAACCCCGGGGCCCTCTGTGCACACAATCACACGCAATCAGTCACAGACAGACATGGGACGCGTGTTGATGGTACGGGGTCCCGGCTGCAACTAGCGACCGGGACCTCCTTTATTCAACAACGCATGCGCGAGCCATAACGAGATTTGTGCATGCTCACATTGTTTGCGTACTACGCAACATCCCTCCTTTTTCCCCAAACAATGAACACGTGTAAACTATAATCATAACAAACAAAACCTTGGTGCACGGGAACAGTTCTCGACCTCCTACGAGACCGGGTCCATGATGAAGTCTTGAAACCTCGATGGGTGTTGACGCCCCTCCTGGCTCGGGTGCCTCCTTTCATCCTCTCGAGGTGGTCTCGGTGTCCCCAGGACCTCTGGAGGTCCTTCGTCCACAGGCGGTGTCGCCATTCGTGGCCCTGTAGCGGATGCCACCGGTGGTGCTCCTGGTGGGGCCTCCTGTGGGCCGGCCTCGATCCTCTTGAAGTAGGATATGTTCCTTGTGATCATTCCCCTTTGGTTGGCCGCCGTGACCATGGACCCTTTGACATGGGTCACTACTAGTAGCTGGGCCCCATAAGTAAGGGACAGCTTTCCTTCCGGGCGCCTGTTCCGGACCAATACAGTGTCCCCTACTTCGATCGTCTTATCCTGCATGTTCCGGTGGGCACTTTCCTGTTTGTTCCTGATCCTCTGCTCCTGGTGCACGCGGTTGTTGTCAATCACCCTGTGGCGTTTCCCCTCGACTTCAGGCAGCAGCCCTCTGGGGCATCGATTGAACAGGGCCTTGGCCGGCACAACCCCCGTGGACTGATGGTGTGTTGTTCGATACTCTCGCAGGAACTCAAAGGTTCTGACGCAGTCCCCCTCCCCCATCCAGCAAGATGCGGAAGATCTTATTGAGTGTTCGCATGAAGTGCTCAGCCTCACCGTTCGCCCTGGGCCAGAGAGGGAGACTTTCTGATGTTTGATCCCTCTCTCCTCACAGTACCGGGTGAACGGCTGCCCTTGGAATGGCGGGCCATTGTCCGAGCATATCTCCTTAGGGAACCCATGGGTGGCGAACATCTTCTCCAGTGCCAAGATGGTGTGGTCTCTGGCTGTGGACTCTACCAGCTCGACCTCTGGATACCGTGACCACTGGTCCACAACTGCCAAAACTACATGCCGCGACCCGTGGAGCCAAAATCGGCATGCACGGTGCCCCACGGCTGCTCACTCCTTTCCATGGTTCTGATGGGCGGTCGCCTCTCCGCCGGACTGGCCGCCTGGCACGAAATGCAGGTGCGCCCAAATTTGTCCACCCTTTGCTCCAGGTCCGGGAACCACACCTTCAGTCTTAGGCACGCCTTAGTCTTGATGTTCCTTGTGCGCCAAGTAGTACCTTGGTCACCAAGGTTCGCGGGAGGACGATCTGGTGGCTTCGCAGCAGAAGGCCATCCTCAGTCATGGAGAGCTCATTCGCACCCTCCACAGCGCCTGAAGGTCCTTCTGAGCTCTGGCCTCCAGTCTAGCATTGTTGGGGAGCACTTCCTTCCATTCTCCGCTGTCCATCGCCTCCATGATGACTAGGAAGATTTCAGCCTCTCTGGACGCATTCACAATATCCTGGCGTGCCAGGGCTACCGGCAGGGCCGCCTCCGCCACATTGTGCACCATCTCAATGCAGTCCACTACTTCAGCTGTGTCATGGAGCGCCCGGCCCCTGGATGTCTGGATAAATAGTCCACCGGGTTATGGGTCCCCGGGCGATATTGCAATTTGACACCGTACTCCATCAGCGACAGCATCCACCGTTCGATGCGTGGAGGTGGCTTGGAGGACGCGCCCGCCATGATCGGAATGAGCGGCTTGTGGCTGGTGATCACCACAACAGGCTTCCCAAGGATGTATATCCTGAAGTGCTTGCATCCCCACAGAATGGCCAGGGCCTCTCGCTCATTCTGGGAGTATCTTTTCTCCGTTTCCGTGAGCGCCTTGCTGGCATACGCTATCGGGCGCATGTGTCCTTGTGAGTCCGCTTGCATCAGCACCGTGCCTAAGCCAACTGGGCTGGCATCCACGACTATCTCCAACTCCTTGTCCGGGCTGAAGTATGCCATGGTTTCCTGACCCGAGAGGGCATTCTTGATCTCTGCAAATGCCCTCTGCTCCTTGGGAGTCCAGGCCCATGCGACATCGTTCCTCATCAGTGCCCGCAAGGGCTCTGACAGTGAAGCCAAGTCACGAATGAACCGCCCGCAGTAGTTCACCATGCCGAGAAAGCTTCTTATCTCGGCCGGTGACTCCGGGGGAGCCGCCTCGCGAATGTCTCTCACAATCTCCCGGGTCGGGCGAGATACCCCTGCATGGAACACGAACCCGAAGAACTCTATCCGGTCCTTCAGAAACTCACACTTCTGACAGTGTAAAGTCAGCCCCAGACTTTTGGGTCTTTCCAACGCTCGCTCCAGCCTCTTCAGGTGTACAGACTCCGCATGGGCAAAGACCAGGATGTCATTGGACATATTAATGTCACCATTTAGTCCCGCCAGGGCTCCACGGATGACGTTCTAGAACACTTCCGCCGCTGACGAGACACCAAAACTGAGTCTTTTAAACTGTTAAAGCCCTTCATGAGTCGTAAATGTAGTAATGTACCGCCACTCCGGGTGGAGTCCCAGCTGGTGGTACACAGACCTCAGATTGAGCTTGGAAAAGACTTTCACCCCCTGGAGCTCGCCCACAATGTCGTCCAGCGTAGGCGTGAGGTGACGCTCCCTCTTGATGGCAGCATTCGGCAGTCTCATATCCACACAGATGCGGAAAGCCCCTGGTTGCTTGGGCTTTGGTGCCACCACTATGGGGGAGACCCACGTAGTTGAACCCTCCACTCTCTCGATAATGTCCAGGTCAATGAGCGACTGTCGTTCCTTTTCCACCTGTGCCCTCAGATGAAATGGGATTCTGCAGTGCTTGAGGGCCGTCAGTCTCACTGATCCATCAATATGGAGTCTGATGGGGTCTCCTTTCATCTTGCCTACACTCTGGAAGTTGCTTTCAAATCGATGTAGCAGGCGATCAATGTCTGTATGGTATACTGCCAGAGTGAAATGCACAATGTCGAGGGCTTCGGAAGCAGCACAGCTCAGCAGAGAGTGCGGGCTCACATGAGTCACAAAGAACCTGGCCTTGATTTTGTTAAGCCCATGTGACACAGGAGCCACAAAGACCCCTTGGATTGGCAGGGCGTGTCCCCGCCAAAGGAGTATATCCAAGCTTTTGACTCCTCCAGCTTGGGGGGCCCTGGTAGAGCCTCATAGTGTTCAGCTGCTAGGACGCAAACCGACACTCCTGTGCCAATCAAGACGGGGTGGGCATATCACCAAGGTTCATGGTGCATGTCGGTTGCCTGTTCTGCTTCGCTCCCGTGGCAATGCTGGAGATGAAAAAGATCTCCTCTTCATCTTACTCCTCCTCGGCAATGTCCAAATCCTGCACCCCTAGATCTATCAGAGACATGCTCCTTAAGCGCCTGGGGTTGCCCCCTACTGATCTTGCCAGCCCCCTGGATGCGCTACCGGGGTCGTGGCCCTACACACTCTCGCGTAGTGTCCTGCGTGCTACACCTTCTGCAGACTCTTGATTTTGCGGGGCACTCCCCGCATGTGGCAGGTCGTACGGGCAGGACTGCGGATTACCAGGCATTGAGGGAATGTCCACTCTCTTGGGACCCCAGCGCGACCTCCCTGGGGCAGAGTGCTCACTTTTTCCAGGATGCACTGCAGCGTCCATTTTCGCACCTCTCGACTCTGCCAGTTCATAGGCCCGCCCAGGGTCCAGGATTTGTGCCAGTGTCAGGCCTGGTTCTCTAAGCACTTGCCTCTACAATTTTCTGGAGTTGCACCCCTGTATCAGCTGGTTCCGCACCATCTCCTCCTCATTCACCCACCTGCAGGTGCTAGTCAGGCGCCTAAACCTTGCACAGAACTGGTCCAAAGATTCCTCCCCTTGCTGCTTCTCAGCACACATCACAAATCTGTCGAAGTCGACATTTGCCATGGGGAGGAAATGGTCCTGGAGGGTCTGTTTCACCGCATCATAGGTGACCACCTGAAGGTTAAACGAGTCAAAAATCAGATGGACCTCTGTGCCAGCTGAGTACACCAACATGGCCAACTTCGCATCATCATCCGTCTCACCCGAGGCCCTGAAGAACATCTCCAGTTTCTTCACCCACAGTAGCCACTTCGGCCCCAGTTTGGATGGTGGGCCTGAGGTGTCAAACTCGGGCATGGGTGCCAAAGTGCTATGCATCCTGCGTGGTACTGGCATGGGTGCCCCATCTTCTCCATCCTCTTCACCAATGGTGTTAATTGGGGTGGACGCCACTAACCTCTTCTAGGCAGGGAGAGGTGCCCGATGTCAGATGGCCCAGGCTGATGAGCAAGCAGGAATGCTGTGCTGTGCTGCTTAACATTAAGGAGCAAGCAGCAACATTGAGAAGAAAGCAGGAATGCCGTGCTGGGCTGCTTAACATTAAGGAGCAGGCAGGAATGCCGTGCTGCGCTGCTTAACATTGAGGAGCAAGCAGCAACATTGAGGAGCAAGCAGGAATGCTGTGCAGGGCTGCTTAACATTGAGGAGCAAGCAGGAATGCCTTGCTAATCCAACCACAACTAGCATCAATTCCCGCCCCTGTAACATCCCTGAATACTGTCACCTCTGCAACAAGACACGCGCCAGATTACCCCTTACGTGACTGAGAGCAAGTAAAACAATCCCTCATTAGTACTGATGATATCCCCGCCATCAGACATGAGCTAGGAAAGGCCTCGCTTACACAGGGCTGATATCATTAACCCTTACTGTCCAACAAGGAAGAGAGAATGCCTCTTCAGTGCAATCCATCTCAAGAGATAAGGATTGGCAATGCCAATAGTTTTGGCCTTTACTATTGTTCTTTGCATTTAGCAGGGTGCAAGGAGGAGAGTACAAAGTTTGAAAGGAGGATGTGATAAGGGGTGCAGGTGTTAAATAGAATGAGATGGGGAATAGAGCATCGGAGGAAGCCATTGACCGAGGGTGCCGATGATGAACAAGTGGAAATATGTGCGAGAAAGGTTGAGAGTGAGACGGTAACAAGTAAAGTGAGAGTGTGAGAGTGTGAGAGGAAGGATGAGAGGGGATAGGGAGAGCAAGTAAGGTGGGTGGATGTGGGAATAGAGGGGAGTAGGGTGGGCAAGATTGTGGGGTGGGTGGGCTAGAGAGAGAGAGGGTAGGGTGCATGATGGGGTAAAGAAAGAGGGTAGGGTTGAAAAAGTGGGTGTAGAATGGGTGGATGGGGTAGGGAGAGAGGGGATGGCGTTTATGACAGTAGAGAGGGGGTAGTGTGGGCTGGTGGATGTAGAGAGAGTGACAGAGCAAGCAAGGTGGCACCACAGGTGGAGTCAGACATAAATTAGCCGTGGTAGAAAAGGGATAGAGGGACTGACTGTTAATGATGTAATTGCACAGACAGGTAATGACCAAATGAGAGATGGCAAGACCAATAGGAAAGAACGAAAGGTAAAGGGTTAGAAAAAAAGGGAAATTTGAACAGAGCAACATAGAAATAGAAAGGTCTTTATGGCATTTTGGGGAATCTATGCGATTATTGCGACCCTCATAATTGCGACGGCCGAAAATGATGACTTTTTTAAAAAAAAACCTTTACACCACATATATATGCGGGGGGAGACCCACGCAGCCCCCTCCCCATATTAATATTATATTCTAAACCCCCCCACATATATATGTGGTGTAAGGGGGATCTAAAAAAAAGTCACCATTTTCAGCCATTGTAATTGTGAAGGCGACATTTTGGTACGATTCCCATTTTGGGTGTATGCAGCATTTAAGAAAAAAGAATCAGCCAAGCTCCATACTCTTTCAGGCCATCTAGAGTAGATATATATTTTTTTATTTTTTTTATTTTTTGTGTTTATCAAATTTCTTTGATTTTACAAAATGGTCCACGGGTAAAAAGCTGTTCAAATCCACCTGTCTGAGGGATTGCGTGGAGTAGTTTCTCTTTCTGGAGTGTTTCTGGAGTACTGGAGTATTTGGTCAGTGTTCAACTGGATTTTCCGCTCCAGGACAGTTTGCTAGAGCTGCTTCTAGAATCTTTGCTGTCGCGATTGTCCAGCTGGTTTTATTTCCGCTTATGAGTTTGTTCCACCAGGTCTCCTCTTCACGTAGCTCAAAAGGTTTTAGTAGCGGAGTTAAATAGGTTTCCGTCAGAACAATGGTTTTCGTGCATTTTGTTAAAAGATGGCGGACTGTTTCAATTTGTGTGGGGTCTTAGCAGAGTCTGCAGATGTTATCTTTTGATAGGCCTCTTATGTCTCTGCTTTCATTTGTTGGTAAGAGGTTTAGTCTTGCCCTTAAGAAAGTTTGTCTTAATAACTTGCCAGGAATCTTTTGATGACTAAGGCGTTCTCATTTAATTTTTTATTTAGCTCTGGCAAGAGGCCAAGTAGTTTAATCGATACTGCTTTTTCTTGTGTGAGTATCCAGTCGCATTGGGCCATCTTTTTCTTGACTTTTGTAGGATTTAGAATAAGGTCTTCTTTCGAACAACCGATTTCTTCCAGGGTTTTTTCTTTTTCTGCTGCCCAGACTGAAAGTGCCTTGCAATGACCGCTATGTATTTCCTGTTCGATTAGTTTGAATTGTGGGGGAGCTTCCGGCATGATTGCTTTTCTGTATAGTGCCATCTCGTTTGAGTCCACTGCTGCTTTCAAGGACGATAGACCCAGTTCTCTTCTGATAGCTGCGATTGGTGTGGATTTTGGAAAACGCAATATTACTCTCCAGAAGAAGCCATCCAGCTTATCCCAAATGCCAGAAGGAATTTTGATGAAAGCTTCGGCCCCGTATGTCAAGGACGGGGTAACTTTGGCTTTGAAGAATTTTATGGCCGGCAGTAACGAGAAGCAGCCAAATTTCCTGTCCATGGCTCGTCCCTGGGCCGCTAGTTTCCTGGCTTTTTCCCATAGGTTATGTTGCATTGTTGCCTCATTCCCCGTGCTCTCGATTGCCACTCCTAAATATTTTAAGTCTTTTACGACTTCAGTTTTGATGTTCTCGATGTTCCGGTGGTGTGTTTTCTTGCGGGCTGCCGTTTTTTCGAAAATCATTATTTTTGTTTTTCCAATATTTATTTCAAGGTTGCTTTTGGAGATGTAACTTGCGAGGTTGTTTAGTTGACGTTGCAGCTCTATGGGGGTTTGATCGAGGAGAATGATGTCATCAGCATATAACAGCCTTGGGACTGGAGTGGATCCTAGTTTTGGTGCAAAGGTTCTGAGCTCTTTGCCGGAGTCTTTGAAATCACCAAGGAAAGCTGTAAAGAGGGCTGGAGCTAAAGGACATCCTTGCTTTACACCTCTTTTGGTTTTGATTTCTTCTGATAGAGCTCCTGTGTGATTTATCTTCATCCTCATTGATGTATCCTGATGGAGGGCTTTTATTGGGTCGAGGAGCTGATTTGGTCATTGCCAATCTACAAGTTTTGCCCCTAGCTTACCACAGTCGATCTTATCAAAGGCCTTTGTTAGGTCAACAAAAGCTGCAAAGACCTTGAGATGTTTTGCGCTGGATTTGTTCTTTACAATGTTTAATATCATAATGTTTACTGATGTTCCAACATTTTTCATAAAGCCTGATTGAAAAGGGTCCCAGCTGGGTGAGTTCTTTGACCATTTTTGAAATCCTTTTAATATGAGAGAGCCATAGATTTTCCCAATTGTGTCCAGTAGAGCTATTGGACGGTAGTTGCTCGGATCGGATCTATCTCGCTTTTTAAAGATCGGTACTACTGTCGCCATTGTCCAGGCCGGGGCATCGACTTTGAGGTGGCTGTTGCTTCAAAGACAAGGCTTCTGAAATCGGCCCATTCCTTGGGGTTGTTTTTTAAGTCGATATTGGTTATTCCGTCCGGGCCAGGGGCTCTACTTGATTTTAATTTGCTGATTGCTTCTTCAATGTCTTTGACATTTGTGAGATCTATCCAGGCAGAGGACCCTATATGAGTGTTCACTGTGCTCGAGCCTTGAGGGATTTGGAACAGAGCGGAGAAGTGGCTCTTCCATCTTTCTTCGCACACCGCATTAATTTGCTTGCCGTCTCGTTTGCCATCTGTTGTTTTTATAAGTGACCAAAATTCTCTAGAGTTTCTTCCCACTACCTTTCTAAGCATCTCCTCCGAATCGTGTTGGTAGAGTTTCATGCGGTAGGATTTCAACCAGGATCTGTACTTTTTAGTTTCTTCGTTTAGCCTTTTTTTGATAGAAGTTGATCTGGATTTAGCGGCCTGTTGTTTTAGTTTTCTTAGTTCCCGGCGACTTTCTACCAGTATTTTGTCATACCGATGGGGCCCTTGAGGGTTACTTTTTTGGGGTGTTTGGTGGGATTTACCTGTTACTGAATCAACAGCAGTTGGTAATCTGTTTCTGCTCTGCGCCTGTCTGGATCTTTTTCCAGTTTCTTTTTGTAATTGTACATCAACTCTTCTATCCTTTTTCCGGTGAGTTTTAGGCGATTTCTTTGAGAAGATACTTCCACCGGTTTCGTCATTGTTGGGTTTTCCATGCGTTGTGTTGACCATGTTATTTGTAAGATGTTATGATCGCTTGCATCAGTTTGTAGAACCTCAAACGATAATATGAGGTTAAGCATTTCTTCGGAAGCGAATATGTAGTCAATTGTGCCCGATTGAGCTTCCCGTTCCCAGGTTGGAATTTGGGGACTTGTTGTTGACAGCTGTGCTGTATTATGGAGATTTCTTGAGTTCATTAGTTTTAGCCATTTCTGGCCTCTTATGTGTCCTCTGGAGGAGTTGTTAGCTGTTGATAGAGACGGGAAGGTACTCAAGCATTTGGCATTCAGATCACTGCAGATCTCGTCTATTTCTGATTCGATTAATTGTAGGAAGTTGTCGTCTTCGATTTTATCTGGGTTCCAGTAAATTGTTATTATTACAATTTGAGATTCCAAGGTTTTGTTCATTTTTTGGTTTAGATGAGCCCACCTCATTTGGACCGATAGATGGCTCTGTGAAGCGGAAAGTTCCTTTTCTATGGACAAGCCCCTGCCTGAATGAATTGCGATTAAAAGGCCCGAATTGCCTCTTGAGGCTGGGGACGTTGTTATTTCGTACCCGTCCATCGCCGGCGTAGATGTAAGCCAGGTCTCTTGCAGTGCTAAGATGTCAAAATCTCCTTGGTTTGTTTTACCTGTTGTCATCAGATGTTTAAAACCACGAGTGTTCCAAGAGGCCATTTTCAAGATTGAGTGTGTCGGGAGCAGTGTTGATGTTTTACCTGTGGGTGGTTCCATTTCTGCTCTTGTTAGTTGTTGCTATTTAGTAGTTGTGTCTAAGGTTGATTTAGGCAACCATGCCCACAGTTGCTTTATCGCGCAAAAGAGAGTCTGGTTTGTTTTGTCTGTCCTTTGGTGATTGTTGTGGCCTCCGGATCTCTAAAGTTTTCGTGTTTTTTTTCTTTATCTGGGTAATTCCTCTCTGTTATTTTATCATCATATAGTTTCAGTAGGTCCTTGTCTTGTTGAGACCCGGGTGGGAGGGAAGTCGATCTCCAGTTTGAGGGGTATTTGCTGCGTTCTGATTTTCCTTTGTTTTTCTCCTTGGGTGAGTCGACTGAGGACTATTGGGAAAACGGGTGGTCTGCTGTTGGAAAAGTTGGACTCTTTGGACTGATTTATTTCAACCATTTCTTTTCTTTCTTTTCTTTTATGTGGATGTAGGCTTTTGCTTCCTGGGCTTTGTGATATGGTTCTACTAAAGTAATGTCATCTGGTTTCAGATATTTCCAGGCTCTGATGTTTCTAAAGATCTTCATTAGCGTGCCCCTTTTTAAAATTACTGCTTCGGAGTTTTGGTCAGTTTGTTCTATTTTGAAAGTTTTTGTCTGGGCCCTTTTGTATTGTTCTGTTCGAGAGATCCATGTTCTCCTCACGATTGCTCGTCTAATTTTTTGTCTTGATTGGAAATGGCTTGTTTGTCTATGAGTGGGCACTCTGTCTCTTACTCTGGTGGGAGTGTTTCTCCCGTGATGGTTATTTTCTTTGGGTTTGAGATCTTGTATGTTGTTTGGGGTCGTTGCTTGTCTTCGTTGTTGAGCTGGCATATCTGTTTTTTGTTTGTGTCGCCCGGATGGGCCTTTTGGGTATCTGGAAGTCGTTCTTATATTTCGACGTTGTGGTGATGGACTGTCTCGCCTTCTTTTTTTTTGGTGATGTTGTCCAAATCAATTTTGATAATTTGAGTTCTGTGTCGCAATCTGTGCCCTTTTCGGCTTCAAGGACCGGTGTAGAGTGTGTTGTCAGATCCATTGAGGTTTTGTCCCCCATGAAGTCTTTGATGGATCGTGGGGATTTTTGAGATTGTTGCTTTGGAGCTTGTTGTGTTGGCGAGGTTCTTTGACATTGAGGGATGGTAGAGGGATGGTATCTAGGTTTTGCTAAACCATTCTTCCCCGATGTCGTGCTTTCTGTTTGTTTGATTGGTTTGTTTGTTTTTCCCATTGGAATGTTTTTTTGAAGTTACTGAGGCCTATGAGAGGCGTCAGTCTTTGGAGGGGATCCTATTGTTGTGCAGTCTTGGTTGAGCGATTGATGGTTCGTATGTTTTGCTTTTTCTTTATTTCCAGGGGTACTCTTTGTTTTTGGTCCTTCTTGTGGCCTACTACGAAAGGTGAAAATCTGATGGCTTGTCGGCTGCTCTGTTTGAGTTTCAGCGGTTGACTGGTGTTTTTGAGCTTCACATTCAGATCTTGTGATGTGGTCTTTTGATTTTGCCTCTAGTTCTTAGGCCATAATGAAACGGTGTCCAGTCAAAGGATCGATTACAAAAGGCTCGAATGCAAAAGGTGAGAATCAATAGGGTCAAAAACCAAAGGTTCAATTTTTTTTTTTATTTATATATTTATTTTTGGGGTTTCCGTGTAGGTAAAAAAAGTGGTTTTGGGGTCCCAAAAAAAAGATATTAAAAAAACATTTTTTGAACCTTTTGTTTTTGAGACTATTGACTTGAACCTTTTGTCATTCGACCCTTTGCAGTCGATCATTTGACCTATAACCTAATGAAACCCTCTAGAAAAATTAGTTTTGTGTGCATGAGGGCGGTAAGGGTTGTGTGGTCCTTTAATGTGTCATTTAGTGCCTCATAGAGTTTGCCGAACAGTGCTAGGGCTATAGTTATAGCCGACATTATGGTCATCATCTCCGGTTTTCTTGAGGGTGTGTCGGTCGAGATCGATTGGGTTTCCTTCCATTTCTTACTGGTGTTTTTTTAGTTTGATCTGACCTTGGTCTTTCCAAAGAGGGATTTTGTGCTGGATGGCTTTCCCTTTGCACCCTCTTTAAAGAGCTTGTGAGCACAAGCCTTGGCGTCGTTGGAATCTCCCAGTCAACTGCTGCTTCTATTGCTGGGAGGGCGAAGGCTTGCTCAATTTCTTTGCGAGCATCATTCTTGAGTGTTATATCCTGCGAGTGTATGCTTTGTGAATTGATGTTTTGCTCGGGCGTTGACTCCAAACTGGTTGCGTGGGGGGGGGCGAGCTCGCCACCAAGGAGGTCATGCTTTGTCTTGTGTGGGGGGGATCAGTGAGAGACGGTGTTTGAGCATCTAAGCTTGCAATGTTGATCTATTCAAATAAGTTGTGCCCGCTGCTTACAAGGCTTCTGATGGGGGGGTGTTGAAGTTATGTTTCAGATGGGTGTCTGAGTTTGCACTGGTTGTCGTGTTTGTTGCGACTTCAGAATGTTTCGAAATCATTTTCCGTGCTCTTGGGGCAGGTATCGGATCATTGAAGGCTTCCAGAATCTCATTGTCCGTCAGTTCATTTAGAACTTCATGTTTTCTTTTGCCTTGCCTTGAGAAGAAGTCTTTCAGCGAGTTGCAGAATGTTGCTTTTAGTCAAGCTTCTTTTGTTGGGTCTAACTTGGTTTGCTTTATTTTACATTGTTTGCGATTATTTTGAGATTTTCTTTGTACTTGAGTGCCATTTATTTTATGTATTTTTGGTCCACTATGAGCCGAACGTTTTATTTTGTGGTGTATTGCAAGTGCTTTCACTCCTTTTTCGCGTACATTTTCCTGCCAATCTTTGTTTGCTCGGTCAAGTTTTTCCCCTTCACTGTGCAGATTAGATCCTTCTATCACCCCTAGGGGCGCACGTCCAGGAGCTGGAGGCTCTGAGGGCGACAGCAGGGAGCCGGCAGGCTGAGCAGGGCGAGGTTCAGTCTCTGCCTCAGCCCAACCTTCTTCGCCGGCCGCTTCACCCTCGCTTTCTGACGCGTGTATCTGAGCGGCCACGGTCTTGCGAGTGGCCCGCTGTGAGCAGGCAAAGCCGTGGACGCTAAAGCAGGCGGAGGCCTCGGCTGGGGATTCGTCGGCAGACACTCGCAGTCGCTGCCGTTTGCAGGTGAGAGCAAGAGCTCGGGTCCAGGGCTTCGATTTACACTATGGGCTGGCTCGCAGACGTTTGCCTCCCCAGTTGAAGCGAAAACCCTCGTAGCCTGTCTTTCGACATGCTGCACTGGGCTGCTAACAGCTGGGAGGCTTGGTTGCGAGGTCGGCCCTTCAGACGGGTCCTTAAGCGCTGAGGTGCCGCTTGTTTTTCTAAATGCCTGGGTGGCGATTGATTGCCGTGTGGCCAGGTGGGCTTGTTCTTGTGGCGTCGCCTGCTTGATTTGGCAAGGTGCGCCCGATGAAGTGATTGTATCCATTGTTGCCGCGCTGGCTGCACAGTTTTTGCTCCCACTGGATGCTGGATACTTCGGGAGCTGTAATTTTAAGCCCATGTTAGATTGGCCTGTGAGGCGGGCTCTGGCAGTTTGTTTTGGCGGCATGTTGCTGGTTAATTGAGATGTTGGACGTGAACTTCTAAGGCGTCTTTTTTCTGCATCTTCGAATTCTGATGGAGAGCATTTCGAGTTCATTGTTTCCCTTGTGAAACAGCCCAGCAGCCCTTCAGTGCTGACAAGAACTGCAAAGACTGCACAACTCTGCTTGAACTCCGCGACTGCTCCGCGGTGCTGGGTAGATTTTGTAGGTCCTCCCACAAAATGGTAGGCTTCTGAATGGAGTGCTGAGAGAGAGGCAGGCTGGGGTCTCCTGCAAAGACTGCTCAACTCTGCTCGAACTCTGCGACTGCTCCGCGGTGCTGGGTAGATTTTGTAGGTCCTCCCACAAAATGGTAGGCTTCTGAATGGAGTGCTGAGAGAGAGGCAGGCTGGGGTCTCCTGCAAAGACTGCTCAACTCTGCTCGAACTCTGTGACCACTCCCCGGTGCTGGGTAGATTTTGTAGGTCCTCCCACAAAATGGTAGGCTTCTGAATGGAGTGCTGAGAGAGAGGCAGGCTGGAGTCTCCTGCAAAGACTGCTCAACTCTGCTCGAACTCTGCGACCACTCCCCGGTGCTGGGTAGATTTTGTAGGTCCTCCCACAAAATGTTAGGCTGCTGAATGGAGTGCGGAGAGAGAGGCAGACTGGGGTCTCCTGCAAAGACTGCTCAACTCTGCTCGAACACCAAGATATTTTTTTACAAGGCATTAAACCACAAGCATTAATGAAAATATATGTGTCCTTTCATTGAAAAACATTATTACTGAAATATACGCTGCCGACAGAATAAAACACATTTTATTTTTTTGACTGAGGGGAGGTTGAATGAAGATGAATTCAGAGAGGGTGACACCTTCAGACTGAATAAGTGAGGGACACGTTTTGCAATCTGTTTTTTATTTCACTGCACTTCTTGAGTAGAAATGTGCATGGCTGGTATTCCCAGGCTCACATTCCCAGGCTCTTCCACTCCATGCATGCACTTCAATGCATGTTTTGCTGATTACATTACAGAGCATATCAATGGCATGCATTGGGTTACAGTGCCTCAGCACTTTTCCCTTCTTGTACGTACACAGGCATGCCTGCAGTCCCCCAGGGTGGCTTTCTAGAGAGCACTTATGTGCTCTGCCTGAGGAGCAGTGAGGGACCACACACAAACATCTGCTGGACAGACCTTCGAGCGTATGCGTACATTGCCTCGCCGCCGCTTAGCAGGAAGAGAGCCGACCAAGCAAAGAAAGAAAAATACAGGAGGGTGGGGATGTGAAGAAACTGTGTTCAAGTAGGTGACGAACTGAGCTAGTGGGTGACGCACAGTGCCTTCACTGGCAAGAGTGCAGCGCTGACGAAGTCAAGGAGGATGCAGACCACCTCACAATAACTCCCGGGGCAGATGTTAACATGTGTGAGGTGTCAGAGTATGAGGCTCAACCAGGGCGGTCCCGCCGCTCGGTGTAATCACCTGCTCCGTTTCAGGGTACTGAGGGATCGTACCCCTGCGGGAAGTACAGGGGGGAGAGGGGAGAAGATGTGAAGAAGGCAAGAACTCATTAAAGCACAGGCGAAAATGGCAGAAGCATAGCCCTCCTTGAAAAAACAAGGCCCAGCGGGTGTTTCGGCCATTTCATCGCAAAGCGTCAGCAAGTTGCCATGACGTCATACTCTGCTCCCAAACTCCCCTTTCTCTTTTACAGTACCACTGTTTTAGGCAGTAGCTGGTGCTAGTGCCACCAAATGTGCCAATTTCCAAAAAAGGAACAAATCAGCCATCGACAAGACCTCTAATAACCAACCTATCTACCCACTTACCAGATCAATGCATCCCCTTTTTGCCCCTTACATTATACAGACGAACCAGCACACATTCACATAGCGGCGGTCCAGCCACTTGAACAGTTTCCTATCATACGCTCACCACTCTTCACTCTGGCATCCATCGCACCACTGCACAACTGCACAATAGTACATCTCCATCATTCTCTCCCACTTAGAGTATGCAAACTGCCTTTACCTAGGTGCACCGGAGTTCCAGCTGAGGAAACTGCAAAGAATCCATAATGCGGCGCCCGTCTGCTCATTAGGCTCCCTCACAGAGAACACATCGGCCCTACACTATGAGTCCTCCACTGGCTCCCTATTGCTCGACGTAATAGCTTTAAAGTCAGGTGCATCGCTCACCACGCCATTCACAACACCAATCCAGAATTACTCCAAGACAAACTCACTCGCTACCACCCCTCGAGGACACTCACATCTGCTGAGCATCTCTCCTAGAGGTCCCACATTATAACTGCACCAGACTGGGTGAATCCTCCTTCTCCATCCGAGCTCTGATCATCTGGAACTCGCTGCCACTCCACATCCACAACACTGATAATCGCTTGGCATTCAGAAAGGCCCTCAAACCCTGCCTCTTCCCTTCCTTCTCTTAAAACCTTCTTGCACTCTATACTGTTAATACGCAGACATAAGCACTAGCACCCAGCACCCGACAACACACCTATTGACCCAAACCTCCACGGAGGCCTGCAGCGTCTGCAGTGGCACACTGTGATAAACTCAGCCACCCTCAACCCCAGACAATCGTACATCACTCCCCCGTTGCTCCTGGCTCTCAATCAAGGGAGACCAGGAAAACGACATTGAAGAAGAACCGTGTTTAAGGTATGTATACCTTGCACCACATCTGTGGATAAAGGCCGCAAGCATGGCCACCCATCCATGTACTATAGAATGCAGCTATGGCTATGCAAATCTGATCTAGCAGCTTGCAGAGCCGTCCACACTGAAACCCCTGACGTACCTCAACACCTCTGCCATTAGTGTACAGCAACACCCTATGAAACATTTCGGTCTAGCTGGGCACACATCGAGTCCCGGCGCTAGCACCCTATCCAAAACAACCAACAGCACTCGCCCACGTGCCTGACCTCCAGGTTGCTTACTGGAGCCTGGCCAGCCCACATAAGTCCTAACCTAGAAAAATGCACACACACATCTTAAAGTTAACTCTTAGAACATCCCACGCATAGACTTCGGTGCCTGAGGGCGTTTCAACCACAAAGCAAATTGAGGCAATATAAATGGGGGAAGGGTACTATGTAAATGATGAATAAAATACAATACACACAGAGCAGAACAAAACCTAGGGGTCCCCTTTAGCAACATTACCGCCTAACACAATCCTTATGTTCCCTAAATCAACTTGCCCTGAATCACGTCTGAACTGCAGACATCAAGACCTCAGGTTTTGCATAGTTCCCTTGTACTGCACACACTAATTCTGACTGTCGACCTATCAACTGCAAAACTGAGCGCCTGTAGGAAGCCACACTGGCAGGCGTTGCACTACACAAGACCCAGGTAGATTTCACCCCATCACATTTCAAATATCTCATAATTGTCCAACAGGGTTTTAGGTAGAAATTGAGCACGCAAAAACAAACAAAAAATGGAATCATGCAATTTACAGTTTTTCACATTTCTAACATTTCAATATGTTTCAATATTTGGAGTGTGTGCAGTAGAGCTGAATAAACACAAACGTGCGCCGATAACCCATTTCTAATACACATACATGTATGACTAGCTACCAGATTTATTTGTTTATGCCCACGGATGTGGATAGCGCATGCACAAAATAAACACTCGTTTGAGAACTAACCTGATTTATCCGGACATGCCTGTTCCATACATATATGTATGACTATTAAGCAAAATTATTCAGACGTGCCTACAGAAACAGGTGAAGCATTCCCAAATAAACTCACACACACGGTCACTAACCATATGTTTATGACACGAATACAGACACCGCTAGCACACATAAGAAACAGACACACACACATACTGCTAGTAACAGATGTATTTGGAGGTTCTATGTGATTTGGTTGAATTGATTTTATCGAAGTAGATTTAGTCGAATCTCTTTTTTTCACTGGTTGATTTTGCTGCATATATTTACAGGGTGCCCTCCCCCCCCCCCTGCAAAACTCCTTAAAACCACTGTGATGCTGGAAATGCATTGGAGGGACAGGGTCTCCCTGTCCTTGTCCTGTAGTCCTTTTTCATTTGTGTTCTGTATTGTTTTCTGCCCAGGAGTCCATGTAGGACTCCTGGCAGTGTAGCTCTTCCTGTTCTTGGTTTGGTGTACAGACCCATGGGATACCCTTATGGCACCCATGGGTAGGGGCTCAACCCTGTACTCCTAGTGTATGTTTTTGGGCACTTGTGTGTGGCCCACACAGCAGGGTATGGGCTGGTGGCGCTCCATGCTGAATTTGACAGGTTCTCTGAGTAGCCTCCATTTTGGGATACCCAGGCCCTGGCATTGAAATCAGTTGATTCCTGATAGGAAACAAGATGGCCCCTGTGGCCTCTTGTTTTCTATTGCCTGTTACCTTGTTTTCCCAAAGTCCTGGGAAGCCCTGACTCTGTCCCTTCCCCCTGACTGGCTGTTAGGTGGAAGCTCCATGTATGGTGTTGTTGTAAAGTCCAGGCCAGACTGGCTGGAGCCTTGCCAGTGACTGAATGTTGTGGGTACACCCTGTGGGTGGGACCTGGGTGAATGGAGTGTGTGACGAATATGCACTTCTTGTTGTGGATGTCTAGTTTCTGGTGTTTGACACAATGATTGAGACAGCCCTGCCCAAAACTGGTGTGAATGCAGTGTGGAGTGTTGAATGGCTGGGTACTTGTCCCCATACAAATAACTTGTTGTGAGTGTCTGGAGAGAAGTGAATGGCCTGAATGCACTATGCACCTGATTGGCTGGCTGCCTGAATGAATGCCCTTCTGACCGATTGGTTGCCTGAGTGTGACCCAGCAGAATGAATGGGAGATCAACTTGTATATCTGGGGGCCTCTCACTGCTAGAATTCGTGTTCAGAAGCTGAAGAGAAACTGGAGTTGAAACTGATGCTTAACCTTGAAGCCCTGCTGGAAGAGAAGTCTTGCTGCTGCTCTGCTTCATCGATCTGAAAGCTGCTCTGCCTCCAAGGACTGACCCAGAGAGGACCTGGTTAGGTGCACTCTTCCCGAGCTACGAGGGACCATCGTGCACTGCTAATCTTTGGCAGCGCTCCCTGGTAGACCGACCTACGAAAGGCTGTTGACCGGAGACAGGGACTGCCGCGGAATCACAAGAAGAAGCGCCCGGACACTGTTGTCCACCACCGTCGATGACCGCCGTCGCCGATCGGAGTCACCGTGCTCCCTTTGCCTAATTAACATTTGATCCAATGACGCTCTCACCTGCACGGTCGACCACTATGTCCCATCGGAGAAAGTCGAGGTTGCCGACACGCCGCAGAGCATCCGCCGGTGGGTTTTTCCGCCACCTGATGACCGTAGAGACGCCGGACGATTCAACGCCCTTGCTGGGCCACAGTCCTTCACAATCTATTTCCAGTCCTGAACTATCGTCATCGAGGTGCCCCGCACACCTCTTCCTTGCAGGACGCCAATGCTCCGTCGTCGTCGAGCACCGCTAGGAACGAAGCGGCCGCCTCGCCATCGTCGTTCACCCCTTTTTCCTCATGGGATCTCGACGATCCGTGGCTTCTGCCTTAAAGGGAGCCTCTCAAGAAGGATCCATCGACGACCCGACAACAAACTCTGCTATTCCAGGTACATTGGGGTTGTAGAACTATTTTAGAAGGAAATAAGACTTCTAGAGCAATATATGGACTGGGCTTGTGATATATCTTTACTTTACAGGTTGCCAAGGTGGGGGGATCTCCACGCAGAACTCTGTCTAGGTAACGGGGCCAGTATTCTGACAATTGTTCTAACCAACTGCTTTCCGCCTATGTCTATTGTTGGTTACCTCTATTAATTGATTTGTGTGACAGTTAACCAGAGTACAGTTGATGCACTTTAATGGAATCTAATAATAATTGTGGTACCACTTAGAACTGTATATATTTGCATTGTAGATTCACTGAGCACAAAGTGAGTTATTGTGATTGTGTACATAACCTTGAACTTAATTATATAAAGACTGTGTTTTAACTAATACAGTGTGTGGACATTCCTCTGTAGGGGGCTTGGGGACTACACTGTACTTAAGAACCAGCCTGCATCACCTCCTGAGAAGCTAGGCCTTGATTGCTCGTCCATTGCTACAACAATAGAGAATCTTGGCTGGGGTCCTCTGTGCCTCTCCTCTACCATAATAGAGAGCAGAAGTACAGACCCCCCTTCCAGTCTTTACACTGGTGGCAGCGGTGGGATGCTTATGGTTTTAAGAATCAGTGTATAACCATGCCACTTCCAAAATATCTGCACCCTGTTAGTTGAGGTTTAGTTATGTACAGGATAACTGCATTACAAGCAATGGAGTCTGTTGCGAATGGTAAATTGACTCGGATGAGCTTAGAGGCTCTCCAGAGTGCTTGTGAAGCCAGGGAGTTAGTCTTTGTGGATAAGTCTAGGGCTGAGCTGATAGCTGCCCTGGTCGACTACCAGACTGATGGTTAAACTCTTAAAGGGGGATGCAACCAATGAGGACTCTGCCCATGGGGTTGTTGCTGAATCTGTTTCTGGGAATGCCACCATTCCTGCTGCCTCTGTTCCGAACCCCAGCACTGCTCTTCAGGGGGAAGCCCTGAAGATTGAACTTTTAAAATTGGAGCTACAACGGGAACAGTTAGCCTTTCAATACAAAAAGTTGGCAACAGAAGCTGAGTTGAAGAAAGAGGAGTTGGCAGAGCAAGTGATACTCAAAGATAGGGACACTGAGCACCAGAGAATCCAGCTAGAGAAAGCTAGAGTGGAGACCTCAGCTGAAACCATTGAAACAATTGAGAGTGGCAGGTCCCCAGCCATCAAGTTTATGAAAGATTTGGTTGGTGTGTTTGTGGAGAGTTCAGATATCCTCCAATGGATTGAAGCGTTTGAAATGGCTTGTGCAATTCATGATGTTGATAAGAGAGATTGGGCTAAGTGTTTGTTAATCAGAGTGCCTCAGACTGGGTATGACTGTATTCTGAAACTGAGTGTGGAAGAAAGGGGTCAGTATGAGTGCATGAAGTCTGCTTTGATTGCCAAGTTTGGCAAGACACCTACCCAATACCTTAAAAGGATTGGAATTTTAACAAGAGAGAGAATGTGTCTTGGGTAGACTGGGAGAGTGCTGCGCACATGAACATGATGGGGTGGATTGATGGTTACAAAGTGAAAACGTTTGTTGAATTGTCTCACCTTTTGTTTTTGAGCATTTTTCCGAAACCTGTTCACCAGAGCTGCGTCAGTATGTTGCTGACCAGAACATTTTGGACCCCTTTAAGCTGGCTTGGTTGGCTGACAAGTGGGTCTCCCACCGGGTGTCCCCTAAGGACTCCAGTGAGAAGGACATGGACAAAGAAAAGGGGACCTCTCAGAAAGTTGAGGAGTCCCAGAAGCAATCAGTCAGGTAAACCAAAACCTTCCTCTCCTAAAACCCAAAAATCTAGTGGGGATAAGTTATCTGTGGGTGGGAATAAGAGTAGTGGTCCACCTGCTGCTGCAAAGCAGGCTCCCGGTGGTTCCAGTTCCGTGCCCCGGATTCCTGGCACTTGTTGGGAATGTGGGGCTCGGAATCACAAGAAGGGTGACTCCAATTGTCCTTGTTTTTATGAGAGCTCTTCTCTCTTTTAGCCGTACAGGTCCCCTATCTGTATGTAGCATACTGTTACCACTTGTAGGTACAGGTTTCTTTTTGTGAGTCTCTAACACCCTCCCCTCCCTTTTTTGTTTTATCACCTATAGGGAGATACAATCCTCTTTTGGCCCAGATGAAGGCACCCACACTGGAAGCCGAAACGTCTTAGGGTCCAGAACCACCACTGTTGACCCAACATACATCTTTGGGAATTGCTTATTTCCTGACGTAGACCGACTGAGGATTGGTCACTCATAGATCCAAATATCAGTGTACAACTATATAGGATTCACAATTGATATCTTGAGGAAAACTGTTTCTCGCCTATATGTAAATGTGCACTACTTTACTAACACAGCATCACTCTGTCCTGCTTTATTTGTGTCACAGAGTTCCCCGAATGGGAAAACAATTTGTTTAACTTCTTGTGTAACTAAAACAAATATAGCCCTGTTGTTATTGGTAAAGAATCCTACCATGCAAATGATGATGCTATAAGTTCATTACCTTATTTTAGCCATTTTTGCCTTCTGGTCATTGCTTTTCTTTAGTAAACTGTACAGGCTTGAGACTTATGCTCTATTACTGCCTTAATCATTTTGCTTTTCTACCACATCAGGACACTGTATTTTGGTTCCAGTTGTTTTGATAAAGAAAATGGAGTGCAATATTAAAAAGACTGCACCACACAAAACTGGTTTCTTGTAATAACATAGAACTTATTCATACAATACAATTCATATTGTCTTGTTCACCCCACAGGGGACTTTAGATTAGATTACATCACTAGGATGAATCAGAGGTAAATTTCTGCATATACCACCAATTTGAATAGTATCTACTACATACATAAGTTATAGTATGTTTAAACTGTGTTAGGCGGCGACCCCCTTATGTGACATATTCCAATTGTAAAGGTAAGGCACTTGGAGTACAGGCTGTCAGCCTGAGCTACCCTTGCCCCATGTCTGAGGTGGAGGCCACTGTCCTCCCCTCCTCTACAGGAATCACCTTTGGTGCTCCTGTAGAGATTTCCTTAGTGTCTCTTGGGGCCTGGGATCAGTACGCAGAAGTAATGGCGACTATCCAACAGAACACCCGCAGGATTTTGAGAAGTGTCCTCTTGAATGGCCAGCCTTCTACAGGTTTGAGAGACACTGGGGCAAGCATGATAGTGGTGGACAGGACCCTGCTCAAGCCAGAGGACTATGTAGGCACTCCTCTGAGAACCACGAGGGTAGCTGGTGGGTCACCCAAATTATCACCTGTAGCCTTAGTCACACTCACAATTGGAGACAAGACAGCAAAGCTTCCTGTCCTGGTTCAGGACAAGGTCCCTGCTAACAGTCTGTAGGAAATGATCTAGTAGAGTTGGGGTTGATCTCGGATGGTCTACCCATGACTGCTTCTGCAGTCACTAGGTCACAGGTGACACAGGGTCTGGCTGTGAGTCAGGTACCCGAGCCAAAGCCGAGGCCTAAGGCAAGAAGACGGAAGAACAAGAAGGCCACCTCTGTGAAGGGGGCTCCTTCTCTTCCTGCTGTTCCTACAGCACCCATTGGGATCCATGCTCCAGATGGGCCTGGTCCAGTGGAAAACCCAAACTCAACTCCTGAGGGAGAAGAGGCAGAAGGCTCTCCTGCGGGAGAAGTTCTCAACTCAGAGGACCACCCCGACCTTCAATGGCTGTTGGCTGAAGGGGGACCCTCCCGGGCGGACATCTGTAAGGTACAGAGAGAGTGCCACTCTCCTGAGGGTCTGAGGAAACAGGCCCTGTCCCAGGCACAAGGAGAAGTGCCTAGGACATTCCGGATCTTTTGGGAGGGTGAGCTCCTTGTTAGTGAGCCCATTAAGCCTGAACCTGGTGCCCTCAAGAGGTTGGTGGTACCCCAGGTTTATAGGCCCTTCCTGCTGCAGTTGGCGCATGAGGTGCCCTTAGCTGGTCATCTTGGTACCAAGAAGACCAAGCAGAGGCTCTCCGCCCATTTCTACTGGCCACGGATGGGAGTAGAAGTGGAGTCTCACTGCAGGACGGCCCAACTTGTCAGTTGTCTGGCAATACTGGAGGCAGTGTCATTGCCCCACTGCAGCCATTGCCAGTGGTTGGCACACCGTTTGAGAGGGTGGGCATTGACATTGTCGGTCCCCTTGACCCTCCCACTTCAGGTGGACATCGGTTTATCCTGGTCTTGGTTGATCATGCCACCAGGTACCCTGAGCTATACCCCTTCGGACTGTTACTGCCAAGGTGATTGCCAGGGCTCTCCTGGCATTTTCACCTATGTTGGATTCCCTAAGGAGGTTGTCTCAGACAGAGGATCCAACTTCATGTCTAGTTACATGAAAACCATGTGAAAAGAGTGCGGGGTAACCTATATGTTCTCCACCTCTTACCATCCCCAGACCAATGGTCTGGTCGAGAGATTTAATATAACTCTCAAGGGCATGCTAGGTGCTTTGGAAGAGCCCCTAAGGAGGAAATGGGATCTCCTCCTGCCATGCCTGCTGTTCGCTTACAGAGAGGTACCTCAAGAAGGTGTTGGTTTCAGCCACTTTGAAATACTCTTTGGACATCCTGTGATCAGAGAAGATTGGGAGGCCACCCCTCCAGTTCCGCCAAGCAAGTGGGGGACTATGTGTTAGGCCTCAGATGGAGGATGACACAGATGATGGGTCAGGCGACAGAAAATCTCAAGGCCAGCCAAGAACTGAACAAGTACTGGCATGACCTAAAAGCCTTGCAAGTGGATTGTTTTCTGGGACAGGAAATCCTTGTGATGGAGCCCACCAGGCCTAGGGCTTTGGCAGACAAGTGGACTGGACCCTTCAAGATCATCTCCAAGATGGGCAAAGTCAATTATCTGGTTGACATGGGAGTCCTTGGGGTAGCCCCTCAGGTATTCCATGTTAACAGGCTCAAGCCTTTCCACAGGCGAGCAGAAGTCTCATGTCTCTTGCAGGCTTCAGAGCAAGAAGAGGATGAGAGTCAGCCCCTTCCTGATTTGCTGCATAGCAACCCTCAGGATGGCTAAGTGGAGGGAGTGCATCTCTCTCCCAATCTGACGACAGAGCAGCAGAGGGCCTGCAGGGCTTTGCTCCGCAGTATGCCCCTCTGTTTTCACTGACACCAGGCCTTACACCGTGGTGTAGGCACGAAATTGACACTGGTGACAGTGTGCCTGTCAAAAGCAGGTGCTACCGTATGTCAGATACAGTTAAGAACCACATCCAGGCTGAGGTCCCCCAGATGTTGGATATGGGTGTTATTGAACCCTCAACCAGTCCCTGGTCCAGTCCAGTGGTCCTTGTCCCCAAGGCAAGTCCCCAGGCAGGTACCAAGGATTGGAGGTTCTGTGTGGTCTACCAAGGAGTCAATGCTGTCACCAAAACTAACGCTCACCCATTGCCCAGGGCTGATGAGTACGTGAACACCATAGATGCTGCCAAATTTGTGAGCACCTTTGACCTTACCTCAGGCTATTGCCAAATAGCTCTGACAGACCATGCCAAGGAAAAGATGGTGTTCTCAACACCTGAGGGACTCTACCAGTTTAGGGTCATGCATATTGGGTTGAAGAATGCCCCTGCGACCTTCCAGAGATTGGTCAATCATGTCTCAGTGGGCACAAGGCCTTTTGTGTGGCATACTTAGACAACATTGCCGTCTACAGTTCCACCTGGGAAGAGCATTTGACACATCTGGATAAGGTGTTGCAGGCCTTAAAAAGAGCTAACCTCACTATCAAGGCAACCAAGTGCCAGGTAGCTCAGGGGAAAGTCACGTATCTTGGTCATGAGGTAAGAGGGGGTCAAATCCAACCTCTCCCCAGAAAAGTACAGGATGTATATGACTGGGAGACTCCCACTACTCAAACCCAGGTGAGAGCCTTTTTAGGCCACACTGGGTATTATCGCAATTTCATGGCGGACTATGGAACCATAGCTGCAACTCTGACAGCTCTGACGTCACCCAAACAACCTGGGAAGGTTAATTGGACTGAAGACTGTCAGAGGGCCTTTAATGGCTTGAAATAAAGTCTGTGTCGGGCACCTGCCTTGTGTGCGCCTGACTACAGAAAACCCTTTATTGTCCAGAATGATTCCTGCGACACCGGAATTGGAGCTGCCTTGTCCCAGTTAGATGACAAGGGAGGCAACATCCTGTCATATTCATCAGTAGACAACTTAAGGGTAGAGAACTTAGGTGGGCTACTGTTGAAAAGGAATGTTTTAGCATAGTTTGGAGCCTTAGGCGTTTTAGGCCCGACCTTACAGGGTCTACCTTCAAGGTCCAAACAGATCATAAGCCCCTGAAGTGGCTTATCCAAAGGAAGGGTGAGAACCCGAAACTGCTCAGGTGGTTCATTAGCCTGCAAGGGCTAGACTTCACCATTGAGCATAGACCAGGGAAGAGTAACGATAATGCAGATGGCCTTTCCAGAAGGTACGTTGACCGTCTGGATGAGGGTGTCTACCTAGTGGGAGATTAGGCACCCTAACCTCAGTCTGGGGAGGGGGCGACTGTTATGCTGGAAATCCATTGGAGGGACAGGGCCTCCCTGTCCGTGTCCTGTAGTACTTTTTCATTTGTGTTCTGTATTGTTTTCTGCCCAGGAGTCCATGTGGGACTCCTATCAGTGCAGCTCTTCCTGTTTTTAGTTTGGTGTACAGACCTATGGGATACCCTTATGGCACCCATGGGTAGGAGTGCAACCCTGTGCTCCTAGTGTATGTTTTTGGGCACCTGTGTGTGGCCCACAGAACAGGGTATGGGCTGGTGGCAGCTCCATGCTGAATTTGACAGGTGCTCCGAGTATCCTCCATTTTGGGATACCCAGGCCCTGGCATTGGAATCAGTTGATTCCTGATAGGAAACAAGATGGCCCCTGTGGCCTCTTGCTTTCTATTGCCTCTTGTTAGGGAGAATTCTCATTTATGGCTAATTTCCCTCACCTAGTGAGTCCCCCAGCAGCTTTGCTGGACTTCTGAAGTTTATTTTTTTTCCACTTGGTAAGAGTGAGAGCTTTCCCCCCACTCTTACCTGTGTTTTGCTATGTGTTTCTACTTGTTTTTGTGATTGTGGATTCTGAAGTACACCACTTCCGTAGCCCCCTTCTTCTTGTGTGTCACACAGCACCTTCAGTGCCGTGACACAGGGTTGTTTTTGAGACTTCCCTCGACTCCATTTCTGAGGCGACTACTGTCCCCCAGAAAAGGGTAAAGTTACCATTAACTTTACCTAGTCAATCTACCACAGATCAGTACACCCCATCTTCCATGGAGTACTGGTTAGGGTTAACTCGTATCCCTTTGTATCTGTACCTCCTAGAGCATTGTTTCGCTCTTTTAACATTTAGACTTGGCTGGTGGCAGTGGTATCTACCCTAACTTTTCCAACGCGATTATGTTAGATAAACGTGGTACTGTTCTTGGCTATTATATTAGCCTCGAACATAAACCCGCTTGACAAAATCGTCTTTCTCTTGGCTCCGGTTGGGTTTATTCACCATTTCTTTTTGTTAAAGTCCTTCTTGTGTTTTACTTTGTGCAGCAAACTAGGTTCGCCTTCTTTGTTCACTGTCCATTGGCGGGCTTCTGCCCAGAAGCCATCCTCAAGGCGCCTGGGTGTCTAGGTGGGCTGAATGTGAGGGAGGGGTGTAGTCACCCCCTGCAGAGGGTATCCTAGGAAACCCAAGTCGCACTTTGTCAAGATTGGCCAGGGTAGTTGTCCGGGCTGGACAACCCCCCTGCTGGGGGATTGACAGCCAGGCTGTGTGAATCGGGGTTTTTCGCATAAAAGGCAGGTCTCTTAGGCTAGAAGTCAGAGAGTCACCACTGGAACTACAAGGAAACGAAGAGAATCGGAGAGAACAACGGCTGCTGCAACTAACCTGTCCCGGTGAAGCCCTGCTGCAGTCCTGAGCTATCTGCCCTTCAACGACTCAGAGAAGATCCAGTCAGGAGTCTTCTTCCCTTGAGCTTGGTGGGGATAACCAGCTCATCTTCTACAGCCAGAGGATCCCCTTCCGTGTTCGAAATTGCTGCACACTGCTGTAGTGGTCCGGAAAGCCACCTGAAGAGCCTCTCCTCTTTTTAAGGAGCGCACCTTTTATTCCTTGTCGCTGCTGCCTGCTTCATCCCTGTGTGGTGCAGACCCCGTTCAGACGTCCTCCTTCACAATGAAGCTCCAGGAATCGCAGGTCTGCGGGTAACCAACAGGAACAACTGCCAGGGCACTAGCTACACCACTGGAACAAGGTACTGTGTTCTGTTGAGGAAACTGGGTGAATCCCTTTTTCTTCATTTCCAAGGCTTGCCCTTGTCTTCCCTCCTTCTTATAACTTTTGCTTCCGAACATTGACAATATTGAAGTACTTTTGGCTACGTTGAATCGTGAACTGTCTGACCGTGTGATCTTCGGCAGCTGGCCCCGGTGTCTTTCAACCCTGACTCTGGCCTTTTGACTTTTGACCTCCTGTCTCTGAGTGTTTCTTGATTCTGCCTGCCTAACCAAAATATTGCCTGTGATTTTTGCCTCCAACTCCCTCTGGGTATCTCAGGTGCTAAGTGTGTTTTTTCCCTGGTAGCATTTCATGTCATGGATACGCGTTTGTTTAGTAGACAGAACTGTCAAAAAGTGATTGCAATCTTATTCGCGGTAACGTGTTTTGTTCATAACAGTTCATTCAAACACAGGGTACTTACCTTGAGACTTACTGTACAAAGTGAATTGGTTAGTTGTAGTATATTTAACGTGTGGTTTTTATTGAAGTTTAATAGAAGCGTTGTGTTTATAACGATTGGTTTAAAAATAAATGTACTTATATTTTTCTACCTGAAACCTTGAGTCAGTGTTTGCTTGAGTCACAGTAATTGTGGTCCCTTTGTGTAATCTCTGCTACTACTCATATACTCTTGAGATAAGCCTGGCTGCTCCGCCACTGCTACCACTCTGACATAGTAGTGCAGGCTTGTACCAAAGGTAAAACTTGTATTGCCACCTGTAGTCTTAATTGTGTCTAGTAGTCCCTAAGGGCACTGCACGGGATTCTGCCTAACACCTGTTTCCTTGTTTTCCCAAAGTCCTGAAAAGCCCTAACTCTGTCCCTTCCCCCTGACTGGCTGTTGGGTGGAAGCTCCATATATGGTGTTGTTGTGAAGTCCAGGCCAGGCCGGCTGAAGCTTTCCCAGTGACTGTATGTTGTGGGTACACCCTGTGGGTGGGACCTGGGTGAATGGAGTGTGTGACAAATATGCACTACTTGTTGTGGATGTCTAGTTTCTGGTGTTTGACACAATGACTGAGACAGCCCTGCCCGAAACTGGTATGAATGCAGTGTGGAGCGTTGAATGGCTAGGTACTTGTCCCAATACACATAACTTGTTGTGAGTGTCTGGAGAGAAGTGAATGGCCTGAATGCACTATGCACCTAATTGGCTGCCTGCCTGCATGAATGCCCTTCTGACCAATTGGCTGCCGGTGTGTGATCCAGCAGAATGAATGGGAGATCAACTAGTATATCTGGGAGCCTCTCACTGCTAGAATTTGTGTTCAGAAGCCGAAGAGAAAATGGAGTTGAAACTGAAGCTTAACCTTGAAGCCCTGCTGGAAGAGAAGTCTTGCTGCTGCTCTGCTTCATCGATCTGAAAGCTGCTCTGCCTCCAAGGACTGACCCAGACAGGACCTGGTTAGGCGTCCTCTTCCCGAGCTATGAGGGACCATCGTGCACTGCTAATCTTTGGCAGCGCTCCCTGGTAGACCGACCTACGAAAGGCTGTAGACCGGAGACGGGGACTGCCGTGGAATCACAAGAAGAAGCGCCCGGACACTCTTGTCCATCACTGTTGATGACCGCCATCGCTGACCGGAGCCGCCGTGCTCCCTTTGCCTAAGTGACATTTGATCCAAGGACGTTCTCGCCTGCACCGTCGACCACTTTGTTCCGCAGGAGAAAGTCGAGGACGCTGAGGCACCGAGGAGCATCTGCGGGTGGGTTTCCAGCCACCTTACGACCGTAGAGACGCCGGACGACTCGACACCCTTGCTGGGCCACAGTTCTTCACAATCTCTTTGCAGTCCTGAACTATCGTCATCAAGGTGCCCTCCACACCTCTTCCTTGCAGGATGCCAATGCTTCGTCGTCGCCGAGCACCACTATGAACGAATCTGCCGCCTCGCTGTCATCGTTCACCCCTTTTCCTCGTGGGATCTCGACCATCCGTGGCTCCTGCCTTAAAGGGTTGTAGAACTATTTTAGAAGGAAATAAGACTTCTAGAACAATATATGGACTGGGCTTGTGATATATCTTTAATTTACAGGTTGTCCAGGTGGGGGGATCTCCACACAGAAATGTGTCTAGGTAATGGGGCCAGTATTCTGCCAATTGTTCTAACCAACTGCTTTCCTCCTATGTCTATTGTTGGTTACCTCTATTAATTGATTTGTGTGACAGTTAACCAGAGTACAGTTGATGCACTTTAATGAAATCTGATAATAATTGTGGTACCACTTAGAACTGTATATTTTTGCCATTGTAGATTCACTGAGCACAAAGTGAGTTATTGTGATTGTGTACATAACCTTGAACTTAATTATATAAAGACTGTGTTTTAACTAATACAGTGTGTGGACATTCCTTTGTAGGGGGCTTGGGGACTACACTGTACTTAAGAACCAGTCTGCATCACCTCCTGAGAAGCTAGGCCTTGATTGCTCGTCCGTTGCTACCACAATAGAGAATCTTGGCTGGGGCCCTCTGTGCCTCTCCTCTACCATTATAGAGAGCAGAATTACAGACCCCCCTTCCAGTCTTTACCAATACATTAATTATTAGCGTAAACCTAACCCCCACATATATTTCTGGCAAAAACCGATGAAAGAAATTCGACAAAATCTACTTCGATGGAATCTGCTGTGGCCAAAACACCCATTACCGTGTTTGGACATGTCCACAGATATTGATCAGCATGTGAAACCCACACGTGTACGTACACACACACACACACCCACACACCCCCACACAGCCACGAAAACTCAGTCACACTTAACAATTTCCCTAAAACAAACAAAATACTTCCATCCATATGAATGTATATGTATGTACGCATACATTTATATTTACAAAGTACATTTGTGGGTATGTACTGTTCAGATACATATATTAATGTATTTGCATATGTACACATGTATTTGCCTACTGTATGCATATATACGTATATATATGTATGTATATATATTCAGTGAAACAACTTTGTTAAAGGGACATATGGTTAAGTTGCACCAGTGAAAACCTGTGAAATTCAGTGAGAAATATTTGTTAAAGGAACGTTATGGTTGCAAGTAAAACCGAAACCCCCCAGAAATTCACCAGTTACGCTAAGCTAAGCAACCATATGTGTTAAACTTTTGCACTGCTAAGACTAACACCCTGGACATCAAGATGACATCCAGTTGACTCCAGTTCAGATCCACATCAGCAATGCATTGTGGGTATGCAAATTAGCTAAAATGCAAGCCTTTTGCTCCAGAAAATTGTCTTTGTTTTACAAGGCAGTGCTACTTTATTCATAGATATGTAACTGGGCTCAAATGGATTATTCTACTTTCACATTTTAGTTGACAGGATTTTTGTTATATGCATGTATGTGTGGGTGGGTGTGCCCTGCCTTGAATCACGCAAGGTCTACACATTTGTCGAAAATCGGTACAATGAGCACCATGGAGGAATCGTAGCGTTCGTCACTCGGATGGCCAATACAACCCTGACTAGGACCTTTGATCTTTTCTATAAATCCCTACTGGCGTCTTGCCAAGTCCTGGGTGCCAGAAGGCAATTCCTGCTCTGCTCAGACGCTTCCCTGGAACGCTCCCAGTCCCCGGGGAGCAGGGCTCAGGCGGGAGAGTGAGTGAGCTCTCCTAATAGCCTGCTAACATTTGTGCCGAAAGGCTGACTAGGACGGACAGCTTCAAGTCCACTGCCTGAGGAGACCTCTCTCATCCGGCTGGAAGAAGAAGCTTCTTGGCCCAGCCAGGCTCCTTGGCAGCCATCCACTGGCTCCCAGGATCTCCGCTTTCATCTCGCCTGCTGTCAGGGGAGGGCTAGATCGCACCCCTTGGACATGTGTGTAGATGTGCATGTGTTGGAAGTGGGAACAGGTGATCAGGGACCGTGTTGTGAACGTAAAACTGGTATTTGGCCCGTTCCGAAGGGCCTTCCACCTCACAATGCTTTGAGTCCTTCACAATGGCAGAAGGTGCTATAGAGTGGCATAACAAGCGTGGGGCAGCCGGTCATTGTCCCCCTCGTCCCCCCCAGTGGTTTAATTGGCAGACTGGGATATTTTTGCGCAGGACACCTCTCCCGTTCGGCATCCTTATTCAGGAAGGGTGTGCCGCTGGCAATGAGGTGCCAGCAGAAGCCCAGTTTTCCTGCTCAGCACCCTCATTGTCCTGGCAGCAGGACACCTTTTCCATTCAGCACCTTTGTTGTAAATGAGGGTGCCGCACGCCAGCAGTGTCCCTCAGCCAGGAGAATGTCTTGTGGAGCTACAGACAGCAGAGTGCACTCCAGAGGACCTGACACCATGCACTGTGTCAACAAAGCATTACAATGGTAGCCATTAGGCGGGACTGGAGGGAGGGACTGGAGGGAGGGGGGACCGTCAGCAGGAACTTTTCTCCCTTAAGAAATATTAATGGACGTTATCAGAAGTGAGAAAGGTGCATAACAAAATAATGACTATGGCTTTAAAACCCAAGGGGGGTCTGTTAGGCTTACATTAATCTGCATGATGCAATTGTGTCTTTGCATGAAGGATGGGGAGAATGCAACTAAAGCCATACCCTTATTGTCAACATATTTCTATGACGATGTACATAGTGTAAATGTAGTTTATTATGAAAGACTAGTTTGTTATGTAATGTGGTTTGCTTCCAAGGTATTGCAATACATAAAGTAGTATTTAAGCACATGCAATGCAGGGCAAAAGCTTACTAAATACCTATATAAACGAAACCTGGGAAGATGTGTTCAGTTGCTTAAATTGTCCACATCCCGGTTTCACCATTTAACTAAAGTGTTTGATCTTGTGCAAATCATTTCATCACACTATGGGCCTCATTACACGGTAGGCGGTGAGCCATGGCGCTATTAGCGCCATGGCTCATGCCGGTAAAATACCGGCACCGCCTTGGCGGAAAGGGGATTTACCGCCCCATCCCAAGGTTGGAGGGGCGGTAAATCCCCCTTCCGCCATTGCCCTTCCCCATTCTCATTTCTGCCCCATAGGGCTCAATGGGAATGGGGAAGGCGCTAATTACGGCACCGCAATTTAGCGGTGCCGTAATTAGCTCCGAGGTCCCTTAGGGGGTTGGTATTTAACGCCTGCAAAAAGCAGGCGTTAAAGTACCAACCCGCTAAGGGACCTCGTAGTAAGGCGGCAGGGATTTACCGGTACCGGTATTTTACCGGTACCGGTAAATCCCTACCGCCTACCGTGTAATGAGGCCCTGTGTCTTAGCTGCAGCTCTGCAAGTGATTCACTTCATAGCCCATGATAATATATGATTCTATCATAAAAAAGTCTAATGACTATAGAGTTGCTCCATGTATAATAACATCGCAATCAATTTAGGTATTTTGCACCACAAAGTTATTTGCCACTTGGCTTACTTATGACAACTTATTCTAAAGTCACTTCCATGGTGACTCCAAGTATGAAAGACTGATGATGCTCTTTCTGTGTCGTCACTTCTGTTGAGGCAATCCATGTGCAAATGAGGAGGTGTGCATGTATTTCGCCCCACAGAGCATGGACAGAGCTGTAATAGATGAGCTTCCTGCATCTGTAATGGTCCTGCAGTTTTTTTTTCTGTCTATGTGCTAAAATGCCGTCTGCCACTAATGTTACCAAAAAAGTTGAGTGGGGGTGCGAATGATACCATATGGAATCGCGTTCACTGCATTTAGGGGGACAAATAGCAGGACTTTTTTCGTTACCCCCTCTTTGCCCCCACTCTTGCAATGCTGGATACTCCTCTGGCCTATAGAACAATCATAGAAAATATTTGGCCCAAAAAGGAAGCACATTGCCATATATTTAAATCATTGCAAATAGTTACAGAATGTAGGCCAATTTTTATGTTAAAATGGCGGGAATCCGACGAGAGAAGCATGTAAATTTACATCCTGGCATTGTAATGGCGTTTTCCGCACGTAGTTTGGGAACTAAGCATGAACTCTGCTTCCCTGGCAGAGATGCTTGAACTCTGGCGCTCATTTTATTGGCGCTTGTAATTTGACGACAGGGAGTCGTTTCACGAACACGTCAACGTAAATGGCTCCCTGCAACCAAATCCTTGTCATTTGTACGGTGGATGCATCCCCATGAAGGTCGGGCTGCTTTTTGCTGGTGCATAAAACAGGCGGACCCCCTCGGTATCCCCAGCGTTTGCCCCGAGATGAAAATGCATGCCGGCGCAAATGCTGGAAGATTTGTAAGACGGGGAGGAAGGGAGCGGCAGAGACACAGGTTGCGTTCCACACCTCCTCTCCACCATACAAATGAATGAAAAAATGAGCCATGACGCTAATGCATGGCATATTTGCCTTACCCAAGACTTTTACGCTATGGCCCTCATTACAACACTGGCGGTAACCCATGGCGCTATTAGCACCATGGTTGCTGCCGGTGTTGTAACGATTCCACCAATGTTCAATGGGGAATTACCACCCCATTCCAAGGTTGGCGGGGCGGTAATTCCCCATTGAACATTGGCCCTTTTTGCCCCATAGGGCTCAATGGGACTGGGGAAGGCGGTAATTACGGTACCGCAAATTGCGGTACCGTAATTACCTTGACGGTCCCTTTGCGGGTCCCTACTTTAAAGGCTGGTCCAGACCAGCCGTTCAGGTCGGGTCCCGCAAAGGGACCTCGTAATTAGGCGCTAAGGGGTTAACGGCGCCGCAGCCTTTTACAGCGCCGTTAACCCCTTAGCACCAGGGTCGTAATGACCCCCTATGTATTTAAGTTACGGCTCAACGGCAATGAGCCCCGTAGATTCTGCCTGTTTTTTTTTACACCTGTATGAAGCCAAAATTAGCAACCAGGCTTCCTGGTGACTCAGTTGGAATCTAAGCCAGCAGCCCTAGGACCCAATCCACATTTCACGCAGCTGAAAGATCGCTTTTGTTTAATTCAATGGACACCTGAAAAAAATGTATATTTGTGCGATTGGCAAAGGCGATACTTGAAAGTGTGTATCATAGACGCCCCTTTCTCAAGCCCCTCTTCCCTCTGTGCAGTCATTTAAATCCTGGTGGGGCGGGTGAGCAGGGAATCAGGTGCACAATTAGGCATTCATGGAGCAAGGGGCGTGTTCTCATATTTTTGTGTATTTCTCATATTCACAAGCTGTTCTCAAAATGTGATAAGAAATACATTTAAAACAATCAGTGTCTGGATCTTTCATAGTGGAACGAGAAGAAATTAATGAACCACATCAAATGAAAGTCAGTATTTGTACAGCGCACGCTGCAGCCCAAAGCAGCCCTAGGCATTGTTAGTATGCCCGGTGGGCACTGATGAAGCGGTAGCCACGGGACCCCACCGAGGACTCAGGAGACACAGTTGCAAGTCCGTGCTCCACTCGTGCACGGCCATGCCGTAGTAGGAATGCCCCGGTTATTCACGCAACAGAGTTGCGTCACTTTGTTGCGTGCCTCTTAAAGCAGCCCTAGGTATTGGTACTATGCCCGGTGGGCACTGGTGAAGCGGCAGCCCCGGGACCCCACAAAGGACATAGGAGACACAGTTGCTCGTCTGGGCTCCACTCGTGCACTGCCATGCCGTAGTAGGAATGCCCCGGTTATTCACGCAGCAGAGTTGCGTCGCTTTGTTGCGTGCCTCTTAAAGCAGCCCTAGGTATTGGTACTATGCCCGGTGGGCACTGGTGAAGCGGCAGCCCCGGGACCCCACAAAGGACATAGGAGACACAGTTGCTCGTCTGGGCTCCACTCGTGCACGGCCATGCCGTAGTAGGAACGCCCCGGTTATTCACGTCACTCCGTCGCTTGCTTCTTAAAGCAGCCCTCGGTATGTCCAGGGTTTTGCAGCAGGTTACCTACAACACACTCTGTGAGGGTCATTGTATAAGAGAGTATTGCCAATTTTTGCACCTGTGTACGCTGAGGTGACCTCAGTGCAGTGTCATGTTTTGGACTGTGAATTGCAAGCAGTGCACGCAAATCTGGCTGCACATGGGTGTATGTGCATTGTTTGCACTTCAGAGTGCAAACATGCCTACATGACCTCCCTCCATGTGTGCATGGCAGGAGGCAGGAACATGGATTCTACAGGAAGCCAATGCTTTTACACCAGCATCAGAATTCAATGCTGGCTTCAATGTGTTCATTTTTGGCAGGGAGGGCGGATGCAGGAGGCGGGAACGTAAATCATGGTAAGACCACACGTAAACCTTTTATGCACGGTTTTTACACATGAGTTACCACTCCATGGACTTGGGAAATGTAGTCTTTTCTGTCTTTTAGGCAGGTCTGAATGCACAGGGGTACACCAGGGAGTGGTGTGCAACTGTGCAGTGCAAAACTTTTATTCAAGGGTTATGCACACCCCATGGACTTGGAAAACATAGGGGCCTCATTACAACTATGGCGGTAGCTGTGCCGGTAAAACTAGCAGGCTGGCGCTGGAGTTGTGATTTCTTCTGGCGCCTGGCTCCACGGAAACACGACCCCAGTGTTCCTGGAAGTCAGGCGGCGGAAAAATGTAAATGCCCAATAGGACTCAATGGGAATGGGGATGACAGAAGCAAAGTCTGCGGGTGGGTGCCATCACACTCGGAGTGTGCCGGTCCGGTAACAATGGTGCCGGTAGGCTTACTGGAACCGTTGTTACCGGACCGTCATGCTGGTAATGAGGCCCATAGTCCTTTATATCCTCTATGGGAACATCAAGGAGTGGTGTCTAACTGTGCAGAGTAAACCTTTTATGCAAGGTGTTTACATATGATTTACTACTGCATGGACTTGGGAAATGTAGTCTTTGCTGTCCCTAAGGCAGGTCTGAATGCCCAGGGGAACATTAAGGAGGGGTGTGTAACTGTGCTGTGTAAACCCTTTATGCAAGGTGTTTACACAATGAGTTACCACTTCCAGGACTTCACAAATGGAGCCTTTCTGTCCTTTCGGCAGGTCTGAATCCCCAGGGCAACATCAGGGAGTGCCGTGTAACTGTGTGACCACTGATCTTCCACTTATTGTGGACACTGAATAGGCTGATAATGGGCCGTCGTTTGAAATTGGTTTGTGGTCATTGCATGGTTGTCTTCTAGGAATGGGCTTCCCAGAGATAATTAGAAGGCAAATGGAACAGTAGAGCTGTGGAGGGCAAATGAGGCTACATAACTGCCACGACCATCCATCCTCGTGCCAGCCCTAATTCTGCAGTGCTTCTCCTCGAACATGGTCTACATGTCCCCTTAAAAGAAATGGGCAATCACCCATCCCCAATAAAAAGGCTCACCCCTCTCAGCTGTACCTGCTGTATGCCTGTATCCTGACCACCCTGGTTCCCCCTGTATTACAAGTAGAAAGTTTCCTTTATTTTGTATACCAGTATGCTTGCCTGTATTCCGATGGTTCTAGTTCATTGTATGTAGAGTGCTTCATTCGGTTTTGTACGTGTATTTTGCCTGTATCCAGTCTGCCCTGGTCCCCAGTGTACTGCAAGTAGAACGTTTCCTTGGTTTTCCATACCTGCATTTTGCCGGTATCCTGTCCGCCCTTAGAACGTTTCCTTTGCTTTCTATACCTGTATTTTGGCTTATACCCTCCCTCGCATGGTTCGCAGTATTCTCTAAGTAGAAAGATTTCTTTGTTTTCTATACTAGTTGTTTGCCTGTGTCCTGACTGGCTTAGCTCCCAATATAATGTAAATAAAAGCTTTTCTTTGGTTACTGTACCTGTTTTGTGCCTGTGTCCTGATGGGTTCAGTTCACAGTATACTGTAAGTAAAAGGATTTATTTGTTTCGGCACCTGTTTTCTTCATCTATCCTGCCTGGCCCGGTTCCCAGTATGCTGTAAGTAAAAGGTTTTCTTCATTTTTTGTGCCTGTGTTTTTGCCTGTATCCTTCCTGGCCCGGGTCCCAGTATACTCTATCTAAAAAGTTCACTTTGTTTTCTGTACTTTTTTTCTTTTGCATGTATCCTGACTGGCGCTGTTCCTGGTATATTCTAAGGAGAACATTTTCTTTGTTTTCTTGAATTTCTTTTTTTGTTACTTTTGTGGCGATTCCTATGGTCACTACTCCATGCCAGTAGGCAGCAGTGTTTCAAACTTGAGTGAGCTTCGACTGGAGTTTTTTTTCAGTTGCTCTATACGCCTCATCCTTCCCAGGCTGCATTGTGGTTACGAGTCACCCTCTGGAAGATGGTAGCGGGTAACCAATGTATGCACACACCGTGAGTCTGAGTATGTGGGCATGCACATCACTAGCAATGTGCTGTAGTAGAGGGGAAGGAGCAGGCTTGTAGCATGCCTGCATCTTCCACATAATTCATCCAGCCTCCTTTTGGCTATTTCAAATCCCCTACAACTTCTCCCTCTTTCCACCAGTCTTCTCTGCAACCCCCTCCTTGAGACCCTTGCCTCCAGCCACCTCCTCAGTACTCATCACCTCTTTCCTCCTGATATCTCTTCCAGCCACCTCCTCAATACTCTGCATCTTCCACCTTGTGCTATCAACACAAGCCACCTAACGAAGACTCTTCATATCCTCCCTGTTGCCCACCTCTTCTGTGCTCCCCCCTTTGTCTCCCTCTGTAGCTTTTCCACCAGCCCCCTCCCTCCTTCTTATGTTCTTCATCAACCCAAGCTCGGGAGGATAGCTCAGGAGCGATGCACTTGCCTTGGAAGCAAGATGACACAGAGCAACACAGGTTCGATCCCCGGATCCGTGCTTCAAAACCTCCAGGTATTAAGCATCTTATAAATGATAATCATAATCCTTGCTGTTCTAATCAGGACTTCTTCTCCTCCTTTTCACCCTTCTGCCCACCATTCCCCTGGCTTCTTCATCCTGCTTCAAATCAACTTCCTTCTCTTTCCAACTCCAACTGCCCCAAGACTCTGTCTACTTCTCAAAACACCTGCACTACTCCCACCAAGGCCAAGGTTATAGAGTGGGTTGGACCTGCCTCATTGCTCTGCTCGCTCTAATCTGCACTCAGGAATTGAAATTCATAAGCTTTAGATGTGATGGGTTCAACTCTGAAGGTTTGCAATGTTTCTGCTACTTTGGTAACGAAAGCCGTACTCAAGGCCAGCCATCATCTTGGATTTCCATCTTGCGTATATCTGGAATGTGTCAGTTACTGCACGGCTCTGTGTTTTGTATCCATGTACAATAATGTTCTGAGGTAACTGTAACTGAGTTGATCATAAGATTCTTAGTGCGATGTTGCCTGTGCATGAAGCCTGACTGGGGCTGAAAGTAATTTAAAACAATACCCAAGTGTTCTCCCGTTTCCATCACCCCTTCAACACTTCTCTCCTCAAGACTTGGCAGATCCCCCTCCATGGTGAACCTAGTGCTACTCCATGTGGTTCAAAAATGGCCTTTTTAGAATCCCTCATGGGGTGTGCAAGACCCACTACTACGTCATGGGGCAGACTTTGGGAAAGCTGACTTGAGTCAATTTCCAATCTGGAATCTCCCCTTAGTTTTGGAGGCCTTGAAGTCGGATCCTTTCAAGCCTTTGGACTCAGTTAAGGGCTTGTCCGCGTAGGCGTCTTTCTGTATAGCTATTGTGTTGAATATTGGATGAAATAGTAAGGTTCCTGGATGATTCATTTCTTAGGATCTTTGCAGACAAGGTGGCAGAGGCATTCCCTGGAGGGGGCAAGGGGGCTATAGCCACGCCTCTTTTGGTTGTAGCCCTGGATAGAAGATCAGGGGCTACAACCAAAAGACAGCCCTGACAGCGTTGCCCTGTATCTTTGCCAGACCTAGCAACACCCCTGCAATGTGATCTTGAGACCAATTCCAGATTTCCAGCCTAGAGTGCTGTCTGCTTTCTACTGAAACACTGTGTTGTCCTTTTCCTGTGGACACAGAAGAGCACAATGACCTCTCCGAAAGGGCACTCGGTCCAGTTCGTGGCTTCAAAATCTATGTGGATAGGACCACATACAATCAAAACATTCTTCATCCTTATGTTCCCTTGGACCACGCAGCAAGGGTTGTAGGCCGTCAGTGTCAACATTCAGTCGATGGAACTTGACATCAGAAGCGTGTGTAGACCGTTGGAAACATGATCCCGGGAAGATCTACTCAAGCCCTGTGCAGCTCATTAAGGATTCTTCCTTCAAGGTCTCTGGACTGGCACCACGTGGGCTGAACATCCACATTTACTCGTCGCTACAAGGCGGTGCTTGGTTGAGGCTTTCATCAGACGTTGCTATGCACTTTCTCTGAGCTTCATCAGATTTATTTTGATGTCGAGGCTTTTCTAAAATGAAGCTTATTTTCCCTCATTCAAGAGTATGTGTTGTTCGTGTTCGTCTCTTGTAGCAAGGCTGTGTTCAACCAAAACCTGGCAACTCTCGCCTATTGCATTTCCATTTTCTGTTCAAATTTCCAGTGCTATGCTGATGACACCCAACTCATTTTCAGAACCCCCTCAGACACCTCCTGTCCTTCCCTCATCTCTGATTGCCTCATTGGCATTCAAAATTGGTGTGCCGCCAACAATATTTGTCTAAATGCCAACAAAACTGAGATCCTCCTCATTGGTGCACCTTCATCATAATTTTCCGTCTCTGGCCTGCCTCCCTGGCCCTCCTCCTACCCCTACCTGCGAGGCTAAGTACCTAGGGGTCATCTTTGACTCCACACTTTCCTTCTCCGCACACATCTCTGATGTCTCTAAAAGGTCAAACTTCATACTGCATCTCCTTAGAGGTCCTCTGCCTTTCCTCTCCTTCCCTCAGAAGCTCACTGTCTCCCAAGCTCTGGTTCTCCCTAGGTTGTACTAATGTAACAGCCTCTTACTAAATCTACCTGCCTCCACTCTCTGCCATTTACAACTAATCCAGAACAGGACTGCGAGACTTGTCCTTGGCCTCAAGCCCTGGGATCGTATCTCTCCAGCTCTGAAATCCCTTCATTGGCCCCCAGTAGATGCAAGGATTATGTTTAAAACCCTCTGCATTGTCCACAAGGCTTTTTGGGACCTGGGTCCAAAATACCTTCAACTATCCCTCTGTAAATACCTCCCCTCTCGAGCCCTTAGCTCCTCTACCTCAACTCCCTCAGGGTCAGTCGTTTTTCAAAGAAACAAGCTGGGGGTAGATCTCTGTCTTCGGCTGGGCCTTTCTTTGGATCAGCCTCCCTGCCACCTTGAAACTTGAGGAGAACCATCTCCGGGTCTGGAAGCAAGTCAAGACCTGCCTCCTCGCTTCTGCCTTTGCCCCTCTTCTCCCCTGCTGATCTGCTCTCTCTCTCTCAGCACTATGCACCTGGCCACCCTCTGTCCATTGGGCCCAGGCACCTGCTCACCCTGCCACCCTCCTGCACTGCCTGCGGGCCACCCCTTGCACTGGGGTCTGTATCTGTACCCATACAGTCCCCCACCCGCTTTTCTTCTGCACTTATCAGATGCCCCTATCTGACTAACCTTGGACTTTGCCACTTGCTGGCTGCACTACCACTGTTTATTGCCTTTATTTATTTATTGTACTTATTATTATTTATTCTGTTCTCACCTCTGTTCCGCACTTTCCCCTTCTCCCCCCTTCCATGCGCTTTCCCCCTTTTCCCTTTCCCATGCACTTGCACGTTCTTAATATCACTGGGCCTAGTAAGATCCCTGTTTTTTTGTTGTGTCTCCCCTGTTTCCCTCCCTTGCCTGGTCGTACTCTGAAACACTTGTGTACGAGCGCAATATAAATAAAATATTATATCATATCATATCAAGGCTGGTGATTCGAAGCTTGTACATGTATTTACGAAAACCCTCAATTAGTTAGGACTGGGACGAGGATGCACGGATGGGAGGATAGTTTCTCATTACGTGACTGACAATCATGAAGGTCGTCAACCATTCACTCAAAGGGGTTCCTGAGGATCAGCTTGCCCTGTCACCCATTTGCCATTAATTGCTGCCTCCTGGGCAGCTGTTGACTTTCACAAAAATGTACATTACATCAGGGACAGAATGAAAAGGTAATTGAGAGCCTAGCAGGAACCCCAATCATGACTGCCCTGGATCTGAGCCACACTTTCAATCCGACAGGTCCCATTTGAGCTGACACCAGGGAAATTAGAAGTGGTGGGGGGGGGTTGGGGTTCACGTCATCAGCGCCCTGCTCTAAATAAACGATTTGCCGCATAAGGGAACCGCTCTGAGGTCCTGCCAGTGCTAAAAGCTATATGCCAGTGAAGGAAGGGAGAGATGTACATGTTGGGGAGGGGGAGGGGGGGGGAAGAGGGCACAACCTCATTGTACATCATTTGAGGGAGACAGGGCACCTTCAACCCACCTCCCAGCCGCCCTTGCGGTTGCACCTATGCATCATCTCAACAGCAGTTGTGGACAGGGAGCTTGATGACTTTGCTTGTAATCATTGGGAGCTTCTAATGACTCTCCCCACATCCTCTTCCATGCACTTGTATCACCATCTACTTGCACACCCCGCTTGCTAGCGTGCATGCATCTTGCTTCCTGAGTGCATGTTGTTGGATCCGTATTTATTTCCTGTGTGATCTTGTGCACATTTCACTCACCAATATCCTCTACATCGTGCTTCCCCTTGACTGACTCCTGCAGGGTCTGCCTCCTCCTCGATTATTCCTGGTGAGTAAAAATAGGCGACCCTTACATGGAGCCAGAGAAACTCCCTGGACTAGACAAAAAGGTATGATGAGTAACCCATAGGCGAGACCCCCTAAGCGGAGGAAAAAACAAAAAACTCTAGCCTGCAATAGCCTTTTGGTATGCGATGAATCTGCTTCATCCATCAGATGAACTCACCTTTGTAGGCGTTAGAACTTTACTCGCTTTTACCTGAACCGAATTCAAGGTCACCTTTAGGCTTCAGTTCTCAGCCTCACCACATTCTCACAGCTCGAAAATAAACAGGCAACATGTGGACAACTTGTACAACAGCTAGAATTGTGCAAGGGCCTATTTACATAGAATAACAAAGAGATGGCTGCCAAGTATCACGTGGTATCCAGTAAGCATCTTGGGAAATGTAGTCTTTCCCGTGAAAGGCATTTCACCTTGCAGAAAACATGATCACACTTTTGAAAATGGTGCCATGATGTGCATCAGATAAGCCGGCATGCTCCTCAAAATAAAACTGCTGTTTAAACCACGAGAATAGGTTTGATGAGCATCACACCTTCGAACCGATTGAATCTGGTTAACTATGCGTTAAGCATTTGAACATTTGTACAGTTCTGAGTTTGGTAAAAGACAGAATGGAAAATCCCACTAATATGACATCTCCACCACCTGGGCCTGAGTTTTATGCTGCCTCCCAGCTGACCTTTGATTATCCTAAATGTTGAATGATCTACCAGTCACCCTAATGGCACACAGCCCCTCAAAATGGACTGTATTTAGGAGTAGGCCTGATGGTGTTTATCCAGTGGTCCAGCATCGTCCTGAAGACGGGGAAACAAAGTAAACAGGACTTCCTCCACGACACCTGCGATGCTTAAGGGAAGGATGAGCAATTGGCACAGCCCCTGCAGGCTCTGCGATGGTCTGCATGGGGGGGTATCAGGGGTTCAGCCACTGCAGGGCATGGGCAGCATCCTGGATAGTGGGGGTGAATCTTTCAAAGTCTTGCCTCACTTTGCCTTTCTGTTCCAGCTGCGCAGTTACAGTGATGTAGTCAGCGGCCGTGCTCGGCGCACTCGTTCACAAGTCCACGGTCAGATGCACTTTTTCCGTCTCTGACTCTTGCAGTGCTTTGTGCAGCTGTTCCAACATCTTATTTTTAAAAAGAGCTGGAACTGTGACCCTTGAGAAATAATGGTGACTTGGGCTCTTCCACCTTGGTAAAACGCATGTCATCAGCTCTCAGAGACCCTGGGTTTCATCACAGGAGCAGGGCAGCAGATCACCAGCTGTCATCTTTGCTGTCAGGGCCTCGAGGTACATGGCAATGGCATGTTTGTGGTGACATTTTCTCTAAAGCCTCAGTAAACGTTGGCTGGCAGAAGATGCCTGTATGGTGCATTTTAGTTGGCATTGCACTTGCACCTGGTATTGTGTGATCCTGAGCTGGTGATCCACTGGTGGTGCTTCTCGTCCTGTCTACCTGGCTCCATACTCCCATGTGGTGGTTTTTCATGCGGGCTGTCTGGACCAATGTACCCAGACAGGACCCCAACTTGTCATTGCTCGCCTCCTTCTTGCACAAGGAAAACACCTCCTTGCTTTATCATCAGTGATTTACTCCCACACCGCGGACTCTGGGTGGGTTTGTGTGTTTCTGTAGATTGCGAGCGTGTGGTTGGTGCCAGTGTAGTAGGGTTATAGTGCTGCAGTGGTTCACAGTCTCTGATCTTAGAAGGACTTCTTCATGTTTTTAAATCCCCCACAAAGTCCTCCATGATTGGGTGCCACTATGGCTACGAGGGTGAGCTGTTGATACTGTTGATGTTTCCTGCGCAGTCTCTTAGTACCGCTGACACCAATATCTGTTGCTGCTTTCTGCTTCTCAGCATGAACATTGCCACTCGACACCAGCACCGCTGGCAAAGCTTGTGATGGCCAAAGGACTCAAGAGAAGCAGAACCATCCGTGTTGCATATGTCTGCAAAAACAAGTGTGGCAGACATGCAGCACATTGTAAAATATATTTAAAGTAAATGGAACATGCTTTGGCTAAACACAATGTATTGTGTATTTCTGTTCACCTCTATAATGTACCTTTTTTCTAAAACAACATGTGTAGGTCAATGCTTAAATTAGACAAGTGTCCCTTAAAAGCAAAAACATTACACAATGCTTCACTAACTGCATATAATGACATGCCATGACATGATAGGTTATTTATTACGCGCTTAATACCTAGAGGTTTCTAAGCGCGGACCAGGGATCGAACCTGTGTTGCTCCGTGTCGTGTTGTTTCCAAGGCGAGCATATTGCCGCTGAGCTATCCTCCCGAGACACACAAGAAATCTTACCCTGTTCTTTCAAATGCACCTTCCCTTATACATGTTGAATTAACTTACATTACAAATGACTGAATTAATAGTGTAAAAACACTATTGCTGTGTATTTTTTTGCATGTCAGCTTCCATGGGAAACTGGAGGTAAATATAGCTGGGCATGAACACCTTTGAGGATTAGAACCCAAGGCAAGTAGGTTCAAAATTCAATTTAGAATCTGCTAGAGGTGGTGGCGTGGCCTTCATCGCTAAAGCCTCAATAGGACTTAGAATCATCTCACATGACCCTACAACTTCTTGTGAGCTACTAACTGTGAAACTTCCCCTCTCTGCCTCGAGGACCATTCCTACTTACATTTGATCTACAAGATTGTATCCTCACCATCAGGACTAAGGTAATTGCTCTCTCTATGCCAACCAGAAACAAGAAAAATATTACAGTTGATAACCTCATAATAAGACTATTACCATCGCCCTAGATACTATTGCACCCTTAAAAATACACAAAAGCAACCATCTGCTCACCCGAACACTTGGTTCACTCCTAAACTTAAAGCCTTAAGAAAGGAATAAAGGAAATGCGAAACTACCTGGAAAAATTATCCCTTTAATGAGCGAATCGACAAAGCTTCCTCTAGTACTAGAGAACTGTTCACCATTCTCAGAGAACTTGAGACACCCCCCCTCTGATGACTGCATTAAAGATCAAATATAGTGCACAGAAATTCAAGACGCCTTAGCCAATAAAATTATAATGCTCCAAAAGAAAATTATGGACAAAATACGACACCTACTACCACAAGACAACATCCAGAAAGGAAACGCCAACCTCTCTAATCTGCCCCAACATTTTAAATTTACCCCAGTCTCCACCCAAGAAGTAATAAAGATCATAGCCTCCCTTAAACTATCTAACTGCCAAGGGGATGCATGCCCAGCGTCTGTCATAAAGGAAGCAGCAAGTACACTCACCCCTTTTATCACCTCTCTAATCAATGCCTCCTTCCAAACTTGTACCATACCTACTAACTTAAAAATGTCATGGGTACTCCCTCTCCTGAAAAAAACCTTCCTTGGACCCTGACATACCTACTAACTTTAGACCAATCATCACTGTCCCATTCTTGCTAAAGATTATAGATAAAGCTGCCTATAACAGATGCAAAACTATCTTAAGAAAAATAAGTTACTCGGTCTCCGTCAATCAGGCTTCAGGCCCCAACATGGCCCTAAAACAGCCTTGATTGACTTAAAAATCCAGATTGACAGACTAAAAGACAAAGGTAGCTCAGCCCTCCTACTTCTGCTGGACCTGTCAGCAGCCTTTGATTTGGTTGACCATAACATTCTGTGCAAACATCTTTCCACAGCAGCCAACTTCTCACCAGAAGCCACAGCCTGGATCAACTCATTCTTAAACAATAGGTCCATGAGAGTCTTCGCCACATCGGCAGCAGCGGACCCAATCCCCATATCATGCAGAGTCCCACAGGGCTCGTGTGTCTCACCGACCATGTACAATGCATTTACCAAACCTCTGTTTGATGATTCAGTCTATCTGAGTGTCACCTACACTAATTAGGCACATGATACCCATATACTCATAATTTTGACGGGCGACTATCACAAAGATCTAGCCCTTGTTAACAGAATCTACCTCATCATTCAGGCATGGATGGCCGCAATGGTGCATTCATTTAATATAGCACAACAATGAAATCACTTCTCAATGATTTTTCTTTGATTTCAAAAGTGAAATCAGATTTGGTTTCAGCAAAGCCTTCCCCATAATAAAAAACTAAAACTAAACATAATATATGCACAACTAAGAATTCTTAATACATATCCATATTTCCATAGCATTTTCATATGACATCCTATTGGGGCATGTAACCTGTCTAGATTCATGAATTTCATGTGCTTTAAAAAAATCCAGAACCGAAATTATGAAAGAAAATTGGATTTGATTGCAAATTTGACTAGAACTCCACATGCCAAAATACAACAGACCTATCATAACAACATGGGGAAGGATAATTGGGAGTGCCAGTATCTGAAGAGAACCAATAACGAGGGGCGACCAATGGGAAAATATTTCATCAAATGATGCTGCATGGTTGAATTGTAAGAACTATTTAAGACCAAAAATATAGAGGATTACAGAGGGTGCTTGGAAAATCATCAGAGGAAGGGGCTTGTCCAACCGGAGAAGTGCCGATGTGGGATTATACCTTGGAGGTAGTTGATGAGGATCCCCTTAAGCCTGCCATTTTCAGAGGGAGACTGATGCAAAAGCCTTGGCCAAAACCGAAGCAAATTTCCTGAAAGGGATTTTGGAAGTTGGGATGGAGTGATACCTTACCTGGCAGCGATTGCCTGGAGCTGTTAATGTCCACACCTTGCCTGTGCCTTTAAAAGACAATCCAAAAGTGAGTATAACAATACCTGTGCAATTAAATAAAGATCTCTAGAACGAGTTAAACCCCAGTGAGTAATAGAAATCCTTCAAGGGAATCCCTTACCGTCTGGGCACCGAATGGGGACCGGACTGCAAGGGAAACATTGGGGAAGTGTGTTTGGAAATAGAATGCCATAGCATTTTGAGTGTAAAATAAATAATGTATATATATTTGCTGTGACAGTATCCAAATAAATAATTTCCTGAATGTTCACAGGGATAATATATGACTGGGTTTTTGAAATGGTGTACAACCTAGTCACAAATTTGCAGATTATTAAACCTGTTGACCTTGGAGATCCATGGTATGTAGAGAGACACCCAGAATGAAACTATATTTTTAAAGTGAAGTGGGAAGGAGGTTGTTTTATCAAATGTATTCTCATTTATTATGGCAATGTAAATGTCCAATGTTATTTTTCTAAACAACATTCTGCAGAAAACAACTTCTAATGCTCAGTAGAAATTAGAAACTGATCTCTGGACTATATCAAAGGTAGATTTTCATGACTGTGTAATACTTTAAAAGAACCAAAATTCTGTGCTCACCAAAAATGAAAGCTTCTATTTAAACCCAACCCTGTAGACCAAGTAGTTCAAGATCACAGCCTGTATTTTACATACATGGGCAAACTAGAAATCCACCATACGCTACATTCAGAGTTAGAATTATTGAGGATAATAAGTCATATATAATTCAGATGTATGTTATTTCTTTGATGCCAACACTTGTCGACAGCGTCGGAGACACCTAAAGGAAATGTACATCATAACCTTTTTCTCAGATCCCAACACTTGTCGATGGTGTTAGAGAAAAATAAGTTGCAGGGACGTTAAGGTGAGAACTTAATGCAACAAAACCCCTGAAATCCAGCTAAAGCTACCTTACCTTCGCACCCCCTGTTGTGCAGCCTATGACCACAATGATGACATCACAGATCACATCCCTGATGACATGACTATTACAACAGTAACCAGCATTAAGAATGGCCTTCAGCCATGGTCAGTGTGCATGGCCAACTATATTTCAGCACATAAATGGGTACTAATCATGGACTTCAGTCATGGACACTGGCCACAGTCTTCATCCATGTGCACTGTATATTTCAAAACACTAACAGGCCACCAACCAAAGACTTTGGCCTTAGCTTTCAGTTGTGCCCACTGTATAATATATACTCTAATCAGCTACTAGCCATGTGCATTAGCACAACACTGGCCAGTGGCCTCAATATTTGGTTGTGCATACTATATATTCCAATATATACATGGGCCTCACTAGCCATGGCCTTTGACCTTGAACAGCTTGTACATCCTTTGGCTATGTCCACTCTATATTTTAAAATACTAACATGCCATATGCGATGGACTTTGGGAATGCCCACTGTGTATTGTACAACACTAACTAGCCCATATCTATGGCCTTCGGCCGAGCCCACTGTATGTTATATAAACTAACCAGCCACTAGCCATGGTCTTCAACACAATACTAGCCATAGGCCGTACCGACTGTATATTCTAACATATTAATGGGCACTAATGGGCACTAGCTATGGCCTTTAGCTATGGCCACTGCCTACAGCTTTCAACGTTGCATACTGTATATTTTAAAACAGTGACGGGCACTAGTGTGCATGGTTAAAAGCCCTGCACATTAGTATTTTGCAACACTAACTGACCACTACCTATGGTGTTTGGGGATGGCCAGTGACCACAGCCTTGGGGCGACTAAGTCCATGGCCTAAATTGTTATTAAGAAAATCAAAGTTTTTATGAGGTAACATATTAATCATGTTAAGTCTAATTCCATTATGGATGTACTTTGTTATATACAATGGGCCTCATTACGACCCTGGCGGAAATCGTGGCGCCAAATGCACCATGGAGCACGGCGGAAAGCTGCCGATAGCGCCATGGGGGTTGGCGGATTTACCGCCCCATTCCGACCTTGGCGGGGCGGTAAATCCCCATTCCCCATTTTACCCTTCCCCATTCCCATTTTTGCCCCATAGGGTATAATGGGAGTGGGGAAGGCGTTAATTACGCCACCGTAAAATACGGTGGCGTAATTAACAACAAGGTCCCGTAGCGCCATGGATTTCTCTGCCCGGAAAAACCAGGCGGAAAACGCTCCATGGCGCTACGGGAACTCGTAGTGGGGCGGACGGGTCCGCCGCGAATACCGCTGGCGTAAACCCACTCCGCCAGGGTCTTAATGAGGCCCAATGTAATTAGTGTTGTCACCAGTGATGTCATCAGTGATGCAATTTGTGATGTATCATTGTTCTCCTACAACATGTTATTAGTGATGCTCTGCAGTGATTTGATCTGTGTTGTCATCATTGTGGTCATAGGCTGCGCAACAGGGGGCGCGAAGTTAAGGTGGCTTTAGATAAATTCCAGGGCTTTCTTGTGTTAAGTTCTCACCTTAACGTCCCTGCAACTGAAGTGTTTTCGTTGAATTTCATGGGTTTTGTTATTCCACACATAATTCAAATTAATAATAGAGACAATTGGGCTAATGAAACGATGTACTTACCATGTGTAGAAAGTAAAATAAAAAGAAATTGTGCAACCACATTCCCCCAAGAAAAGCTGTTCTTCAAAAACATTTGTATGTACTGTTGATGAATAGAAAGTTATTAAAATGTTACAATAACTTTGTACAAAGACTACACTCAATGTATCCTAAAATAAATCTTTACAAGACTACTGCCCACAAACATGGGTTTGCGCAGTGTGTTTTGGCTGGTCTGGAGTGGTCCCGCTGTATGCTTCTGCTCGCTTTCTACGTCAGAGTCGGAGTCTTTCTACGCTCTTTACTGCCTCGGGCGGGTTCTAATACTGCAAGCACATGCAGAGCATGCAGTGTGCGCAGTTTGTTTTGGTGTTTAGGAGTTTGGAGCTTTGGGTCGTGGTAGTGCCGTGCTGCTATCCCTTGTTGGTTGTGCCAGCCAACTGGATGGCGCTCCACTTCACCCCGTACCGTATTGGTAAGAGACTCCATTGTAACTGTGCTATATTGCTACTGCTGCACTATTGACTTTAATCTCCTGCTGGTTTGGTATTAACCTTGCAAATTCATATCTGAGCTGTGGTAACATATCCAAGGTGCTGAGCCTTGCGTTGGTTTGGCTTGGCGTGGCCTCTGTGCTTTGGGTCTGGGTGATTATTCTGTAACTGTTTGTTAACATCTTTAAGCCGAAGCACTGAGCGGTCACTACGATTGCCACGCGTGCTGCTAAGCGTGCTGCAATGGCAAATCACGGAGCCAATGAGCCCCTGTTCTCCCACCGTCTTTACAGTCAACAGGGTCTGGGAGGGGGAGTTGACTAATCAGTTATCATTATCGGATCTTGTAACTGCTGACTCCAGTTCTCCCTTTCATGCTGACTTTCCCATGTTTTTTCCTCTTAGTCCGATATCTAGGGAGTGGCAAGATGTGTGCAATGAGCATGGACAAGATGATCATAATGAACACCACGAATCAGAACAAGAACAAGAACATTCACAACTACAGCAATCAAAGATGGCGGATACTTGCTCTTCAAATACTTCTATTGGTAATCAAACACCCATTGTGCTACACTCTTTGGAACCACAGAATGATGAGATTGTTCAGGCAGTTATCACCCTGAGGAAACTCAGGCCTGTGATCTTGAAGTTGGCAATCCTGAGGACACAAGCATTTACACACAGCATGGCAATGTCAGCAGCTCATCAGGACAACCTTCTCAGAAAACTGATACTATGAACAGCAAGTTAAACAAACTTTTTACGAAGTTTGAAAAGGTTGTTAGTTCTGTAAACAGTCTTCACAAATGCATGAATGGCTCGGATAGCCTTACTGACAAGATTGGAAGCAACGTCAGCATCCTCCCGGTAAGCACCTTTAAGGAGTAAGTGCAGAGGTCTCCTGGCCAATCCACACCAAACCAAAGGGGATCGACCAGTGAGATAGATCTTGATTCTCAAATGTGGTATCAACGCAAAAAGAAGAAAGTGGGATAAGAATAAGAGAGTCAACAAAGCTGACAGGAAACATTCTTAAGCTATTTCAGCGGAGGCTTTCCTTAACCATATAGCGACAAGCACTGATGGAGCCAAGCCTCTTCAACTAAAAATCACAGAGGCCTTGGTAGCCTCCAATTGTGTTTGCAATCTTTACTCACTGTTGAGGTTGAATCTCCATCAACTGTAGCCGTAGGGTTGACAGACCAACATCAACCTGCAAAACTGGCTAATTCCTCTGCTCCACGACAGGTTAATAATCATCCCAATATTGACTCAACTTTGAACTTTGGCCATAACACAGAGGGTCTGCCCTCCACCGAAGAGCCCATGGGTTTCGGATAGGTCCCAAACCTCGCACCCGATACTGCAGGGACCCGAGTAGATCGGGGGGATCGGGCAAACGCTGAGAAAATGAGAACCAGGTGCACTGATACATCAGACACTGTTAGGGCCCAGACGATTCAACGTGTCTTCTGTAGTGGTAGTAATTTAATTTTTGAATCAATCTTGCATAATGACTCTTTTGCATAACATCATTCCACTGCGATATATTCATAGTAGTGACATTGATATAGTTGATATGCAAGAGGATAACGGCTATGCAACGTCAATCATCTATTTCTTTTCAGAGAACACTCTCATGGATATCATGGATTCATGTCCGCGGACCGTGCAAATGTGCGCAGAGTTCGGACAGCATTCACACTGCCCAAAAGCACGGGGGTTATCTTACAATGTTGTATCCTGCAACCGACAAAGACATTTACATCAAACAACAATAGATATATGTACTACATCCAAGAATAAATATTTATAAAAAATCTGTACTTCAAAAACTACAACTATGTTTTCATTTAGTGACCAATATAATGGAATGCACCAAGCACACATTTTACCAGTACACCTCACAGTATTACCTCAGTGCAACCTTGCTTACAGACTGACAAACACCTGGCACTTATTTCGGAAGAAGGTCTTAGAAAATAGTAAGTAAATGTATTTCGTTCTCTATTATTACCATTGGTTATGCATACATAGCACTATTGTTTTATTTTAACAGAAATGGCAAGCACACTGGAATGGATAGAGGAATATTTCTCCAAAGACAAAATGACTGAAGAAAACAGCTCTAATGGTATACAATACATTTTTTAAAACAAAAAAGTAATGCGATTTGTTCAAATATCACTATGATATGCTTTTATTTTTAACAGTAGATAGTGGTGATGAGGAAACCAGGGCCCAATCCCATTTGAACGAACCTGAAGATTATCACAGAGCCCCTAACCCCAAATGTACATAATGAACTGATTAAGTTATCATCAAAAATGGATAAACTGAAATATAATTTCATGCAGTTGCTGACATTTGTGAAAAATCATGTCAATGAAAATGTTCTCTATCACTGCCCTACTTGTACCTGTACCTGTTCACCTCGTGCCAACCAATCATCCCCATCAAATTCCCTGAATGTAAAGGGAAGACGCTATAATGAGACCTCAATCCCTTCCTCCCCTCATGAACATTGAATGGAAAATCCCAATCCTCCCATTTATGTTTCCCATTCCGATTCCCCATCTCTTTGCTAATTGAATGTATTTTTCTTTCAATAAATATGTGTGTGTATAGTCTTGCTGCCAGTTTTTTTTTCGCCAGTTTTTTTTTCACCAGTTTTTTTTTAAAAAGCCCAATTATGAGTCTGCAGACTGCGTGACTGTCCAGGATGTCCGTAGCCAAAATGGAGGTGCCCCTGGACACTGCTCCTGCCCGGACATATCCACTCTCGTGTGGCGCACTTTTAATTAGTTCAGGAACTCCACCCCTGTCCTGCGGGCACTGGTGCACATGGACACATCTCACTGTGCCCGCGAACACAACACCTGTCTGGACATGTCCGCAGTCATGTGGCACACTTTTAATTAGTTTGGGGACTCCAGCCCTGTCCTGCAGAGAGTGGGGTGCATGCACAGCTCATCTCACTGTGGCCCCAGACACTGCACCTGTTTGGACATCTCCGCTCGCATGTAGCACACTTTTAATTAGTTTGGGGACTCTGTCCCTGTCCTGCGAACAATGGCACACATGCGCCCATCATCTCCCACCCAATAGGTGTCCGCAGGACAGCCGCCGTGTCCCCGGACGTCATCATGTGACCGCACCAGCACAGCGCGATGGAGGTGTCCACGGATGTGTCCATACCCCCGGACAGATTAAAACTGTATTTCTGGCCAATCAAGGGTGTTGCAATGTGAAACTTTACCCTTGCAGAGCTCCTAGACCGTGTCTTAGTTGACCTGGCAACTTGTATAACTTATTAAGCCCTATTAGTGGCTCGATAGTCCATGGACAGTAGCACGGTCCCCGGACTGCCCCTCTGAAGGGACCCACCCATTACTGTTCATCATTCTCAATCTGGCTGTCCAGGAGAGAGCACCTGTTGGTTTCCTTTGCAGAAAATGTATTGGAAACAGAATGGCATCTGCTAGGGCCACTGTAGCTCCCCAACCACCACCACCACTACCATCTGGAGGGCCTGGAGAAGGGAACAGGCATGGAGATAGAGAGCAGGATCATGAGGAAGATGAAGATGAGGTACTGGAAGTTCCTCTCTCCATCTCCTGTCGTTTTCCACTGTAGAGGGTGTACCAAAGGCTCAGGCAAACAAGGTTCGATGCACTGAGTGTAAGGTTGTACTCAGTTGCAGAAAACAGGGTCTGTAGTCCTACGGGACCACCTCCATGCAGCGCCACCTCAAGTCGAATCACAAGGGAGCAGTGCTAAAGGTGGTACCTTTGGAAGGGACAAGTAGGCTGACGCCCTCTACCTCATCCTCATCATCTGCTCCTATCACCACAAGGGGCACTCCTGTAGGGCAGAGGATCCCAGCGGAAGCCTCAGAAGCCATACAGAACACTGTTGACCCTTAACTTTCGAGGGTCACAGTACTGTGTATGTACTGCAACACACCACTCTGTAGGGGGGAGCAGTTTTGGAGTGCTTTCGAGGCTGCGGTCAAGGAGCATGAGAAACACTGCACCCTACCTGATTAAGGCCCACCCAACATCTTCCTCTCTCCACCTTCCCGTTCGTCCCTGTGGTTGGTACCCTTTCACTCCCCTCTCTTGCCTCTCCTGCAAAAAAAAATAAAACACAAAAAACGGTAAAAAAACAGTTCCTTTAGGAGCCACCTTTCACAGTTAAAAAATAGAACTAACAAAAAAAGTTACAGGTCCCTACGCAGCCTGTGAAGTCTGCAGACAGAGCGGCAGTCTGCGGACTTCAAAAAATGTGTGTGGTGGTGGCATCAAAAAAATGTAGCTCTTTTGGCGTGGGAAAATGATGGATCTGAAAAAAATATTTTTTTAGTATTTTTAGCTTTTATAATTGTTTTCAATTTTTACAGTCAACTAAAGAACATTGTACTAAACTGAACTATTTCTTTAAACTTGCAAAACAGTTGGCATTTTGTTTTCCCGGTGTTTCCATGTATTTTTTTTGCACCTACTGAAAAATGCTTTGTATATTTACAAAAACAGCTTCAAATTGTCCACATCAGTAAGATATAGTCCATCTCTGCAGAAAAAATGTTGCCAATGTCAAATTTAATATTTTTATTATGGAAAGAAGTCATGCCAACATCTCCCAAAAAAGCACAGACAGCCTTCTTGACATTGCGTCTCGCTTTCTCCATTAATGGACAGAGTGAACTTGAGCACATCTATATCTGTCTCTGGGCAATGCGAGAAAAAATCATTCTTGAATTGGGGAACATTTCCTTCAATTTTCCAAATGTCTCCTTCATTGCAAATTGCAATTAAATTCCAGTCACATACCCTAAACTATTCTCTCCACAATGAACAATGATAATGTCTGGATGTTTTAGTGTCACCATATTTACACAAAATGGGAGCAAGTCCACCCACTTCATGCTGCGCACTCCATACCATTCTACATCTAAATCATCAAATCCAAGATTTTCAGCTACTCCACAGTGCTCAACATACACCTTCAGCCAATGGATCCACGAGTCCCCCAAAATCCATACACTCTGCCTCCTGAAAGACATAGCCATAGCCATCTGCAGTCCTCTCAGCAAACAAAGCATCTACCAGCCTCTCCCCTTGTATACCACACCCATGAAACCTGATTGGCTAATCCCCTGGGCTGCACACTCCCATTTCCATGCCTGAAAAGACCCAGATGTGGCATGTGCCATCTACGGACTACTGCAATGCCACAGACAGAACACCTAATTCAAGGGGGTGGGGATGTTTACACTTACTTTAAAGACGTTAGTGTACAATGGTAGCCCTTAAAAAAACATTTTTCTACTTTGTTTTCAGTTTTTATATTTTTGGGGGCTTTTTAGGTTTTTCTATCCTACAACTACTTCAAATAAATTTCACATGCACTCTACATCATTTTTACAGGAACTTTCTGAGTGCATTTTCAATGTTTTGGAGAAAGATTTAATTTCCAAAATCAGTGAAAGTCATGCCATCACTCAAAATATTGTGTGCACCATCCGGCACAATGTTCTCTTTGCAAAAGATGTCACCCCAACACCATTCAAAAATATACATACACCTTTGTTTACAAGGCGCCTTCCTGCTTCTTGTTGGGGACAAAACACATTGGTGCATCTCCATACTGCTTTAGGATGCATTTGTGAAAAGATAATCTTGCCACATGGAAATTGTTTCATTAATGCTTTCAGCATATCTTTCAATGCAATCTGCAAAGATATTGGACTAATGTAGCCCAAACTATATCCTTCACAATGTACCACAATGAAATCTGAACAATGAAAGTCAGACATACTTTTGCAAAATGCAAATAAACTACCCCAGTTTTGGCCAGGCACACTATACCAAGAAACCTCCACTCCCTCCAATAAAATGTTACCAGAAATGTCACACAATTCTGTGTACCTTTTCAGATTAAGCATCCAAGAATCTCCCACCATCCACAGAGTAAGCCTTCTCATAGCAACAACTACAGCCATCTTCCCTACACACAGCAAGGAAATTAACTGCTACCCTCTCTTCCTATAAACCACAACCAGAACACCTCATTGGCTAATCCTCACAGACCCCTTTCCATACCAGGCATCTTTAAAAGACCCAGATGTGTGACATTCTCTCCACGAACTATCGCGCTATCCGGGGACCCAGTAACACAGACAGTGCTTCTTCCCTTTCCACTTTAATCTTTGTACACTCCCTCATTGGCTGCTTTCAAGCAGTCACACACCAATCACATCCAAAAACTATATGGGGGTCATTCCGAGTATGGTGGTAGGGAGATAACGGCACTGGTAAGGATGCCAGTGGTGTTAACCCCCTACCGCCACATTCCGAGGTCCCTTAGCGGGTCCCACCAGGACTGCCCGGTTTGACCAGCTATCCTTAGCGAGACCCTTTAAGGGACCATGGAGCTAATAACGGGTCCACTATTTGCGGGCCCATTATTAGCTCCTTCCCCATTCCCATTGAGCCCTTTGGGGGCTCAAATGGGAATGGGGAATGGTTTTCGAAATGAGGACTTACCGGGTCTGCATATGTTGGAATGTCCCGGTAAGTCCCCATTCCGACTAACCGGACCCAGACCCGAGTTTGGAGGCAGGCATGGTGCTAATATCACCATGGCTACCTCCATACTCGGAATGACCCCCTATATCTATCTCTGTTATCTTAGTTCAACACTTCAGATGTACTGTTGAACTCTCAGAGTGCATGTCTCCTGTTACTCACAAGCACCTGCATCAAAAACTACTATACAAATCTCCAAGATTTCTATTTGGAGATTCAACCACATCTGCATCTGTCAAGACAAAGTACAGGTATGCTTATATTTTTCAAATTATATTTCCAGTTCTTTTACAAATGCATATAAACAGGGTTCCTGCCACTTACCCTGCATTAACATAGTCAATAATCATACTCTCTTTTGTCCCAACTCCTGACATCAAGTGGCAGTTACTTACAATGCTGTGTGTTTGCAAAGTTTTCTTTTAGTGAGCATTTTCATAACAGTTTAAAAATACATATTAGATATTCCTGCAGCACTGTCTGTGTCTTTTTTGTGAAAGAAAAGAAAACCACATTTAAAACATTTCTACAGCATGTGTAAATGACAGATGCTGTGTGAAAGTTCAATATATTGGCAGTATATGCATACTTGCCAATATAACCCATTATTATCTACCAAGTGTTATTGTTTTTCTTTCATTCTGTAACTTTTAAAACCACTTCTCCCACTAACAAAGTTACACTAAAACTCCCACAATGCAAAGTCAAAACGAAAACTGCATGTATATTACTAAAGCATGGCATGTACATGGAATATAAAATGGCAAAATGCAATGCGTTAAAAAATATTTATTTCAGCACCATTTCAAATAAAACAAATAAATGCATTTCTACATTTACAACAGTACTGTGTGAAATTTTGAATAAATAAATGAAAGAAAATGCAAACAATTTGTGCAACATTTTGAAATAACAATTTTATTAACTTTGATGCACATGCATATTTTTAACATTCCCCTTTCTAGTCGTGGCTCCTACATTTTTGTCTGCATTCTGGGATTTGTAGTGCACCTTTTCTAATGCAAAAAGTGCAACCACAACTCCCACAATACAAACAAAAGAACCATCATTCAATAAGCAACTACACATTGGAATGCATCATGTACTGGCAACATAATAAAAATTCACACAAGTGCCACTTAAAAGTGTTCTACAAATATCTTCCATCTCCAGTTGTTTTTTATAAAAAAAAGTTACGCACTGTGCTGTTATAAATTCACAAATCCATTTTTTTACTTTCATGTACAGCCTCCCAAAAAGGACAGCTTTTTAAACACTGAGCATTTTCCATTTAGCATTGTATAAAAATTTCACACTTTCTTGCTGCGGCCCCATTAGGCATACTTATCACGGGACCACCGGCCCCAATAGCAACGGTGACAGTACTCCTGTGTCCCCATTCTTGTAAAGTCCTATGGGAAGCCATGGGAATAGGGACTAACATTTTCCGGCACCTGACTTTCCAGGCCAACAGGACTTGTAATGTGCTGGTGGCACCGGGAAGGTAGGTGCCAAAAAATTATTAGGAATCTGGTGGCAAACCGTCTGCAGCTGGCAGGGTTACCACCATACTCGTAATGTTATTAACTCTTCTTCTAAACAACTCCTCCTACATTCATAAATAATGTTGTCTTGTATTGAAATTACTTCACCATTAGCATTTATACCCACTAATTTTCTTCTTTCGCAATTGCAGTGAGCAACAACCTCCAGGAAGACAACAACCTGAAGAAAACGACTCTTCACATTCTACAAAGTAAGTGCATTAGTGTAGTAGCATTCTTAGTAAAAAGCAACTCCGTAGAAAACAAAGAATACATAGAGCAGATAAAAATAAAAGCATGCCAATTACTCATCCACCTGTAGCAGAATGTATAGCAAATATTCAAACAAAACTGCTAATACAATCAGTCAACAAAACTAAATCAGCAACCACTAAAAAAACTAGGGCCCCTCTTCCAAAAACAAAACTAAAAAAGGTCTAAAGAAGAAGATAACTGCTAATGACCCTACCACTATATCTAACAATGTTAACGTAGCCACAGTTAAGCATTCCAAAAAAATAATTTTACAACATATTTTGTAAACAGATGAAAAGTCACGCTCTACCCTTAAAAATTACTGCAGAGGACTATTCCTGGAAGCTCTAATTGACAGTGCAATTCTGCTGCAAAGACAATTGCTTATATTAATTCTAAACAGAATGAAACCACTAACAAAATGAATCAGTAAATTACAAAAAGTACTTCTAAACATGCGCAATATCATCATAGATACCCTTTTCAAACTTCTGTGAAGGTGAATGGATTCACACAAGCAGCACACAACCATATTTCAATGAAGAGGCTTATGAACAAGAACAGAAAAATCCAATTGCCAAACATAGTAATGGCCGAGGGTATGAAATGGTAGAAAACACCATTATGGCACAAGAAACCCTTATCGAAAAAACATCCCCAATAAACTTTAAATCAACTGTTCCTTTCACCCAACCAATCCGTCCAGTCTACCAATGGCTATGCAGCTCAATGTGTAACATATGCCAGCAATCCTTATGTGAAAGTAAAAGACAGGATTAGAATTAAAACTTTACAAACCATGGACTCCTGTGCAGTGCGCAACTACACTGGACTGCGAAGACATTCATTAGCCTGCATTCCGGGAATTGCTTGCAAAAGCACTTTGCACCACATACAAATGTTAGGAACACACCATTCCACTATGCAAATCTTCTGCAGAGACTGCACTATGCAAAAAGTCCAGCTTTACAACTGCAACATATTAATAACATTCTCCTACATGGAACAGCCAAAGAACTCCTTCAACAAATAGAAAACATCCAAAGTAAATATTTTGGAAGTGAAGATAACTTTGAAAATTCAGTAACTTTAGAAAAGATTAGAGAAAACCTTACAAACACCAACCTTCTAACAAACACATAGAAAAAAGAAATAAGAAAGTTTAAAAGCACATCTGCTGAAATACCAAACCAAGTATGTGTCTGTTGTCGCAGAACTTTTTGGGAAAAAGAGCGCAAAAATGGTAGATATGACTTACAAAATAGAGGACAATGAGGAATCCCAATAGTTCCAATTAGCTTTATATCTTATAACAGAACATAAATACAAAATAAGTGACCCCTCAAAACAAAGTTTGATAATAACCAAATGCCATCACGTGCTGTCACTAATAACTTGGAAATATTCCCACTTTCAAAAGCTCTCCAACATCTTAATTTGTATGAGAACATTATAATCCAAACAGTACACCCATGTCAAGCTATAATATGCCTTCAACCCAAAACAGCCAAATTGCCTCCTTCTGAATTATTAAAAGGCATTTGTGGCAAAGTAGTATATTTGCCATTAGATCTTAACAAAAATGTAGAAACTCTAGGAGTCCAACGGCCAATAGATCAATCTTTGATTATCCTAGTTAATGGTGTACCAACAAAAGACAGAATAAATTGGTAATAACTAGTAGACTTAAACAAAGTTAGAAAAGACCTACAGTATTTAAAAGAAAATAATGAATACTACAAAGATATAAACATAGAAGAGAACTTTCATGGTTCATCACCAACTGGCCAATTTGAACATGTAGATCCTATTACTGCAGCCAATATTTTGGACCAGTATACACTTCACCCACTGCACTCCAAAGGCACTATAGACGATGCATTAGAAACATATCAAATGCGTCAAGTCAAAGGATCGCCAATCAGCACATGGGATGAAAGTGTGGAAGCACATTCCTTTCCTCTACTCTTTTCTACAGGAAAAGGAGGAAGATATGATGACAGATTCATACAAATAACAGCATCAGAATATCGCTCTTTACGAATGTACTCTGAAGACGCCAGATTCAGACAAAATGTAGAATACAAATTCCACCTCCTGTTTGAAAGTGAACTGGCAACTCTATGTTACAGAGTTGCACACACATTAAAAAGACGCTCTAATTGTTTAAAAATGTCTGCTATCCAACTGCTTCAAAAGATAAAACACAAAGATGAAGTTTTGCAGTCAAGTACCACAAATCTCTTGGCAAACATGCGTGGTACAAAAGAATACTGGTTTCGACATCACGCTGATGCACATTGTATGGTAAGGAACCTTGGACCACCCACATGGTTTGTTACTTGATGCTGTGCAGAATATGCATGGGATAACTTGCAGTACTTCTTGAGCATAGCAAACCAAAATAAAGAACGACTAGACATACAACACCAGAAGAACTCTGTTCTCTTGACCCTGTAAATGTATCAAGATACTTTCACCATTGCTTTATTGCTATGCTGCACTTAATCTGCAATAAAAGTACCCCCCCCCTCAGAGAAGTGGAACACTTTGTTTAGAGAAAAGAATATCAATCCACTACACATCCACAAGCTTTTGTGGATAAAAGATGCTCCTAAATTTGGTCATGACAGTGATGCCACTGTTTTGCAGTTTATTTACAAATACATATCCTGCGACATCCTTTCAGAAACCACACATACTAACCTACGTACACAAATTTTAAACTTCCAAAAACATAAGTGTGGCAAATATTGCCGATGTAGATATAAAAACAAAGGTAAATACTACACCAAATGTTGCTTTGGTTTCCCTAGACCAGTTTCAGCAAAAGGACAAGTGAAGAGCTTGATGTCTTCTGTTAAACACAGTGTGAAAGGCAAATCGCCTAAAACACATACAACATTAAAAGAAACAAAGCTTCAAAGTTCATCAATGATTACAATGCAACCATTGCCCTCTTGTGGAATGCAAACATAGATATACAATATATTGCAGACAATTCCACTGCTGTTGCACGATATGTCACAGCCTACCTAACCAAAGCTGAGAAAACAGAGCTAAGAGACCTCTGGATGACATATCATCTTACAAAACACAGTCACAAAAATTGTGCAGCTTTGGCATAAAAATGCTCTCCCATAGAGAATGTGGATCCTATGAAGCTGCAGACCGTTTAACAGGCACAGCCTTATATGGCAAATCTTGAACACATATTCTGGCTAAGCCTTAGCGCAGCTGCATCCAGAAAAAGAGTGCTGAAATCCTACCAAGCCATAGAAACAATAGCCACAAATGATCCCAACAGATAGGACATTTGAAAAAACAATTAATTAGACACATAGGCCCTCATTACGACCCTGGCGGAAAGTGACTGACCTGACCGCCATAGCGTAAATAGCGTTTCCGCCATTGCACGACGGAGCAAAGTGCGGCTAATTCCGACCCATCGGGCACGAGCACTACGCCATGGCGGAAGTGCAAAGTCCGCGATGGCGGAAATGTCCCCAAAACGCCCCTCAGCGCCGTCGTACGGCGCCCTAGGTGCAATTCCGCCACCCATCTTAGCGGTCACCGTAATGAGCGGCAATCGGAAAGTACGGTGACCGTAAATATACGGAAACGGAAGTAAAAACATGGTCCCAGAACGGGAAACAGCATGCCGTACACCTATAAAATCAGAATTCCCACACAACCATAAAAAATACTACCCTGAGACACATCCCAACCCGTCATCCACCCTAGTGAAAGCAATAAAAATGGGAAAAGTAGCGAAAAAAGCGTGCGACCGCAAGCGGCAGGTCCACTTCTCCCGTGAGGAACTCACCGTGCTCACAGAGACCCTCCAGGAGAATGCTGCCGTCGTCTTCTCGACGCAAATGACCAGGACAGCACTTGCGAACAAGAAGGCCATATGGGCCCTGGTGGCACAGCGGGTAAGTGCGGTGGGGACCGCACCCCGCAACCCACAGCAATGCAGAAAGCGATGGGACGACTTGCGGATACGCGTACGGAGCATACTATCCGCCAACCGTAACATTGCCACAGCTACCGGGGGAGGATCGGAATCACCCATCAAGTTGACCCCCTGGGAAGAAACCTGTGCCTCCACCATTGGAATGGAGAGTATAGAGGGAGTCGGAGGGATGGAGAAAGGAGTGCAGACATCCGAAGAATCAGGTAGGTGGGCCAAATAAAACAATGCTAAATCCACAATGTCCAATCATGTGAAGTACCATGTGTCCACATAGTGCAACAGTAACACATGTCCAGGAGAACGTCCACATACATTGGCCTGATAGCGCACTTTAAAACTCACATTAAATACATAAATAATTAAAAATCCTAAAAACACCCTCTACACGTGCAGCAGGCACACCCTAACTGCAGGCTGCAAAACAACTGCATCCTCAATCCACACAAAAATGAAACCACGGGCCCTGACCCAAATCACCCTCAGGTACCACCCCAATGCATGTGATACATTGCCATTCCAATTTCCACAGACCCATTAATAACGCTCGCCCTCCTTTACTCCACCACAGGGTCCGATTCAAACGACGAGCTCCAGGACACCCCTACCAGCACACCTGCAAAGAGGGCCAAGACCAACGGCCAAAGACCCTCCACCTCAGCTGCACGGATCAAGACACGGCAGCAGCACAAATCAAGTGGCAGCACACAGGAGGGAACATCAACAGGCACCCCAGCAGCCAGCATGCCCACAACAGCACCACCACAGGTCCCCCCAATGGATGCCACAGAAGGCACTGCTTCTGGTGGCAGCAGCACCATAGGTGACACTGCATTAATGGCAGCATGCTCCGACACAGAAAACGGGGATGTCGATGTAGGATCCATCCATGACCTGTCTCAATCCCCCTGTTTGTTTCATCCCGTACACCATGAGGATACCACGCAGGGGCACCCACAAGACGACGACTGGCCATCCCCCACAAGCCCTGTGGCAAGGCAACATGAGGTGACCAGCCCCTCTGTGACACCACCGCAAATGGCCATGGCACAGCAGAGGCAACAGTCCCTCGACCAGGTGATCGTGCAACAGCAGCAACTGGCCACGCTCCTCAAGGACCATGCTGATGAATGTGGGGGTACTAAGGCAGCCATAGAAACATCAACTGAGACACTTAGGGCAGAAATGGAGAGAAGTACAGAGACCCTAAGGGCACAAATGGAGAGAAGCACCGAGAGCCTGAGAGTACAAATGGAGAGAAGCACCGAGAGCCTGAGGGGGGAACTGCATGCGACGTCCAAAGACGGATGTGCTGAACTTGCCGCTGTGCGCCGTGTGCTCACTGAGCTCTCACAAACCCTTAGGGACATGCATGGACGTGAGCAGGCAGAGACATCATCCGTTGCAAGTTCCGTCCAGGGCAGCCCCCAACGTAGATCTGGGAGGAACCTGCGCTCCACAGGCAGGGGTGCCCCTGATACCCGGAGAGGGGGCTTGCAATAGCGTCTGCCCACTGACAATGAGCATCTTTGGACACTGGTGTTCGGGGGGGAGGTAGGAGGGTGGAGGGGGTGTGTTGGGCTCACTTGGGTGGCGGGTCGATGGGGTGTGTAACATAATTTCACATATGCTATAAACAATGCACGATCATCCAATGAGATGTGTGGACATTGATCTTTGTGTACGAGGCCTTTATAGGCGTACAGTCCATATTGTGCATGTTCCAGACACACACAGTGCCACAAGTCCCGTGTCCATGTATCAGCCACCAGGCGTGAGTGCTAGAAGCATGAATCTATGAGAATCTGACGAATGTCACGGCCCTCCTGTGCCTCGCGGACTCCTTGAGGTGCTGTCACATCCCCACCCTCATCATGACCATCTTCAGGTGCTTGCAGTTCTGCGTCAGGGGGCATGGGCACATTTCTACGTACGCACATGTTGTGTAGCATGACACATGCCATGACCATCTTTGCAACCTTCTCATGGCGGTACAGGAGTGCCCCGCCAGACCTGCTGAGGCAGCGGAAACGAGTCTTCAGTAGGCCGAATGCCTGTTCTATGACTACACGGGTACGTGAGTGGGCATGGCTGTAGTCCTCCTCATGCTGGTTCTGTGGGTTCCGGAGTGGTGTAAGGAGCCATCTCTTCAGTGGATACCCGGCATCACCTGTATGTGGACAATAAAGGATGTTTGTGGAATGACATTGCTACGTACGCACCCCCCCCCCCTTCCTGCCAGGTCATTGCCGCATCACATACCCCACATTATCATGCATGAAATGAGACTCACCGAGTAGCCAGGATCTGTTCCCTGCGTGTCGCTCCATGTAGCGTGGTATTGTAGAGTTCCTCAAGACCATAGAATCATGGGTTGATCCAGGAAATCGGGCACAACAATGTGTAATGATCCTGTTGGAGTCACACACCATTTGTACATTAAGAGAATGAAATTGTTTTCGGTTGCGGTACTGGGCCTCCATGGCATGTGGGACGACCAATTCCACATGGGTGCAGTCGATGGCACCAATGCAACCCGGTATGCCGCCAAGTGCATGGAATCCCACTTTTGTGTTCGTAATTTCCTGCTCCGAGCGTGGTAGAGAGATGTAGTCGTCTGCGTGCTTCAGGAGGGCATCGAGCACTTGCAATAGTGTCCGTGAGAACACTGGCTGTGAAATGCCATGCAACTGTCCGACTGTGTGCTGGTAGGTGCCTGTGGCCAGGAAGTGGAGTACAGACACCACCTTCAGTAGGGGTGGGATGGCGGTTGGGCTATCTATCATGCTGACAAGGTCAGCCTGTGTCATGTCCACAATGGCGGTTATGGTGTCCCGGTCCAAACGGTAGAGGGTGTGGATCTGCTCATCTGTGAGGTTGAACGGATGTGCTCGGAGGCGTGGGATTGCGGGCTGCCTGCGTGGTGGTAGTGGCTGTGCTGGCGGGCCTTGCTGGCCCTGCCTTGCCGTCCTCCTCCTCCTGCGTCTCCTCTGTGCGGCCGGTTGTTGTAGTAGTTGGTGTTCGTCTTCTTCTTGAAGTTGGAGTACTTGCAGTGCTATCAGGTCCCCCAGGGCCAACATCGCTAGTCCTGCCGGTAGCATTTTGGAGTGGGTGTGGTTGTGGGAGGGGGTTGGGTGTGCAATTTATGTGTTTTCAGGCTGTATAGCCTCCACCTGTGGTGATTCATTCCACCTGTGCAAGCTGCAATCCCCTTTGGGCGAGCACGTCCCGCACACAACGCTGCAATTCGACGCATGGCATCTTGCTATTACAATCATGTATTTGATCCCGATGGCAGTGAAATATTGGTTCATATGTTCATTCTGCTATGGTCCCATTGTTTCACATACTATCTTTGCAGTCGCGAACAAACTTGTGAAGGGTCAGTGGAATGTAGTACTCGATTAACGGTGGACCCTCATGCAGCACTGTACCGAGGTTCACCGACGGGCGGGGCGTCCCATTTGTGAGTGAAGCCAGTTGCCATTTTCACACACTGCCGCACTACATGGATGAATTTGTGATTTCAAGCGGTCACAGATGCCTTTTCGACGTGATGTTGCAAATGAGGAATTCGAAGGACAGCGCTTTCGGTTTTCAGCTAGCGGCGAGGAGACGCCCACAGGTCTGACTGCAAATATAAAGTTCTATTGTTTAATGTCCTTCGGACAGGGGCCATGGCGAGAATGCAATGATTGATATGAATAGTATGGGATGCGCAATAGCGTAGTGGACGATAAGGCAGGACGTTCCCAAATACATGTTACTTCACAACACTGGAATTCCGGCCTGGAGCACAGTGGATTTTGCAGACTGCATTACGCACAGACTCAATGGAAATTTCACATGTTATGTGAGTAAATAATCAGGCGTTTTCATTCCGGGATGAGGGAATGATGTATAGATGCATGGACAGATGATTTAATGGAGAGTTTGCCATGTACAGGGCTTTTTGGAATCTATCCACCTCCCCTGCACTATGTGATGCAGAACTGCCATAGTGGGACCATCGTCTATCTGCCCTTGTTGAACCCTCCCTGTCTCGATGCGCCTTCAAACACTTGTGTCTATGCACGTTACTAATCCCATCTAATGGATTCTGTTTTGACAGACGCATGCACACAAACACTCGTTTGTAATAGTGTTTGCACCTCGATTTTTATAGTTATGATTCGCAAGTGATTTTTGGGTGGGAATAATCTTTTTGAGTGGGCTAGCATGCATATGGCTGTGGATTTAGTGTGATCATTGAAGTGAGTAATTCAAATGAAGTTCTGATGCCCATACTATTCTTTTTCATTTCATTTGGGTGACAGGTATCTCCTCCCCTTTTGCCGCTGCCATCTGTATGCCACTCCTGCAGATGGCTTTTACTCCCGACACCTGCTGCTTCGTGTTAATCAGTGGAGCACCATTACGATCTTATGGGACGATCGCCAATGGGCCACATGCCCTTACGCAGTACTAGTGGCTAGGAGCAACATATCGACCTTTCAGCTGGACTAGTGCCTACCTAATGGGACGGCCCTGCGGTTCTAGGCGCTTCCATGTTGCCTTTTTGAACGTGAATGTAGCCCCTGTGTACCATGAAGGAACAGGGCGTCACACAAGAAGAAGCTGGTCATTTATTGCGGATGCAGCCCACAATAATGAAATATATTTTGGAGTTCATGACCTAATGGCTGTATGGGCTTGGTGATTTTGTTGTGCATTAAATTTCTATTCTGATATTAACCGTGTAGCGTTCTTCTTTGCAAGTAATGTAGCATATTCCTATTTGTGGAGCGATGTATTGTGAGAAGATCTGCATTGGGTTCCGGTTTCTGAGTATAGTTGCGTGGTACTGTACTGGCCGCGTTTGCCTATGAAGCCCAGTGTGGTCAGGGATAGGGGCTACCATTATGACTGTTTTAATGATGTCATGCTCAGGGGCGGGGGATTAGCTTTTGTGTAACAGATGCCGGTCAGCCAGGTGGATTGGTGGAATGATGTGATTATCAGAATATGGCTGGTCACAGGTGCCTGTGTTTGCGTGCGTTTCTTGGAGGGAGACTGAGGTCATGTCCATTGGAATAGCTTCTGTATTCGTGCCATCTGTGCCCTGCAGCTCCCATTGGCCCCTCTTGAGATGAGCCTGGCTGCTCAGTCACTCTGCCAACTTGTGTGGTACATGCTTATGCTGATGGTTGGTTTGTTTACTGGCAGGAGTACAGGGCTGGTGCAGTCTCACTCAGGATACTGCTTTGAATGTTGCCTTACACTGGTGTCAGTCGATGGGGGGGCCTGTTTTTGTTTGTCTCATATTTCAGTTCATGTTGCTGGACTTGAACCTTCACATGCCTGTGCTGCATCAGTGCGGCAATGGTGCCATGGCAAATATGGATGGCCACTCACAAGGCACTTGGAGCCCCTAGATTCATTTGTTCGTTGGCATGCATGGGTGACTTGTACATTTCACTGGTTGCATTGTGTGACTTCATTGCACCTACGAGGAGTTGTGCAATGTGGCCAGGGAGTGGTGTACAGGCACTCAGTAGGGCCGTTTACGGTTGGTTCGCGATGCCGTACTTCTCACCATGGCGGAATGGTACTTTCCGCCATGCTTGATGGCGTTAGGTACATGTCCGCTAGGGTCAGAATTCGCGTACCGTTGCGCCATGGTGGTAATTACGGTTTGGCATGGCACGCGTGCGCGTACTTGGTGCAGTTAGCGTTGGCGTTCACTACGGTGTCGCTAATGGCATCGTACTTTACGGTGACGGGTCATAATCGCACCGAGCGCTATTCGATGGCGGTATTGCATTTCCGCCATCGTTTTTCGATTTCCGCCAGGGTCGTAATAAGGGCCATACTGCCCAAACCGAAATACTACTTTGGAAAACATGTGCCTATACCACTTAGCAAAAAACTACTTCTACTCTACAAAAATGTTAAGCCAGATGTAAAGAAAAACTGGAAAATATGTTGTCTCAGCTTGTGAAGGAAGCCTCGTCAAACTTAGCAAACCCAACCTAATTAATCATATAAAATTATCATTTAAAACTCCTCAACATAGAGAACTTTATTACATGGCCCGACTACAACTTTTTAAACCATGGACTCATTTGAAGCTCCATTCAATGCAAATGAAAGCAGTATAACAAATGTCAATTTCAAGCAATACAAATAAATGTTGGACAATGAACACCATCAAGAGGAAGAAGTTCAAGCACAACTAGATGAAGACACTCCCGAGGGCAGTCAACCTTCTCTTACCCGATTTACACTATCAAAGGCCTGCTCCAAGTCCATAAAGGCAATGTAGAGCTTGTTCTTTCCTTTAATGGCTTGGAGCTTTAGCAGATTCAGCAGGAATAAGTTCAGGCTAGTGCCTATGCCTCTAACAAAACCTGTTTGCCTGAGATCTTGGTATACTAGAAGCAAACATTTTACCAACTATCGAGTAGGGCTATTGGTCAATAGTTGCCCGGGTGAGTTCTGAGCCCCTTTTTAAAGATGAGAATAATCACTGCCCTTTTCCAAGATGGAGGAATTTGTTTTCTTTTAGAACCTTGCAAAATAGGATATCGGCAAATTCCGACCACTCCTCAGGCGCCTGCTTCAAAGCATAGTTCAATAAACCGTCTGGGCCAGGAGCCCTAGAAGTGCTACATTTTAAAATAGCCTCTTGGATTTCCTGTTTTTCTAATTTCCATATTCATTCCAGGGACTTTGCAGCCCGCTGGGCAGGGGGGTCGATTAATTTATTCATTAAGAGCAAGTCAAAATGTTCGATCCATTGTTGTTCAATGACCATTAGTGTTTGTAAGGCTTCCTGAGATGTTCCAACTTTATTGATCCATTCCCATGTTAGTCTGGAATTCTTTTTACTCAAAATCTCTAGCATGTTATCCCCGTCCTCTTGCATGCGTTCAGCTCTAAAGCAATTGTTGCTGTTGTTTTCTTTGGCTACGCGCTTTACTTATCAACTGCATGTTTTTTAGGGCTTTCAGATCGGATCTATACCTCTTTTGTTCTTTCACCAATTTACTATTGAACCTATGTTTCTGAACAAAGTCTGGTCTATACCCATAATGGGATACCTGCTCAAACTTGGTCAGTAAATGAGCCTAATTTGGGGCACTGTTATTTACTTCCAGTCTGAAATGTCGTGATGATGTTATGTCTAGGATGTCCTATCGGAGTAGAAAGATTTGATTCCGACCTTGGGAAATCTCTGTTACCAAGCCTTTGCTCTCACGCTCTGCTCGAACCGGGCAATTTTCAGGAGGGAATGGTCGCTCGCCTCCATCTCTGTAACTACCAGAGATTCTACATCCTGATGAGTGTTGCAGGAGACAAAACAGTAGTCTAATATTGCCTATGCTGGGCCACGGTCCCACGTAGGTTTGGCAGGGATATCCCCTGTGGTGCTGTTATTTAGCAACAACAAATCCCTTGATCTCATTTCTTGAAGCCATGCCTTCGATCTTAATTTACTGGCGGAATTTGGCCTACCCCCCCAAGTGTGGCGACAATTTTTGATTGACGCATATGATATTTAGATCCCCAACCAGTATATTAGATGGGTTTTCCCACTCTACCCTGGCCTTGTCAATCACCTGCATCACCCCACTCATAAATAAATCACAGCTCACTTTGGGGGGATTCCAGTACAGGTAAATTAAAACAATCACTAAAGGATCATTCGATTCATCGTGTATCCATTTCACTATAAGTACTTGTACCTACGGACTAGGAGTGCTATCTTTCAATATTTCCACAGGCACCGTTTTTTTAATAAGTCTAAACAGACCAGAAAATGGTCTGCCTTAACACCCTTTGTAGCTGGATTCAAGAAGGAAGTATAACTTTCACGCAAGGGAGTCTCTCATAACCATGTTTCTTGGAAAAGTAAGATGTCAAAATGGGACCAGTCCATGATACTATTGTTCATAAAATGACAAAGCCCCTGGTATTCCAAGATCCAATCTGTAGATGGTTCTTTGCATTGCACCTTGTGCATTAATGGTCATTAGACAGAGCCAGCGCTGTCTGTATTTCTGACCAATCTTCGTCCAGTGATGGTGACACTGAGTGAGAATTGTCATATTCGACTTTTCTCACTTCCTTTGCCTTTCTGAAAAAAGTAATTTTCAGCGGCTGATTCAGTTTTCTCGCAGGCACCACTGCTTTGATGGAGGTTCGAGCAGGATTTGTTTCTCTGTTGTATGTTTTTCAGACAGGAGTAGCGTCAAGTCTGGTGCACTATCCTGCCAGACTTGACCTTAGATCTTTGACTTCCAGATTATAATTTTTTTAGTAATGGGTCCACAACCCCTTATTTCAGCTCCTTGTATCTCTTTCCCTCCTTTACATGAGCCCCAGATCCCCGACTTGTTCAGCACCTCTTAACTCTTTCTTGTGAGTCCCAGATCCCTTTATATTCTCTCGGGTTCTCCCTGACTTGCTCTGGGCCTCAGCCCCTTGTCTGTTTGCTTCTCCAGTCTTGGGTCCTTGACCCATGTACTTTGAATTTGTGGATGGAGCTTCCCCAACGTCATATGGGTCCTAGACCCTGGTGTGCTGTTTCTGCAGGTTCACTACACCTCCTTCACTCAATGTGCAACTGAACAGACCTGGTGTACTCTCCTGCCAGGTACTGTTCCATCTAGCGTTTACTGTTTATTTGATATCCTTTCCTGTATCTTCACATGGGTCCCAAGCCCTGGTATGCTGGTCTCCCAGGTTCTCTACCTCTGCTTTATTCAATGCCCAACTGAACAGACCTGGTGTACTGTTCCACGTGGGATGTTTTATAAAGTTTGCTCCAGCTTTTACAGTCCGTTTATTATCCCGAGACAATCGTGCGTCTCTTTTTAAATTGTTTCATGCCCTTTGCTTCCCACCAGTCGGCTCAACCCTTTCCCTACCTTCAGGAAATGCTGTTGCAGCCTCAGGTATGACCTGGGAGTTGAGAGTGGCTTCTACACTGCTTCTTCATTCAGCGTTCTGTCCTCGGTGGCTCTGCAGTGGTAAGCTCTCTCTCGCATCCCCGGCTGTGCGTCTTCCCTTCGCTTTGGCTTCGCCAGTCGGGTTTCTGCTTTCCCCAAAACCGGACAGGCTCCCGCTCCTTAGAGCCTTTGGAAACACTTGTTCCTCCTCTGCAGAGCTTTGTTCCCTGCTTCTCGGGTCTCTTGCCTCACAGCTGGCATCTGGTTCCTCGCTCCTCCAGGGCTGTCTTGACCTGACTTGGCCTGACCAGTATACAGTCCTTCCTTACTCTTTATTGCCGTAGCAGTATTCTGTAATAGAGTGTACCGTGTATGTTGATTCACTGTGGGGTTTTGCCTCCTTCTTTGATCTTCCTTATGTCAGTAAGCCACTGGGAGCCCTCCTAGCACTCCTAACCACACACAACATCCACCAATAACCCAACGATACACAGCTATTCCTCAAGATCCACTACATCAAGGACATCTGCAGGCTCAAAACCTGCCTCTCGCTGGTTCAGTCTTGGATGTCCAGTGCATTCTTGAAGCTCAACCCTTCCAAGACCGAATTCCTACTCCTCACCAACAACACTGAACACCCATACATAAAGACCTGGCTATCAACCATGAACCCTAAGGGCTTCCCACCCGAGCTCACATCCTGCGCCAAGTCCCTCAGGTTCCACATCGACAAACACCTCTCCTTCAAGACACACAAAGCTAAGAAAACTCAGACAGCTTGGTATCAGCTCTCCTGTGGAAAGTTAAGCCCTTCTTCCCTCCAGACAGCTTTAGATCCACCTTTCAAGCACTGGTCCTATCCCACCTGAATGGGGGCAATGCCTTTCTTGAAGGCCTCCTGTCGTCCTCCCTTGTGCCCCTGAAAAGTGTCCTACATGCGGCTGCACGCCTGATTAAGGGTCTACGCAGATATGACCACATCACACCAGCACTCATCGACCTTCACTGGCTCCCACTGCACGCAAAAATCACCTTCAAGTCTTGCTGCATCATCTACAAGGCCGTCTCTCTCAAGTCACCCAGCTTACTTGCAGAGAAACTCAGCATGCAGACTTGAAATCCACCACTGCAAAAAAGAAAGGACCAGAAAGCAAGCCTTCTTTGCCTACGCCCCAAGGCTATGGAACCCCCTCCCCATCAGCATCAGACTCCCCCCTATGCTCCTACAATTCAGAAAAGAACCCAAGACCCACCTCTTCAAGGAGTCTCTCCTCCTCAACACCTAGGCCATCCCGTCACCCCCTGCGCCACGTGACTCGGTAGACACCATCCGCCCCTGTCCTCCCCACCACCCTGTACAGCTGTAGCCTTCCTCTGTGCCCCTCTGTATCCTACCACCCGCTGTATATCTGTTCTGTTGGTACCTCCGAAAAGCACTCTGTTATGCATCTGTACTCTTGTATAGCTCTGTTGTGTATCTGAGTTGTTGTTTACTTCTGTAAGGCACTCTGTTGCTTCTCAAAGCTAGGTCTGTGCTCAATAAATACCATAACAAATAATAATAATGATAATAGTGAGTATAGGCACTCTACCTGGGTAAGCTTCACTCTTCCTCCTCCCAGTATTATGTGTATGATTGAAGTCCTCTATTCTAACGAGATACAATGCGGTGTTGGGACCACAAGGAACTAACTCAGGGGAAAGGAAGGAGGGGACAAAAACGAGGGGGGTTGAGTGCAGCCTTCAACCAAGGTGATTGTCACTAGTTCCATGGAGGGCTTCCCTCCCCATGAGATCCACCTATTGTGTACTACCCCAGGGGGACTCTTGGGTAGCGGCCGCACCTCCCTGTCCTCATGGGAAGGGGCCTACCCCATGGAAGCAGTGACGATAACCTGGGATTTCTCACACTACCTACTGAGAATGGAATCCTCTGACACACATGGAACAATTCCATTTGCTCCTTCCATCTCTCCAACTCACATTCATCGGTCTCCCTCCCTCTCATCTCTCTGTTTCTCTCTCCACACATTACTTCCTGATCCCTCACTCATTCTACCTTGCACACCCCTTCCTGGGCCCACTGGTTGCACAAAGCCTCCCACTGCAGGTGCATTACCATGCTGAGCTAACTAATTGAGTTTGAATGAGTGGCCTCTGGTTTAAAACAGCCAGGGATATGTACCCTAGAGCATTTGGGGGCTGGCACACCACTTAATAGAGAGATGGAGACTGAGACAGCAGCAAAATCATAGGGGGGGGGGGATTGGAGGCAGATGAAAGAGTAAAAGGGTTGACAGGTTTGATGTCTGAAAAAAATAATCAGAAAGAAAGAAAGTCAGGAAAAAAAGAATGGACATAGAGTGTGAATGCAAAAAGTTAAATCAAGAAAAATAAAAACAAATTAAAAAGAAAAAAGTGAGAAGTGGCAAAAGGAGAACAACGAGCACGGCGTGTCTACGGTCCCCACCCACAATCAAGACTGAGGGGTTCATGAGGCGCCCTTCCCACTTTGAAGGGAGCAACACTCGCTAGTTTTGCAAGGTGCGGGAAAACACTTCACCAACACTGAGCACAGCAGGAGAGGAGCGAGAAGCCCTGCCGTGCCCAGTGAGGGGTGTAGGCAGAGCATACCTGCCTTTTGTGACTGCGTTCGCTCGATCCAGATGTTTTGTTATTTTCGTTTTTGGTTGCACTTGCAAAGATCCCCTATGCAAGTACTTACATAATCTCCACGGGGGCAAAATGACACTCCTGCCCCCGTTGTTCAAGGAGAAGGGGGGCAGCTGCCTCCTTTGCCACTGTCTACTTGGCAGCTATGGTAATGGTAGTTACTGCATGCAGTATTCCTGACAGGACTGCTGTCAAACACATAATGACCCCTTAGTAGAATCTTCAGTGATGATCAGATGACGTGCCCCGGACCATCCTCAAAAGCCAGAACTATATATGTATCTGTATGAGTTGAAATGACGCAGCATTAAACGACTCCATGTAGGGTGGGCAACCGTCCCTTTTTTTGCAGGACTGTCCTGAAATGACAGCTCGAGTCCCGCATTCTGCAGACCCCCTCTCCAGGATGCCTCTCGGGTGAAAGTTCGAACTCAGGGCTGCAGAGCGGCTCTCCCAAGGACCGGACCTGCTGCTCTGCGTCAAGCGAGCATTACAGTGGGAGCAATTTAACAATGATGCGAGGGTGGGTGGCACTATTAGCAGGGGCTTTTGTCCCCAAGAAATGTGAATGGGGGTGATGCTGATAGGAAATGCGGAGGGAGCACAATGCCGCATGCTGTGTTAAGTTAAATGTTGAAGGTATTTGTACCGCGCACCGTCACCAACGTAGTTTGTCCCCAGGTGCTCAGGCAGATCTTCAAACGAGAAGGCGGGATGGTTTAATAAGGTGAGGCGGGAGTAGGATAGTGAGAAGAGTGGTGTTCTGTTGGCAGCTTCAGCTCGGTACACACTGTGTGCTGAGGTTTGGTGCGAGTATCGGATCCATATCAGTCCTCGTGTGCTGTTGGCGCGTCTTGTGTGTTGTTGCTGTGTGGTGAAGTGCATGCGGTTTGCGGTGCGAGAGGTGGTTGTATGAGTCTTTGAGTGAGTTGAGTATGCAGAAAGCTTTTTTGGTTAGTGGGTTACATAATTTGCAACTAATCTTCACAGTATGCCTAAATGCCTCGATTTCGGGAATCCTTCATGGAGGGGAGAGGCCCTGGTCCCACAGTAAGCTCTGTTTCAGCATACAATAGAGAGGTGTGTATACCACACCTAGATTCGAGTGCCCCGCAAAGTCGTGAAAGAGTCAGGAAGTCACAATAAACTACGTCTCACCATACAGCATGCAAAGACGGAGGCTATCCCCAGATACGAGAGTCTTGCACAGTGGGAGAGGGGTCCAGGCTCCACAGTAGGTGCGCCTCAGCATACACCCCCATATGCTGCTATATGTATATCTTTCTTAATACAGTTACTGATTTATGTCCTGAATCGATACTAGAGCCCATGTACCCTTCCCTGTGACTGCTGCTGTTGAAATGTGTTCAGCACCTATGCTAGAACACACGTGCCTTGCTCATGGATTGCTAATGCTGTCGCCGAAATGCTGTTCGATTATTTTTCTGATTCCAACATGGCTGAAGGAGTCAGGGGACTTCAGAGTAGTACTCCTGCTTATTTTGATTGTGGCCGGGCCAGCATTTCAAGGCTTGGATTGAAATGCTGATGAGGAGGAGGAGGGCAGAAGCGACCAACGATTCTGAATCCCTTCAATTCTTTGGTTTGTGTGGGGCCCTAGAGGTGTCTGTGCACCTTTGGAGGACCCCAAATCCCTTACAATGGCCATGGCTACACAAACGCTTCAAAACTCTAGTATTTTACTGCCATCAGGCTCACCACTGTCATTAAAAGACAAATTAAAGGGCACAAACAAGATCTTAACTCCTCTAACGTGCTCGCCTTTGTTTTTAATGCACCCAAGCCTGGGCTAAAATCAAAACGGCTTCCGCAGTAACTTACAGACTTGTCTGTTCAGCTAACTTTGCTCCTCCTAAGACTCTTCCATTCCACTGCTCATCTCCCCACCCTCTTCCTGTCTTCTCTTTTTACCTTAATGTAATTAGCGCCTAGATACCAGAGGGTTTTGTGCGCTGTAACAAATACAAAAATAAATAAATATCTAACAACTAGCTTTTCATAAGCATGTTCATGTACTTAGTCACTTACTGTTCTGGTCACATGGCTCAAAATGGAATCCGACTTATTAGGCAGCTCGCAGTTGACTGCCTATGGGTTTAAAACTCAAGTGAGATTAGGCTCACATTAATTTGCCTGGTGCTACTGAGACCTTCTATGCAGGATGGGGAGAATGAAACCAAAGCCATACTATTATTGCTCAACATATTTTTATGATTATATAGCTTAAGGTTAGTTTGTTATGAAAGGCTAGTTTATTATGTAATGTGCGTTCTTTTCAATGCATTTCTATAAAGAACGTATTATTCTGGCACATGAAACTCCAAGTAAAACCTTTATAAGTATTTATATTGACTAAATGTGGGAACATATGTGTAAAACTGCTTTCATTGTTCACTTCCCGGTTTCTACATTTGACCAAAATATGTGATCCTGGGCAAATCATTGAATCTGACTATGGGCCTCATTACACGGACGGCGGTAAGGGTTAACGGGCACCGTTAATGGTACCGGTGACCGTTAACCCTTACCGCCTTACTACGAGGTCCCTTTGCGGGTTGGAGACTTTAACGCCTGCTTTTTGCAGGCGTTAAAAACCAACCCGCAAAGGGACCAGGGTGCTAATTACGGTACCGCAATTTGCGGCACCGTAATTAGCGCCTTCCCCATTCCCATAGCGCCCTATGGGGGCAAAAATGGGAATGGGGAAGGGCAATGGGGGAAAGGGGAATTACCACCCCGCCAACCTTGGAATAGGGCGGTAATTCCCCTTTCCACCAAGGCGGTGCCGGTATTTTACCGGCATGGACCAAGGTGCTAACAGCACCTTGGTCCTCCGCCTACCATGTAATGAGGCCCTATGTCTTATCTGGAGTCTCTGTGAATGATTCAGTTCATAGGTTATGTTAATATATCATGCTACTATAAAAATAAGCCTAGTGACTATAGGGCTGCTCCTTATATAATAACAGTGCCATTCATAAATTGCATAGCACAGCGTTATTCACCCCTCAGTTTACTTAGGGCAGCATCTTGTAAGGCCAATTCCCATGGTGCCTCTAAGTATCAAAGACTAAAGACACTCCTTGCAATTTACTTTCCTGATAGGTCACTTCTGTTGGTGCCAGTAGATATGCAAATTAGGAGGCTTGCATGTATTTTACCGCATAGAGCCTGGACAGAGCCTGAGTAGGTGAGTTTCGGGAATAACAGTTTGTTCTTTTTTTGTTCTGCGCATGTGTTAAAATGCCATCTGTAACTAATGTCACCAAAGAATTGGTGTGCAAATGTTTACAATCACGCACACTGCAAGCCTCTTCTGATTCGCCACAAAGTCCAAAGGTCCTGCAAAACCAATTTGTAATGTTGGCCACCCTAACTCCAATATATATATATTTTTTTTACCTTGGTTTTATTTGCATTTATAGAACACACTTGCCCAAGAATAGCGCCTTAATTCAAACTCGCGCAGCTATTTGTTCTCAATACGCAGCACAGGGAATGTGCACGAGCTCTGTGCAGCCCACCTGCGTATGTCCTTATCGGCATCTCCACCTTGCATCAGAAAGCAGCAGGCCTACCTTTATCCACGCACCAGATGCGCGCAGCCTGCTGTGCCCTTTCAAGATGGCCGCTCTTACAAGTGCTAAGGTCGTAAAGGAGCGCATGCCTGGGGGATTACCGTACTTGCTGGTGATATTTGATCTGCTGAATGAAGGACCCGTAAATGTAAAGTGCGCTTAGAAGGGTGGATCAGAGGCGCCTGGGAGGATGAGCCTTACACAGGGAGGATATGACACCAGAGAGAAAGCGGGCCGCAGGTATCCTCAGGCATGCAGTGGAAAGGGCAATGTTCTAATATCGAATTATTCAACACATCCGGTTGTCACAGATAAGAAGTCCTGAGATACGTTTTTTTTGTTTTTTTATACCAAAGATCACTCTAAGCAAAACAAATTGACTCACGGAATGATTTGGATTAGTCATAACCACTGGAACTGTTTTCTGGCAGCTTGCAATTCCATTGGTTTTTTTTGTGGCGCTCTAACCTTTATATATAAACCCAAACATTTGGGACGGTAAATCACAATAGTAGAGGTAGAATGTGAGGAGGGAGACACAGCCGGTGGGTCTTGTTTGGCTTTTTAACCACCTATTGGCTGTCCGTGGCCAGGCTGGTTCCTACACCCATTCCCACCCACTTGGCCTCATTATAAGTTTGCCGGTTCGGAAACAACGGTACCCACAGCTCTCAACCTTTCACAACTGCTTGGAGGGTGAGAGTCTGGGTTGGACGCTGGAGGTGGCGTCCGGTGTTAGAGGAAGTGACATCACAGGAAGGTGTGTGCACAAAATCCCAATATTAACTAACTAGGGTGCTGCAACACTAGGCCCTTTTGCATGCAACCATTGTACCAAGTAAATGCAGTTAAAAAAAATGCAAACACATGTTCATTCTGTACAGTTTATATTTTTATCCCCAAAAGCACACCTGTAAGAGGGTGCTGAAGCCGTGGACATAGGGCATTGTTGCCACTAATAGCAATGGGCATGGAAATTGTAATGTTATTCAAGCAGCACTTGGGATCTATGGAATATTCAGGTTTTGTATGGCCAACACGGAACAGGAGGCCTGTGCCAGGTGTTGCATAGTGCGTTGTCACCAGTGGCGTACTGAGCGGAGTTGCGGGGGGAGGGGCAAGCTGCTCCCACACATGCTCTTTTAAGAGCCTGACCGGCACTTTTGTCAGCGGGTCACTTCTCCCGCTCAGCACCTCAATGAGGGTGCCCAACGGGAAAGGTGTCCCGCTGGGAGGACAATGTGTGCTGGGTAATTCGTGCTCAGCTCGCTCATTGTCCTGGCAGCAGGACACCTTACCCTTTCTCAACGGGAGAGGTGTCCTGCTGCCAGGACAATGTCCCAGGGAGCTCCGGGCAGCAGAGGAGCTCTCATGTTGCTCTGTGTCAACAGAGCACTTCAATGTGAGCCATTAGGCACTGATGGGAGGGAGGGGGGCTATTAGCAGGGACTTTTCTCCCTTTAGAAATGTGCATGGGAGGGAGTGATCAGCAGTGAGAAGGAAAGGGTGCATAACGGCGCATGCTTTATTAATTTATTTGTGTTTTTTTTAACAGTGCGCCTAAATAACTGAGTGAAATAATGACTATGGCTTTACCCAAGGGGGATTTGTTAGGCACACATTAACCTGTATGATGCTATTGTGACTTTGCATGCAGGATGGGGATAGTAAAACTAAAGCCATTCTCCTATTGCTCAACATATTTCTATAATGATGTATATAATGTAAAGCAAATTATGGAATGCATTTTTACAAATAAAGTATTATTTAAGCACATGAAATGCAAAGGGAGACCTTAATACATATCTATATCAACTAAACCTGTGAAGAAGTGGTCAGTTGCTTAAATCGTCAACATCCCAGTTCCACCATTTAACTAAAGTGTGTGATCCTGGGAAGATCTGCAGCTCTGTAAGTGTTTTACTGCAGAGCGAATGTTAATATATCATGCTGTTATTTTAAAAAGGCCCGACTACCGCAAACGTCATAATGACCCCCACTGTCTGCTCCACCCACACTTAAACACTCCTCCAGAATCTCTTTGGGCCTGATTATAAGTTTGCCGGTACGGAATTAAAGTGGCGTTTAGCGTTTACCAATTCTATTCCGGAATGGCAAACTACAAGTGTGGTGGCCTGAATTACTTCCAGCTAAAAGATGGAGGTAAGTCAGGCATCCCTGGCAAAAAGCAGCCTGTATTAACAGCAATCCCCTCATGGAGTAATATGGACTCCATAGAATGGGGATTTACATACTGTTGCCAGCACCTGTGATCTGCCGGTAATACTGACAGATCAAGCGCTGGTAACGGTATTACTGCCTGCCGGTATCCCAGTGTTATTTCCACTAGGATACCGCCAAACGTATAATGAGGGCCTTTGAGCCACATCTATGCTTATAAGGGGTGGCCCATGTTATTTCTAAGCTGCATCTGAAAGGTAATGGTCCTAATTGCAGCTTCAAAACTGCTCCTTGGATAATAAAAATGTCTTACCCAAGTCTGCTTTCAACCACTTCATTTATAAACACTGTGGGGCTCATTACATGTTTGGTGGTATCTCAGTTGTAAATCTGCTGAGATACCACCAAGCGGATTTACCGTTACCACCACTTGGTCCAGCGGAATTAAAGCTGGATTGCAAGTGGCGGTATGGCAGTGTTAGTCACCATAGAACTCCATGGGGATTTCGGAGGAATTACCACTGCCAGTAATCCTGCCAGCGGTAAATCCACTGAAATTGCCAGTTTTTTGGCAGTCAGGTGGTGGAATTACCGCCAACATTTTGCTGGAGGTTTTCCCCCACCTTACCTACAAACCTATAATTCCGGGGTGTGGTAATGCGGTCGTAACTGCATTACCACGCTTTTTGTTCACACCACCAAACTCATATGTTCCATTGCATCTATTTCTTGCACTGAATGAGGGGTACTGCCACAATCAGTGGGACATTTGCATAAAACAATCAATGTAATTGAAACTGCCCTGAGTGATGCTATTATTTATTTATTTATCTGTTTCTAATGCGCCGTAGCCCATAGGCATCAGGGCGTGGAGAAAGACAGATCGAAAGTGGGGGATATATCATAAAAATCTCTTGAGGAGACTGACCTAAGAGAATACGAAAGTCTTTAATGCTTTTTAAATGCCGGCTGACTTCTTTCACCGCGTACGTTTACAGACACTTTGTTCCACGCAACGGTCGCTTCTACAGGGTATGACCTCTCTTTTCCCTTGACCCGTCAGATCTGGGTCCTGTCCATCGCATGGAATCCTTTGATCTGGTATTTCTGATACGGTCCTGGACCGTAATACGTGTTTTCAAATATCTAGGGGCATCACCAAATAGACGTTTGTGAGTTATGGTGTTAATTTAAAATTCTATTCTGGCCCCTACAGGGAGCCAGTGACGTTATCTTCTATATTGTGATATATGTTCACGCTTCGATACATTTTTAATGATTCTTAGAGCATCATTTTGCAGAATCTGCAGTCTCTTAATGCAGAATGTCATGATTCATTTACAACTTCCGTCCATTTTTGGTGTCTATATTGAGGCTCCATGAGTGTGAGTGTGTGAGTCCTTTTCTCCCTGTACCTAGGGAATCAAGCTGGAACTCTCTGATAATGCCCCAAACCTTCTCAGGTTATTCTTGTTCCTCTACAAGGGGTACGCTTTGCAACACATTGGGCCTCATTAGGACCCAGGCGGTAAGGGGTTAACGGCGGCGTAAACAGCGCCGACCCTTACCGCCTGATTCCGAGGTCCCTTAGCGCCATGGAGGTTTTAACACCTGCTTCTAGCAGGTGTTAAAATCCATGGCGCTAAGGGACCTTGTTGTTAATTACGCCACTGTAATTTACGGTGGCGTAATTAACGCCTTCCCCACTCCCATTATGCCCTATGGGGCAAAAATGGGAATGGGGAAGGGTAAATGGGTTAATGGGGACTTACCGCCCCACTCACCTCGGAATGGGGCGGTAAGTCCGCCAACCACCATGGCGTAAACATAGTTTACGCCATGGTGGTAAAGGTACGACCCAGGCGGTAACTTACCGCCTGGGTCGTAATGAGGCCCATTGTGTATAGGCGCTATATAAAGAAACTATCATATGATACATTCAAGGGCTGGATGGCCAACAATAGTGGGATGACACTGGTATGAACATGTCTACTCCCCTTTTTTAATGGTGGAGATGAGAAAAATATGTTGGAATAGAAGTTGTCCCCTGGAATTCCCAGTGCTTCTGTTTAATTATACAACACAGAAGAGGTGTTGGCTAAAGGTTAGGAATACATCGGAACCCTTGCTAATTACTGTGGGCAACCCTCAAGAACATGGTTCTTAAGCCTTCCAAACCATAACAGAAAGGGGAAAACCAGGCTTGGTCGCACCCCAAAAGGGGCAGACCAGCCGAATTGCTTGCTCGCATCCCTTCTACACGATTCCACAAGGAACCCATCACCTCTTTTGTTCAACTGTAGTCGCCCAGAGTGGGGCGGGTATGCCCAGACATCCCATGCCTGCTGGGCCTTGAGACCCAAACTACTCCTCACTGATGTTTATGTTTATTTATTAATATTGCGTGCCAGACCTGAAGGTATAAGGGCACAGGCGCAACAAGATTATTCTCAGCTTGGTTACAGTGCTGTACAGTAATTAGAGAGTGAGCATAGGTACAACAGTTACGGGAGTGATAAACAGTTACAAATGTACATATTCACATATGGTGATAAACAATTTACAAATATACATATTACAGTTATATGTGGGGTAGGCAGGTGAGTTAATGGTCATTGTCCTTTATCCACTGAATGTAGTTGCGTCTAAAGTGGGGGTAAGTTTGCGGTGCCATTAGGAAGAGTTGCAGAGAGTTCCAATGTTGGGCTGCTTTCACCTGGAAGCTGTTGTCACCTGTTTTGGTTCGTTTGAACCTGGGAACTAGGAGCAGGTTGGCATTGGCGGTTCTGGTAGGTCTGTTCGGGGTGTATCTTTTTATAAGTAGTGAGGGGCTGCATTGTTGAGGCATTTATGAGTTAAGGAGGCTACTTTGAGCAGGATTTTGTCAGAGGTGGTGAGCCAGTTATGGGCTCTCCTGATGCTGGATATGTGTGCTCTCTTGGGAATGCTAAGCGCTGCTCTAAGAGCATTGTTTTGCAGAGTCTGGATTTTGTTTGTAACATATTTGTTGGATCCTACGTAGAGGGCGTTGCAATAGTCCAATTTTGATAGTATAAGGGCTCTGGCTAAGGTAGTGCAGCTCTGGGTGGAAAGGAAGGGTATGGCTGCTCTTATTAGTTTGCAAGTGTGGGCTGTGGAGGAGGCCATGGAACTAATCTGTTTGCGGAAGGAGAGGGAGGAATCTAGGTAAATTCCTAAAGTTTTAACTTCCTTGGCTACCTTGATAGAGTTGCCATCTATGACGAAGTTAGTGTAGTTATGATCCAATTGGTTTAGGTTGGGGGTGGAACCGAGGATAATGAGTTTGGTCTTGTCATCATTCAGGCATAGGCTGTGCGAGGCCATCCATGCCTGGATGATGAGGTACACCCTGTTCACCAAGGCCAAATCCTTATTGTAATCTCCCGTTAACCGGATGAGGATCTAGGTATCATCGGCGTAATTTGTGTAGGTGATACCCAGACTGTCAAGATCATCAAACAGGGGCTTTGTGAACACGTTGTACAATGTGGGGGAAACGCATGATCCCTGGGGGACCCCGCAAGTGATGGGGATAGGATCAGCGGATGCTGAGGTAGAGAAGACACGCATAGACCTATTATTCAGGAAGGATTCAATCCAGCCTATGGCTTCTTGGGAGAAATGGGCTATCGCGTCAAGGTGATTGCAGAGAATTTTATGATCTACCAAATCAAATGCTGCAGAGAGATCAAGAAGAAGTAATAGAGCAGTTTTCCTGTTATCTCTAAGGGTATTTATTTGAGCTTTGAGGTCGATGAGGGCAGCCTCTGTCCCGTGTTGGGGTCTGAAACCGATTGCCGGATCCCCAGGAGATGGTTTAATTCAAGGTATTTGTAGGTAAACTGTCTTGTCTAATATTTTGAGTAGGAAGGGGACAGTTTTGATGGGTCTGTAGTTAGTAGGTATAGATGGGTCTAGGGAGGTTTTTTTTTTAGTAAAGGGAGAACCCAGGACTCTTTAAGATTATTGGGACAATTGTCACACGCCGAAGACACTGGGGCGTGTGTACTCGGTGGCGATTGGGCAGCCATTGACATTCCCAGCATGTCTCGCCACGTTCCATTATTGACAGACTAGCTTTCACAGCCTCGGCCGCGAGAAGCCTTTTTCCGTCGGTTTCACCCAGAAGCCTGCGTGTTGCAACCGATTCGCGTCAGGCGCCGGGTGAGACACTCACGAGTTTTCCTCGCTCCGTGTTTCCTTCGTTTTTCACCCTTTTTTCTTCCCTGTGTTTTCCTGGTTCCCTGCTCCTCTGCACGGTCCCCCAGATTTTCTGCTCGGCCGTGTCTTTCTTTCTTTCTTTCTGCCTGCCTGCCGCTGCTCAGCACCAGCCATTTCCTCTTCTTTTCTTCCCTTTTGTGTAGTTTGGCATATTTTGCTTGGCCCTCCCTGATGTTACTTATTTTTTTTTTCCCGGACCTTAGTTCTTCTGTCTCCAGTCATCCCATCCTTATTTTTGGGTGCTATATGTTCCTTTCTCCTGACCATCCCCATCAAGTTGACTACGTTATCCAGTACTTTCCCAACACCAGCCCTGAGGGTTTTTTTTGTGCCGTCTGGCTTTTTCCCCCCAAATAGTTTGCTCTGTCAGAGGGGCCCCCCCAGACCTCTCTGCTCAAGGTCAGGGTGGCTTCCTTCCGGGTAGACCATATCCACTAACAAAAAAAAAGGCTTTGTGGAAGAAGAGACTCGTGCAACCTGAGGATCCCGATACTACAGGTGAGGAAGAGACTGAGGGGTTGGATCAGGAAGAGGGTATAACTTCTGCAAGCAGTGACAACAATGCCTGATGAGAAGGAGGCGTTAATGAGTTGGTGATGAATGGTGAGAGGTTTCTTGCCGTGTCATTAATTATTTGTGAGGGGCAAGGGTCACCCTGGCAGTTAGAAGGTTTGAGGCCAAGGATAATGATTTCCACTTCTAGCGTGGAGACTTTAGAGAAGCTGAAGCGGGAGAGTGGGTTAGGTGTAGTGTTGAGGAGTGTAGGTGGGGGGGTGTTAGTAGAGTTCGTGGAATTGGTTAGGGATTCTTTTTTATTTTTTATTTTGATTTGTAGGCCTGTGACTTTGCTGGAGAGGGTGCTTTGGACACTGGTGCACCAATGTTTATCTTTCACACATGTGTCTGGGACAGGGACTGGAGTTTCCAACTCTTTGATGATCGTAAACAGTTCTTTGGTGCTAGAATTGTCTTGAGATATTCTCTGGTTAAAAGAGTCTTGTTTAGCGATTATGATTTCTTTTTTGTATGTATGTGTATGTTTTATTGAGGATCAACTTGTTGTCGTCTGTGGGAGATTGTCTCCAAGCTTGTTCCTTTTTACGTTTCTCTGATCTGAGAGCTTTTAAGTGGGTAGAGAACCACATGTTCAGGTGTTTTTTCGGTTTGCTTTTTCTCTATTTTAGCGGAGCAATGGCATCTAGCGCTGATCGCATGATTTTGTTGTAACCTTCTACGAGGTTGTGAGGATTGGAAGTCACTGAGAGTTGGTTCAGGGTCGGGAGAATAAGGGGATACGTTTTTCCGCTGTTATGTCTTTCTTGTTTCTGGTGGGAATGGCTGTGGCTAGAGGGTTTTTGGAGGTGGGGCTTGAGGCTTCGAGGGTGAAGGTAAGGAGATGGTGGTCGGACCATGGTTGGGGTGAGATGGCAATGATGGAGGCCACACAGTTATGATCTGCGACCCAGTCAAGGGTTCTCCCTTTGTTGTGGGTGGGGATGGACACTCTTTGGTTAAAGTCTAATTCTGACAAGGTATTGTCGATGAGGGTATCCTGGCGGTCTTTGGGGTCTTTAAGACCTAGGTTAAAATCTCCTAAGATGAGGCTCTGTGAAGTGTTCTTCAGGTTGTTAGTGAAGATGGTAGTGAGGTCTTCCTCAAAGGAGCCTAAAGGCCAAGGAGGTCTGTAGAATAAGTGAATGGTGATGGATTGGGAGTTGGCGGTAGGCAGCTTAGCTGAGAGAAATTTGCAAGATGTGAGGTTATCTGAGGTGTCTAGTCTAATATTTAGGTGTGTTTTGGCAATTATGGCGAAACCTCTGCCTCTTGATTCTGTTCTGTCCGCTCGGAGGATGGTATAGTCATTGGGGATGGCTAGTGAGAGAGCTGGGCCAGCAGCTGCATGGAGCCAAGACTCGGTGATGGCTAGGAAGTCTAGTTTTTCTTCTAGAATGAGGTCTGCTATATCTGAGGCATGAGCTACTATGGAGTGTGCATTAATTAAGGTGCATATAATGGGCAGGGGGATAGTTTTTGTCTGGGTAGGAATGGCTATATTGTGAGGCTTGTACTTGGCTTTAGTATTAGTTAGGGTATGGTTCGTGGGTCGGTTGGTGGGAGTGATTGTGTGCCTATATGGGTTCTGGTTAGTTAGTTTGGACTGGGTGGAATACCTGGCACGAGGTTCATGTAGTTTGGGTAATCTGACTCGTAGTCTGATATTTCTGGTGGATGCGCTACAAGGCGTGGTTAGGTGGGGCAGAGTGGGTGTGATGGTGAGTGTAAGTGGTAGATGGTCGGCATAAGGCATGATGGTAGGGAGAGTGGTGCCTATGGAGGCAAAGCTAACGGTGATGCTTGAGTAGCTGGATGAGTAGATAAGGTAGAGAATTGCTCTCAGCAGTACTGAGAAGTTGCCTGGTAGGTACATTCTGGTGTGTGTGGGTGGTACTAATGAGACTGGGTGGCAAGATGTGATAAGTGTCAGGGCAGATAGAGGCTAAATGCAGCTATCAAATGGCAAGGCAAGTAGAGGCTAAATGAAACTATCATATGGCAAGGCAGATAGAGGCTAAATGCACTATCAAATGGCAAGGCAAGTAGAGGCTAAATGCAACTGTCATATGGCAAGGAAAATAGAGGCTAAATGCAAATATCAAATGGCAAGCCAAGTAGAGGCTAAATGCAACTATCAAATGGCAAGGCAGTTAGAGGCTAAATGCAACTATCAAATGGCAAGGCAAGTAGAGGCTAAATGCAACTGTCATATGGCAAGGAAAATAGAGGCTAAATGCAAATATCAAATGGCAAGCCAAGTAGAGGCTAAATGCAACTATCAAATGGCAAGGCAGTTAGAGGCTAAATGCAACTATCAAATGGCAAGGCAAGTAGAGGCTAAATGCAACTATCAAATAGCAAGGCAAATAGAGGCTTAATGCAAATATCAAATGGCAAGGCAAGTAGAGGCTAAATGCAACTATCAAATGGCAAGGCAGAGTAGAGGCTAAATGCAACTATCAAATGGCAAGGCAAGTAGAGGCTAAATGCAACTATCAAATGGCAAGGCAGAGTAGAGGCTACATGCAACTATCAAATGGCAAGGCAGAGTAGAGGCTAAATGCAACTATCAAATGGCAAGGCAAGTAGAGGCTAAATGCAACTATCAAATGGCAAGGCAAGTAGAGGCTAAATGCAACTATCAAATGGCAAGGCAAATGAAGCCCAATGAGGCCAAAACATGTCTGGGGTTGCTTGTGGTCTCCTGCAGAAGGGATGTGAGCTAGCAATTCAGTCTGGAGTGCCCCTTTGGGGGTTGGGACCAAGCCTGATTTGCATTTGATCTTTCCCATTCTGTAATGGCTTGGCAGGTGGAAAACGATTGTCTGGCGTGTTGCCCAGAGCAATGGCACAGGTGAAGATTCATTCTAAGCCTTGCAGCCATCACCTCTTTTGTTCTGTATTGTTTAATTTGACCCTTTCTATCCAAGATCCCATATATTTATTTTATTGAAGAAACTGGATTAGAACTCAGGTCTTTAGGTTCCACAGCTGAAAGGGTACCCTTCGCATCATGGTCACGAAACAGTTCCAGTCGCTCCCACCGCCATATGAGAGTGCTGGTACATTTAAGGTACAAAATCCGTAGAAGTAGGGAAATCGAAACCTTAAAGCGAAGTGGCGATTGGCTCAAGCGAAATTGGGAGCTTGCCAAAATGCCTGTAAGGCTGGGATGTAGTTGGTGGCCTACCTATGCAAAACTGGTGGTGCCCTTGTGTTATTCGGCTTTTATTGGGCTTTGATGCCATTTGCATCCTCTCGTGGCACTGTCTACAAAGTCAACCAAGTGCCAGGCATACCTGTCAATCCTCATCCTGGCCAGCCCTACCAATACTTCAGTGGTAACTTTTTAGCAAATCTCCCCAGTTCCTTTAGGGAGAGTGTACCCCTATTTTCCCACATTGTATTTGTTTTTGGTGACTCTAAAGGTATTTTGCCACTATTTTGGGCCCTGCCCGAATGCACAAGCCCACTGCTATTTGTTGTCCTTGTTTTGTGCAGCAATGCCATGCAAACTACAAGCCTGCTACAAGGAACGGTGGGAAAACATGCTAAATAGCACAAACCACAGCTGGAGTCATAATAGCCGCTGTTGGAAGCATCGTACACCTGTGTGAGTGGAGGGCTGATCATGGGGCGTGCAACCTGGGGTGCTGAGAGGTCCCGCGCAGGTCCCATGATTCACATAAAGAAATGGTAGAAATAGACTAATCCACTCATCCTTTACCACCATCTTTCAGCACCTCTGGCCTCTCTTTAGTCTCCAGCTTTACCCTCGGTGATTGCCAACTTATATTGCCCTTGTACTTCCCTTCCTCAGTTGTAGCTTTTTTTAAAAAATTACTTTCTTGTATATGTCATATTTTTGCTCATCTAGCATCTGTATTTAGCTGGGATGGTACGTTTTGATACCTTTCATTGGCCTGTAACCCATGTGTGCTTAGTCGCGGGTGCTTAAGGTGGCCTGGGGAAACTAGAGGAGCAAGGGCGCGTAGGGCGAAGGGCATGCAGCACTGGATCTCGAAACAATGGCTTATACCAGAGAATACAGCCCGCATTGCTAGCTCCCTGATGGGCTCACGCCCCAGTCCAGGGTGCTTATGCCCCATAATAACAATGTCCCTGTCCAATCTCTGGGTGTGAATTCTGTCTGATTCACTAGGAAGCATTTTTTCAAAGTAATTTTCTTCGAAGAAATTACTTTGACAACATCCATCAAATTCTTTTTTTTAAAATGCTAGGTGGTCCCCCTTTCAAGCCTGCCCCTCCCTATACTATTACTCCTACCACAAAATCCTCCCCGCCTCTTTTATCCCCTTACCCCCTGTATATTTCGATGATTTTTATCAAAATCATTATTTCATAGAAAATGACTTCCAAAAAACGATCGGTGTAACAACGCGATACCCTGAGAATGACTGCACTGGTGAATTCTCCAGCATAAGTAGAATTGTAACTGTGAGGAACCTGAGTGCGTCCTCACTTCCTTTTCCCCGATATTCTCTGCTTAGGTGGCCAGGGAAGGGCCATCGCTTTTGGACCCCGTCCCTGGGGGTGGATATGCGAGGGAGGAAGACCTGGGTAGGGGAGACTTGGAGAATGGAAGGAGGATGTCTTTAGGTGTGACGGGATATCCCCCATTTCCATTCCATGATGAACCTTAAGTTCCAGAAGCATTTATGGGATATTGTCATTCTTTTCCCTTTTCTTCCCTCCAGGATGACCCTGGAGAATGCCATCAAGGTAATGACAATAGGAAGAGATTGAATAAGCGGATGTCTGTAGGCGAGGCATGGTATCCCACTTTTCCTTGTGAGTGCAAACCTTACCCTCCACCTATCTTTATAGGTTGTTGCCAATCACTTCCTTTTATTTCCCCTCGGTCACACCATTCTAGTACTGGGACGAGGAAGAGGCGACTGGGAGTTGTACACACTAACATACAGTTACATCACTCTGATACTGAGACGAGGAAGAGGCCTGGAGACTATTGTGAGGCTCAGACATGTCTTTAAAACACCACTAATTGTAGTCAGGCAATTGCACACAAGGGCTCACACATGCAACCTGTTAATGGGTCGCATAAAAGGTGGAGACCACCCCTGAGGCCCCTTTTTGGAACTGTGTTGTCTACTTGGGGAAAGGCATCCCAAGGCTTTTTTGGAACTGCTTTGAACTTGGGGAAGGGGAGCTTGGAAGTAAGCCTAAAGCTGGAAGAAGCTCAGAACTTTATTTGGAACACTGTTTCGTTTGTTGCTGACATCCCTACACATTGTATAGCTTAGTTGTGAGGACAAGTATAGGTTTTGGACACAGACAGAATTTAAAGTTGAACTTACTGACTTGGACTATCCTTAGTTTCTTTAGGTAGGGAACCCCATCTTAGCATAGGGCACGTTAGGCCTTACCCCATCCTAACATTTACATTTTGTTTGAACTTTGAATCTGTTGTCTGTGTCTTGCTTCGTGATGCCTTCACATAACATAAAAAATGCCTAAACATATTTTCTTGCACAAACAAGCCTTTTTCCCATACAGATATCCACTTACCAAACCAGGAATTTCAAAGCATTCATTTCACACTCCTAAACCCATCCTTAAACAATGACTGGTTAGGCGAAAGTCTGGAAACAGGAGGTTGCTCTAGTTCGATTTTATGTTACTGAATACAATCTAATTTGCACCTTTTCAATGTCCAACTTCCAGAACTCATGACGTGCCCACAAAATCAAAGACTCGCCCCTTGATGTGCCCATTCCAGTTAAGTTACTGCACATGTACACTGGTGAAAGTGTTGCCATGTTCTGTTAGTTGGCATATTTGCTGCCAGAGATATGCTTACAGGGTACTCCTACTAGTGGGTCAGGGGTATCCCAGTTCATGAACCAGTGTTGCACAGAGAGGTGGAAAATCTTTGTGATTCGGCCTCTAATAACTTTAGCAGTGCTCACAAAGATTGCATTAGTTGCTGAAAAGCTCAAAATGTCCTTCTAAATATTTCTTAACCAACCAGTACCATTTGTACAAATAAGAAAAATCCTCTAATGACTTATATTTCTTATACATTTTTCTATGTCAAACTTTTGATATACTAACCAATGGCAAATTTGTTTTAAAGTTCAATAACTTGCGATATTCAAGAAGGTTAGGTTTGACTGATAGGAGGTACTGAAAGTTTTTCAAAACTTCTTGCTAATAAATAGCATTTTGTTCTATAACTCTAAGGATTGTTTTTCATTATACTTGCAAAAACATATTTACACCTGCGTACTTTTAGTTATAATTAAGTAACTTATTTTGATCGTTTTATAAGAAAGCGACTATACTTTTAAAAACTGCCCTTGCAATTATAAAGAATTGCTTGTTAATTTCTTCAATTATTGTGCATTTCTGTTTTGATTCAATGATTCATGTTATCATTTTCCTATTTTTATCTGGTTTTATTGCATATTTACATAATGTATTAAATGCACCTGCATTTTAAAAACCTGCTACAGAGGTTCCCCAAATTCCAGATACGAGAGATAATTTTTAGGATAATTTTGCCCAGACAGATATTCTAAATATGAGTCTATTGGTTTTCCTGATATGAGGTTGCCAACATTTGTCTACGCCACAGGTTCATAAAGAAAAAAATTACTTCTCTAAAATGCAGCCACATACACGCCCAGTGATATTGCAGAAAATGAGTTGCATATTTGGTGAAGTCATTCTCCCCCACTATAGTCAAAGGACAGAAAATCATATCTTACAATAGGTCAGACTAATATCATGCGACATTGGAAGGACACATGTGCACCAACACTTAAAGAATGGTTTGAGGAAGTATGTTCAAATCCAAGATTTGTTAAATACATTTTGAATCCTGGAGATGAGACAAGGCATAGTCATATCTGTCAGAGATTAATAGTCGAATAACTCCTTTCCTTTCGGATATTTGGAAGATAAATAGAAACATTTTTCTAGAGTTTTTTCCCACTTTTCGCACCTGTAGTAAGGAGGGATTAGGATTCTTTCTTCAAATTATGTCAAAATACAGCAACAGCCATAGGCTATTCCAATAAACTAAACTTGATCCAATCAATAAGATAAGAAGAATTACAAAGTATTAACATAAGGACAGGTACCCTTTGTGGATTTTATGCATTTTTTTAATCAATATTATCCTATATAAAAGGCTGCATTCCTAAAGATATTACGCAATGAATGAAACAGCGAAACTGATCTGAAAAGGGATACTTTGATTATGGAATGAAATAAATCTTCATATTCAGTGGGTCACTTATAGCTTGCATTAGGGCCACGGTTTGGTCTGATCGGAAAGAGAAGAAACGTTTGTTGTAAAAAGTTATTTTTCACACATTTAAGGGGGAAGTACAACAATCCCAAAATCATTTTTAGATACAACAATTTTTTATAATTGCTAAAATGTTGTAATGGTTAATTTATCGCAAAACAAAGAGGTGATGACTGGAAGGTTTAGAATTAATCTTAAACCTCTGGCATTGCTCTGGGCAACACTCCAGACCAACGATCTTGGAATGCCAAGCCATCACAGAAGGGGAAAGACCAAGCAACCCCAGACATGTTTAGGGCTTGTGGTCTCATGCAGAAGAAATGTGACCTACCAGTTCGGGCTGGACTGTGCTTTTTGGGTGGGACCAAGACTGATTTGCATATGGTCTTTCCTTTTCTGTAATGGCTTGGCAGGCGAAGAACGATGGTCTGGAGGGTTGCCCAGAGCAATGCCAGTGGTTAAGATTCATTCTAAACCTTCCAGCCATCACCTCTTTGTTTTTGCTTTGTCACCCCGAGTGGGACGGGTATGCCCAGACGTGGGTCCCATGCCTGCTGGGCCTAGAGACCCAAGCTACTCCTCACTGATGAGGCCCAACAAGGTCGAAACATGTCTGGGGATGCTTGTGGTCTTGTGCAGAATTGATGTGACCTAGCAGTTCGGGCTGGACTGCCCCTTTTGGGGTGGGACCAAGCCTGATTTGCATATGGTCTTTCCTTTTCTGTAATGGCATGGCAGGCGAAGAACGATGGTCTGGAGGGTTGCCCAGAGCAATGCCAGAGGTTAAGATTCATTCTAAACCTTCCCCTCTTGTGTTTTGCTATGTTTCATTTATCTCCACAAAACAATTAAATAAGTTGCTGCTGAGCTGTCTTCTTGCTCCCCCCTTTTCCTTGCCCTTTTGTTCTCACTGGTGGGCTGATAATATTTCTGGGTGGGGAGCCTGACTCTTTCGCTGGGTGTGCGTGTGCTGCTGCAGAAACGCCCCATTGTTTCCTGAATGTGCGCCTGCATAGCCTGGGTAGGGCAGTTGTGGGAGAAAGAGTATTTACATTTTATTTATATAATCCCATTTCTTTGTAGGTGAAAGCATGTTCTCCCACAAGAGTGGAGGTCTTAGTGCTCAAACTGGCTGTATTCAGTGATGAGGATTAAAAAACGTCGTCCATTTCTGTCCAAGATCTATCTTAAACGACAACCCCAGATTCTTGAGTCCACCACTATACCAGTCACCCGTCTTGCCAAGTGTTCCTCTGGGCACTGCGGCCTCCATCATATTTGCTATATAAAGTGCTAACATGCCACCCTACAGACGCTTCAGGGCGCTTGCAGACTCTGTAGGCAGGTGATTTGACAGATGCTTTGCTTAATTCGAAGTCTAGAAACCAAGACTTTCACAAACTCTCCACAAGTGATAACTGCAATAGCACTTGTTTTAAAAATAACTGTTTTTAAAACATATATTCCCCATCAATTTATTGTCAAATAGTTTCGTGTGTATATTATATCCCAAGTTAAATAAATTAGTATCACTTGAATTGATTTTTATTAAGGCCTATATTGTTATTTTTACATTCAGCAGACAGTATTTGAGCAGTCTCCCCATAATATAAAACCTACATTGCAAACACAGCCCAATTATCACAACACTGCAGGGCATGGTTGCCCCTCACTTCTGCAGGACCATAGTCCACCCGACACAGCAGCCTGCAACCTGTGCCTTCTCACCCTTGACTATGCTGTCTAGGGCTGAGGTGGGCAGTGGCCCAAAACATCTGCTGAAGCTGAAGTTTTCAGGCCCCTGCCCTAATAGGACTGGCACGCACCCATGCTATCACAAAACATTCTCCCCCGACTGCACCTCTCCCGCCCTGTGATTGCAGCAGCAACTTCCTGATGGATCTAGGCGATCACTGCGCGATCACTGCGCTCATCGTTTTATCGAATGCAAAAATGTTGAATCTGAAAATGGCGACGTGCAGTGAGCACATAGATCACACTGTGCCGCCTTCCCCCCACCCGTGACCCCCCACTCTCTACTTGCCTTTGCTTCTCCCTACTTACCTTCACTCCCGACTGTTCCTCTACTTATCCATCCCGCTGCCACGTAAGTATCCTTCCCCCATTGTGGGTCGGGACCTCCGTCACAGGGTTCTTGTTTCCTTTTTTTCCCCTTTATTTTTCCCTGGTGCCTCACTCAATCCATTGAATGCGGGAGACGCCCCCGGAACCCATTATACCGAACATGGAGAGCAGGGGTCACCCCCGCAACCCATGTTCAGTATATCGGGATTCAGCATTTTCATACGTGATGAATGCCCAGTAAAATCTCATCTTGCCCTTGCTCATTTCCTCTTCTCCGGCAGACTACGGTCTGGATACCCCTACCAGGGCACAGTACAGGCCTCCACAGATAAGCCTAGGCACTCTGATACTACTACCGGGGCACAGTACAGGCCTCCACAGATAAGCCTAGGCACTCTGATACTACTACCGGGGCACAGTACAGGCCGCCACAGATACCCCTAGGCACTCTGATACTACTACCGGGGCACAGTACAAGCCTCCACAGATAAGCCTAGGCACTCGATACTACTACCGGGGCACAGTACAGGCCGCCACAGATACCCCTAGGCACTCTGATACTACTACCGGGGCACAGTACAAGCCTCCACAGATACCCCTAGGCACTCTGATACTACTACCGGGGCACAGTACAAGCCTCCACAGATGAGCCTAGGCACTCGATACTACTACCGGGGCACAGTACAGGCCGCCACAGATACCCCTAGGCACTCTGATACTACTACCGGGGCACAGTACAAGCCTCCACAGATACCCCTAGGCACTCTGATACTACTACCGGGGCACAGTACAAGCCTCCACAGATAAGCCTAGGCACTCTGATACTACTACCGGGGCACAGTACAGGCCGCCACAGATACCCCTAGGCACTCTGATACTACTACCGGGGCACAGTACAAGCCTCCACAGATAAGCCTAGGCACTCGATACTACTACCGGGGCACAGTACAGGCCTCCACAGATAAGTCTAGGCACTCTGATACTACTACCGGGGCACAGTACAGGCCTCCACAAAAAAGCCTAGGCACTCTGTCACTACTACCGGGCACAGTACATGCACTCTAGATACTCTGATACTACTACCGGGGCACAGTACAGGCCTCCACAGATAAGCCTAGGCACTCTGATAAGCCTAGGCACTCTGATACTACTACCGGGGCACAGTACAGGCCTCCACAGATAAGCCTAGGCACTCTGATACTACTACCGGGGCACAGTACAGGCCTCCACAGATAAGCCTAGGCACTCTGATACTACTAACGGGGCACAGTACAGGCCTCCACAGATAAGCCTAGGCACTCTGATAAGCCTAGGCACTCTGATACTACTACCGGGGCACAGTACAGGCCTCCACAGATAAGCCTAGGCACGCTGATACTACTAACGGGGCACAGTACAGGCCTCCACAGATAAGCCTAGGCACTCTGATAAGCCTAGGCACTCTGATACTACTACCGGGGCACAGTACAGGCCTCCACAGATAAGCCTAGGCACTCTAATACTACTACCGGGGCACAGTACAGGCCTCCACAGATAAGCCTAGGCACTCTGATACTACTACCGGGGCACAGTACAGGCCTCCACAGATAAGCCTAGGCACTCTGATACTACTAACGGGGCACAGTACAGGCCTCCACAGATAAGCCTAGGCACTCTGATAAGCCTAGGCACTCTGATACTACTACCAGGGCACAGTACAGGCCTCCACAGATAAGCCTAGGCACTCTGATACTACTACCGGGGCACAGTACAGGCCTCCACAGATAAGCCTAGGCACTCTGATACTACTACCGGGGCACAGTACAGGCCGCCACAGATACCACTAGGCACTCTGATACTACTACCGGGGCACAGTACAGGCTGCCACAGATACCACTAGGCACTCTGATACTACTACCGGGGCACAGTACAGGCCTCCACAGATAAGCCTAGGCACTCTGATACTAGTACCGGGGCACAGTACAGGCCTCCACAGATAAGCCTAGGCACTCTGATACTACTACCGGGGCACAGTACAGGCCTCCACAGATAAGCCTAGGCACTCTGATACTACTACCGGGGCACAGTACAGGCCGCCACAGATACCACTAGGCACTCTGATACTACTACCGGGGCACAGTACAGGCCGCCACAGATACCACTAGGCACTCTGATACTACTACCGGGGCACAGTACAGGCCGCCACAGATAAGCCTAGGCACTCTGATACTACTACCGGGGCACAGTACAGGCCTCCACAGATAAGCCTAGGCACTCTGATACTAGTACCGGGGCACAGTACAGGCCTCCACAGATAAGCCTAGGCACTCTGATACTACTACCGGGGCACAGTACAGGCCTCCACAGATAAGCCTAGGCACTCTGATACTACTACCGGGGCACAGTACAGGCCGCCACAGATACCACTAGGCACTCTGATACTACTACCGGGGCACAGTACAGTCCTCCACGGATAACCCTAGGCACTCTAATACTACTACCGGGGCACAGTACAGGCCGCCACAGATAACCCTAAGCACTCTGATACTACTACCGGGGCACAGTACAGGCCTCCACAGATAAGCCTAGGCACTCTGATACTACTACCGGGGCACAGTACAGGCCTCCACAGATAAGCCCGGGCACTCTGATACTACTGGGGCACAGTACAGGCCGCCACAGATAAACCCAGGCACTCTGATACTACTACCGGGGCACAGTACAGGCCTCCACAGATAACCCTAGGCACTCTGATACTACTACCGGGGCACAGTACAGGCCTCCACAGGTAACCCTAGGTACTCTGATACTACTACCGGGGCACAGTACAGGCCTCCACAGATAAGCCTAGGCACTCTGATACTACTACCGGGGCACAGTACAGGCCGCCACAGATACCTCTAGGCACTCTGATACTACTACCGGGGCACAGTACAGGCCACCACAGATACCACTAGGCACTCTGATACTTCTACCGGGGCACAGTACAGGCCGCCACAGATAAGCCGAGGTACTCTGATACTACTACCGGGGCACAGTACAGGCCTCCACAGATAAGCCTAGGCAGTCTGATACTAGTACCGGGGCACAGTACAGGCCTCCACAGATAAGCCTAGGCACTCTGATACTACTACCGGGGCACAGTACAGGCCTCCACAGATAAGCCTAGGCACTCTGATACTACTACCGGGGCACAGTACAGGCCGCCACAGATACCACTAGGCACTCTGATACTACTACCGGGGCACAGTACAGTCCTCCACGGATAACCCTAGGTACTCTGATACTACTACCGGGGCACAGTACAGGCCGCCACAGATAACCCTAAGCACTCTGATACTACTACCGGGGCACAGTACAGGCCTCCACAGATAAGCCTAGGCACTCTGATACTACTACCGGGGCACAGTACAGGCCTCCACAGATAAGCCAAGGCACTCTGATACTACTGGGGCACAGTACAGGCCGCCACAGATAAACCCAGGCACTCTGATACTACTACCGGGGCACAGTAAAGGCCTCCACAGATAACCCTAGGCACTCTGATACTACTACCGGGGCACAGTACAGGCCTCCACAGGTAACCCTAGGTACTCTGATACTACTACCGGGGCACAGTACAGGCCTCCACAGATAAGCCTAGGCACTCTGATACTACTACCGGGGCACAGTACAGGCCGCCACAGATACCCCTAGGCACTCTAATACTACTACCGGGGCACAGTACAAGCCTCCACAGATAAGCCTAGGCACTCGATCCTACTACCGGGGCACAGTACAGGCCGCCACAGATACCCCTAGGCACTCTGATACTACTACCGGGGCACAGTACAAGCCTCCACAGATACCCCTAGGCACTCTGATACTACTACCGGGGCACAGTACAAGCCTCCACAGATAAGCCTAGGCACTCGATACTACTACCGGGGCACAGTACAGGCCGCCACAGATACCCCTAGGCACTCTGATACTACTACCGGGGCACAGTACAAGCCTCCACAGATACCCCTAGGCACTCTGATACTACTACCGGGGCACAGTACAAGCCTCCACAGATAAGCCTAGGCACTCTGATACTACTACCGGGGCACAGTACAGGCCGCCACAGATACCCCTAGGCACTCTGATACTACTACCGGGGCACAGTACAAGCCTCCACAGATAAGCCTAGGCACTCGATACTACTACCGGGGCACAGTACAGGCCTCCACAGATAAGTCTAGGCACTCTGATACTACTACCGGGGCACAGTACAGGCCTCCACAAAAAAGCCTAGGCACTCTGTCACTACTACCGGGCACAGTACATGCACTCTAGATACTCTGATACTACTACCGGGGCACAGTACAGGCCTCCACAGATAAGCCTAGGCACTCTGATAAGCCTAGGCACTCTGATACTACTACCGGGGCACAGTACAGGCCTCCACAGATAAGCCTAGGCACTCTGATACTACTACCGGGGCACAGTACAGGCCTCCACAGATAAGCCTAGGCACTCTGATACTACTAACAGGGCACAGTACAGACCTCCACAGATAAGCCTAGGCACTCTGATAAGCCTAGGCACTCTGATACTACTACCGGGGCACAGTACAGGCCTCCACAGATAAGCCTAGGCACTCTGATACTACTAACGGGGCACAGTACAGGCCTCCACAGATAAGCCTAGGCACTCTGATAAGCCTAGGCACTCTGATACTACTGCCGGGGCACAGTACAGGCCTCCACAGATAAGCCTAGGCACTCTGATACTACTACCGGGGCACAGTACAGGCCTCCACAGATAAGCCTAGGCACTCTGATACTACTACCGGGGCACAGTACAGGCCTCCACAGATAAGCCTAGGCACTCTGATACTACTAACGGGGCACAGTACAGGCCTCCACAGATAAGCCTAGGCACTCTGATAAGCCTAGGCACTCTGATACTACTACCGGGGCACAGTACAGGCCTCCACAGATAAGCCTAGGCACTCTGATACTACTACCGGGGCACAGTACAAGCCTCCACAGATAAGCCTAGGCACTCGATACTACTACCGGGGCACAGTACAGGCCGCCACAGATACCCCTAGGCACTCTGATACTACTACCGGGGCACAGTACAAGCCTCCACAGATACCCCTAGGCACTCTGATACTACTACCGGGGCACAGTACAAGCCTCCACAGATAAGCCTAGGCACTCTGATACTACTACCGGGGCACAGTACAGGCCGCCACAGATACCCCTAGGCACTCTGATACTACTACCGGGGCACAGTACAAGCCTCCACAGATAAGCCTAGGCACTCGATACTACTACCGGGGCACAGTACAGGCCTCCACAGATAAGTCTAGGCACTCTGATACTACTACCGGGGCACAGTACAGGCCTCCACAAAAAAGCCTAGGCACTCTGTCACTACTACCGGGCACAGTACATGCACTCTAGATACTCTGATACTACTACCGGGGCACAGTACAGGCCTCCACAGATAAGCCTAGGCACTCTGATAAGCCTAGGCACTCTGATACTACCGGGGCACAGTACAGGCCTCCACAGATAAGCCTAGGCACTCTGATACTACTACCGGGGCACAGTACAGGCCTCCACAGATAAGCCTAGGCACTCTGATACTACTAACAGGGCACAGTACAGACCTCCACAGATAAGCCTAGGCACTCTGATAAGCCTAGGCACTCTGATACTACTACCGGGGCACAGTACAGGCCTCCACAGATAAGCCTAGGCACTCTGATACTACTAACGGGGCACAGTACAGGCCTCCACAGATAAGCCTAGGCACTCTGATAAGCCTAGGCACTCTGATACTACTGCCGGGGCACAGTACAGGCCTCCACAGATAAGCCTAGGCACTCTGATACTACTACCGGGGCACAGTACAGGCCTCCACAGATAAGCCTAGGCACTCTGATACTACTACCGGGGCACAGTACAGGCCTCCACAGATAAGCCTAGGCACTCTGATACTACTAACGGGGCACAGTACAGGCCTCCACAGATAAGCCTAGGCACTCTGATAAGCCTAGGCACTCTGATACTACTACCGGGGCACAGTACAGGCCTCCACAGATAAGCCTAGGCACTCTGATACTACTACCGGGGCACAGTACAGGCCTCCACAGATAAGCCTAGGCACTCTGATACTACTACCGGGGCACAGTACAGGCCTCCACAGATAAGCCTAGGCACTCTGATACTACTACCGGGGCACAGTACAGGCCGCCACAGATACCACTAGGCACTCTGATACTACTACCGGGGCACAGTACAGGCCGCCACAGATACCACTAGGCACTCTGATACTACTACCGGGGCACAGTACAGGCCGCCACAGATAAGCCTAGGCACTCTGATACTACTACCGGGGCACAGTACAGGCCTCCACAGATAAGCCTAGGCACTCTGATACTAGTACCGGGGCACAGTACAGGCCTCCACAGATAAGCCTAGGCACTCTGATACTACTACCGGGGCACAGTACAGGCCTCCACAGATAAGCCTAGGCACTCTGATACTACTACCGGGGCACAGTACAGGCCGCCACAGATACCACTAGGCACTCTGATACTACTACCGGGGCACAGTACAGTCCTCCACGGATAACCCTAGGCACTCTAATACTACTACCGGGGCACAGTACAGGCCGCCACAGATAACCCTAAGCACTCTGATACTACTACCGGGGCACAGTACAGGCCTCCACAGATAAGCCTAGGCACTCTGATACTACTACCGGGGCACAGTACAGGCCTCCACAGATAAGCCCGGGCACTCTGATACTACTGGGGCACAGTACAGGCCGCCACAGATAAACCCAGGCACTCTGATACTACTACCGGGGCACAGTACAGGCCTCCACAGATAACCCTAGGCACTCTGATACTACTACCGGGGCACAGTACAGGCCTCCACAGGTAACCCTAGGTACTCTGATACTACTACTGGGGCACAGTACAGGCCTCCACAGATAAGCCTAGGCACTCTGATACTACTACCGGGGCACAGTACAGGCCGCCACAGATACCTCTAGGCACTCTGATACTACTACCGGGGCACAGTACAGGCCACCACAGATACCACTAGGCACTCTGATACTTCTACCGGGGCACAGTACAGGCCGCCACAGATAAGCCTAGGCACTCTGATACTACTACCGGGGCACAGTACAGGCCTCCACAGATAAGTATAGGCAGTCTGATACTAGTACCGGGGCACAGTACAGGCCTCCACAGATAAGCCTAGGCACTCTGATACTACTACCGGGGCACAGTACAGGCCTCCACAGATAAGCCTAGGCACTCTGATACTACTACCGGGGCACAGTACAGGCCGCCACAGATACCACTAGGCACTCTGATACTACTACCGGGGCACAGTACAGTCCTCCACGGATAACCCTAGGTACTCTGATACTACTACCGGGGCACAGTACAGGCCGCCACAGATAACCCTAAGCACTCTGATACTACTACCGGGGCACAGTACAGGCCTCCACAGATAAGCCTAGGCACTCTGATACTACTACCGGGGCACAGTACAGGCCTCCACAGATAAGCCCAGGCACTCTGATACTACTGGGGCACAGTATAGGCCGCCACAGATAAACCCAGGCACTCTGATACTACTACCGGGGCACAGTAAAGGCCTCCACAGATAACCCTAGGCACTCTGATACTACTACCGGGGCACAGTACAGGCCTCCACAGGTAACCCTAGGTACTCTGATACTACTAACGGGGCACAGTACAGGCCGCCACAGGTAACCCTAGGTACTCTGATACTACTACCGGGGCACAGCACAGCCCTCCACAGATAAGCCTAGGCACTCTGATACTACTACCGGGGCACGGCACAGGCCTCCACAGATAACCCTAGGCACTCTGATACTACTACCGGGGCACGGCACAGGCCTCCACAGATAAGCCTAGGCACTCTGATACTACTACCGGGGCACGGTACAGGCCTCCACAGATAAGCCTAGGCACTCTGATACTACTACCGGGGCACGGCACAGGCCTCCACTGATAAGCCTAGGCACTCTGATACTACTACCGGGGCACGGCACAGGCATCCACAGATAACTCTAGGCACTCTGATACTACTACCAGGGCGCGGCACAGGCCGCCACAGATAACCCTAGACACTCTGATACTACTACCGGAGCACAGTACAGGCCTCCACAGATAAGCCTAGGCACTCTGATACTACTACCGGGGCACAGTACAGGCCTCCACAGATAAGCCTAGGCACTGTGATACTACTACCGGGGCACAGTACAGGCCTCCACAGATAAGCCTAGGCACTCTGATACTACTACCGGGGCACAGTACAGGCCTCCACAGATAAGCCTAGGCACTCTGATACTACTACCGGGGCAGATTACAGGCCTCCACAGATAACCGTTGGCACTCTGATACTACTACCGGGCACAGTACAGGCCGCCACAGATATGCCTAGGTACTCTGATACTACTACTGGGGCACAGTACAGGCCTCCACAGATAAGCCTAGGCACTCTGATACTACTACCAGGGCACAGTACAGGCCTCCACAGATAACCCTAGGCACTCTGATACTACTATCGGGGCACAGTACAGGCCTCCACAGACAAGCCTAGGCACTCTGATACTACTACCGGGGCACAGTACAGGCCTCCACAGATAACCCTAGGTACTCTGATACTACTACCGGGGCACAGTACAAGCCTCCACAGATACACCGAGGCACTCTGATACTCCTACCGGGGCACAGTAAAAGCCTCCACAGCTAACCCTAGGTACTCTGATACTACTACCGGGGCACAGTACAAGCCTCCACAGATACACCGAGGAACTCTGATACTCCTACCAGGGCACAGTACAAGCCTCCACAGATAACCCTAGGCACTCTGATACTACTACCGGGGCACAGTACAGGCCTCCACAGACAAGCCTAGGCACTCTGATACTACTACCGGGGCACAGTACAGGCCTCCACAGATAAGCCTAGGCACTCTGATACTACTACCGGGGCACAGTACAGGCCTCCACAGATAAGCCTAGGCACTCTGATACTACTAACGGGGCACAGTACAGGCCTCCACAGATAAGCCTAGGCACTCTGATACTACTACCGGGGCACAGTACAGGCCTCCACAGACAAGCCTAGGCACTCTGATACTACTACCGGGGCACAGTACAGGCCTCCACAGATAAGCCTAGGCACTCTGATACTACTACCGGGGCACGGCACAGGCCTCCACTGATAAGCCTAGGCACTCTGATACTAGTACCGGGGCACAGTACAAGCCTCCACAGATACACCGAGGAACTCTGGTACTCCTACCAGGGCACAGTACAAGCCTCCACAGATAACCCTAGGCACTCTGATACTACTACCGGGGCACAGTACAGGCCTCCACAGACAAGCCTAGGCACTCTGATACTACTACCGGGGCACAGTACAGGCCTCCACAGATAAGCCTAGGCACTCTGATACTACTACCGGGGCACAATACAGGCCTCCACAGATAAGCCTAGGCACTCTGATACTACTACCGGGGCACAGTACAAGCCTCCACAGATAAGCCTAGGCACTCTGATACTACTACTGTATGGGTTTGGTACAGTTTAAAAGCCTATCAATGCAACATAACATAACATAACATAACATAATGTATGTAATTCACAAAAACATTGGGTGACAAAGAAACATTAAACATGTTTAATTGGTCTTCAAAAATTCACTATTCAATTTCCAAATGTTGTCGACACTTGTTTCAACATGCATGGAGTTGGATAACTTCGCTATATACCTTTGCTTATGTTTTCATGACAAATTAAATAAAGTAGCGAAATACCTAGCACCATGCCGCCTCTCAGTCCAGGTCAAACCGTGTACCAGGAAGAACTATGTGACTTAGTCCCAAGGTGACTTGATTTAGTGTTCTAGGCTATGCAGCTTAGCACGCTGCACAATACAAACCTAGCACCCAGAACTAGGCACCTTAATATCCGGGATAATCCACGTGGGCACTGATGACCACCAGACGTAGCATTGTATGCCGGCGAGCGTTGTGCCTAAGGCCATCTGGCTCACTGCCAAGTTCCATTGGGCTCACAATGTGCCACTTTATATAAATGTTCCCACCTAACTAGGTGGTCAAAGCTCCTTAAGACATGGTGGTCAACGAGCCAACTTGTGTAAACCTGTATCTTCCAGTAATAAGAATAATAACAGTAGTATATCAGCTTTTCATATACCACTCAATGGCAAATTCCTCCTGCTTCTAAACCTTGTAATAACAGCTATTTTTAGCTTATTTAAAGGTACTCAATGTATTGACCTTGGAACAATGAACAGCGAAGTCAGCTTTGCTGCTGATACAAACCTTTGAATCACACTCTTGTCCGTGTGGGGGGCAAACACTTAACCTGTGAGCTAGCCACCCAGCTTTTAGGGGTTGTTACAGTACCAACGTGTCAACTTTTTTCCAAAGGCCCTGGTGATCTGGTAGGATAACCCCAGGGAAATGTGGCAATAGAGCCCTCCTAGACTGCCAAAATGTTCCAGTAATGTATTTATTTATTTTCATTTGTAGAGCGCACCGAGCCCGGCGGCATCTGGGCACTGATTACAGTACATAGATGAGTAATACAAAGCAATACCAAATCCAGATCCATGGCATGAAAAATCCTCTGGCCAAACCAAGCGTATGCGGGGAGATGCGCACACGTGTAGCTCCGCGACTATGGAACAGCATTCCCCCTGACTCTCAGGCTCTCATTCGTTATTTGGGCACATTTCACCCCAAAATGTCTGCATGCAATGAATATTCGTACCACATGCAAATTGCTTTGTGAGATAATTCACATAACACTTGATCATGTATGCATTCGGTAAAGGGGAAGGCCCCTTACTGCATGCAAAAGCGACAAAGTAGGGGCAACCATTTTGAAAAGTCACTCCCTCAGAATCACCATCTTCCAGTTGCTAGTCATGCAAAGCAAGTGGCCATTCCCAATCTGGCAGGGACAGAAGAGGTTCTGGTGGAGCATGTAGCAAGGGATCCACCATACCATGAATTTGTTCTTAACGAGAGGCACCACAGCTGTCTGACAACCTTATGAGGACACTTCTTCTAGAAAACTCCGCCTACACTCACTGAGTGTACGTTCACTTCGCTAGACATTTACTTTGTCAGACATTTACCTCTTCATGCCTTCACTTCGTCTGCATTTTCACAGACAATGCATTTGGTTAAGGTTAGCTAAAGGTAATGGTTGGGGTCAAGAGGCAGTACGGGGGGAGAATGTGGGATGAAAAAGAAGGGGGGTACGGGAGGTCCCCCCCTGTAATGACAAAGTGGATGCTAGGGGAAGTAAAGTAAGCATATAGTGTAAAATAAAGTGAATGTATGGCGAAGTGAAAGTGGGGGAAGTGAAAGACAGGAGAAGCAAGCATATAATGTAAAATAAAGTGAATGTATGGCGAAGTGAAAGTGGGGGAAGTGAAAGACAGGAGAAGCAAGCGTATAATGTAAAAAAAAGTGAATGTATGGCGAAGTGAATGCGGGGGGAGTAAAAGACAGGAGAAGCAAGCAAATGAAGAAGTAACTGTGACTAAGCGAATGTATTGTATTATAGTGCAGTCGTCATTTATATAGCGCCATTTCCCCATTTGTATGGCCTCAATGCACTTTTTGGCTGGAACGCCCTCAGTGACCGAAGTTCAGCTTTGGGAAGTTTAGTGTAAGATGCGTGTGCGCTTTCTGTCAGGATTAGGATTTAGGAGGGCTGGCTAGGCTCCAGTAAGCAACCCAGGGGACAGGCACGTGGGCGGGTGCTGTCGTGTTTGAGGTAGAATGTTAGCGCAGGAGACTCGATGTGTGCCCAGCTAGATTGACATTTTTGATAGGTTGTCATTGTACTAATGGCAGAGGTGTTGAGGTACATCAGGGGTTTCAATGCAGACGGCTATGCACGCAGCTTAACTGGATTTGTTGTAGCCCTTGCTGCATTCTAGAGTGGATGGATGGGAGCAGTGCCTGCGGCATGTGTCCACATACGTGGTGCGATTTAAACATACCTTAAACTCAGATGGAGTTCATCTTTGATTTTGTTCTCCTCGGTCGAAGGCGATTGGCTGGTCTCGCAAACTGAGAACTCCCTAGATTTGAGAACTTGAGCAGTAGGACAGATGCCCAAGTCTGAGGGACAGTAGCCAATGGAGAACCACCCCAAACCGAGACAGTAGAGCAGTGGGAGAAACGCCCAAGTCGCTGCCAAAGCAGCAAATGGAGGCAGAAGCAAACATGAGACACAGTGGTAAATGGTGAATAACCCAGACCAGAGACAATTGAGCAGTGGGAGAAATGCCAGAGTTTGAGACACTGCAGTGGATGGAGAGAAGCCTAAACATGAGGTACAGCAGAAAATGGTGAAACACCTAAAATTGAAACCTCTGAGCAGTGGGAGGAAGGCACACACCTGAGAATCAAAGTACATGGTGGAACACCTAAGTTGTGAATTGACGTTGCATGCATAAACACCTAACTTTGGGATAGCAGAGCACTGGGGGAAATGTCTACATTTGAGCCTCAATAGTACATGTTGGAACACCCACCATTGGAATACCTGATCAGTGGGAGAAACAACCACACTTGAGATTCAACAGTACATGCCGAACGGTCTAAATTAGGATGCCTGAGCAGTGGAAGAAATCCCTAAATCTGAGACTCAGCAGAGCATGGTGGAACACCTAACGTCGGGACCCCTGAGCATTGGGAGAAACGCTGAAATCTGAGACCCAATAGCACATGTAGAGACACCCAAGCATGTCGCACAAGCAGAAAGGCCCAACACTGGGATATCTGAGCAGTGGTAGAAAGGTCCAAATTTGGGACTTAGCATTACCTGGTGGAACACCTAACATTGGGATACTTGAGCAGTCGGAGAAAATGCCTACATTTTGAGACACAACACTACATGGTGGAACACCCAAGTTGAAGATCAACAGTGCATGCATGAATGCCTACATTTGAGGTACAACAGTACATGGTAAAACACTAAAGTTGATTTTCAACAGTACATTCATAATTGCCCAGTTTTGGGACACCAGAGCAGTGGGAGAAAATGCATAACTTGAGAATCAACAGTACATGTTGGTACAAGCAACATTGGGGCACCGGAGCAGTGGGAGAAAAGGCCCAAACCAGAGATACAACAGCACATGGTGGAACACCCAACACTAAGACACCTGAGCAGTGGGAGAAAAGGCCCAAACCGGAGACCCAACAGTACATGGTGCAACACCTAAGTTGAGTATCAACAGTACATACATAAACGCCTAACATTTGAGACTCAACAGCACATGCATACACGCCCAAACTTGGATACCTGAGCAGTGGAAGAAACTGGATCTGAGTGTCCTGGGGGGCAGTACCATGTGAGTTTTTCTTGGAGGAATTCTGGGCCGGTGTTGTAGATAGCACAGTGAGCAATGCACATGGCTTTAAAGGTAGATCACCGACCAATAGAGAACAAGTCGAGAACTCTCAGTGTAGGGCTGAAGTGTTCTCTGGGATGGAAGCCAATGAGCAGGTGGACTGTAGCGTTTTGGATTCTTTGTACTTTTCCGAGCTGGAATGCTAGTGCACCTAGATAAAGGCAGTTTTTATAGTCTAAGCAGGAGAGGATGATGGAGAGAATGGCAGAGATTTGGTTGGGATAGGTGAGATATGGAAAGATACGCCTGAAGATATGTAGGTGGAAGAAGCAGGTTCTGGATGCAGAGTTGATGTGTTGGGAGAGGGATAAATCTGTGTCCAGCATGAATCCAAGTTTTTTTTTACTGATGTGGAGGTTGCCGGGGGCCTAGAGCGTGAGGCCAGGGGATAGGTTGGGGAAAGAGCATGGTTTTAACGCAGACTAGGATTTCTGTTTACCTGGGTTGAGGATGAGGTGTTTGGTCGTCATCCAGTGGTCAATATCAGCGAGGCCTGATGACAGATCTGGGCGGGTGGAGCATGATGATTTGGGGATTTTAAGGATGATCTGGTAACGTCTGCATAGTTGTAGCAGATGAGAAGCGGGTGTTGGAGATGGGCCAGCCTAATTTTTTTTAGAAGGGGTTTAATGTAGGAGGTTTTTAAGGCTTCCGGGAACATTCACGATGTGAGGGATTGGTTAAGGATTGAGCATGCAATACTGCCTGCATAGGTTGAGGATAGGATGTTTTTGAGGAAGGTGGGCGGGCAAGGGTCATCAGGGGATCCTGATGGGTGGTTTTGTGCTAAGAGCAAGAGGAACTGGTGTGAGATCGAGGGGAATGGGGCAAAGGTTTGCATTGGGAAGGAGTTGGTACAAGGGATGGGAGGTGGGCGGGAAACATGCCGGGTCATTATTTCTATTTTAGAGATGATGGGAGTATGTCTATCGATAGCGATGTTGTGAAAATGTTCTGATAAGGCATCGCATAGGGATTTGGAGTTGGGAGGAGGAGGGGTTGAGCAACCTTGCGTTTTGAATTCAGAGAGGATTCTATGCAGTTCCTTGCTTGGGTTGCGAGAGTTCAAGATTCTGCTCCAATAGAATGTTTATTTGGTTTTTCAGATTTCCGATCTGTAGGCCCTTGTGAGTCTTGCCTGGGGGCGGGTGTTGTTTTGAGGGGTTGGGTTGGTATGACATGCTTTTATATGGGCCTCAAACAAGTGATCTGGCCGATAGAGGTTCACGTCCTTATGCCTTCCTGAGGCTTCGGTTAAAATCAACAAAAAAGAGGGGAGAACATAGGGCCCTGAATTGCAGTGCCATACTAGCAATCTTTGAGACAATACTGCACCTATATGTACTCTACGTTGAGAACATCTAATTTTCCAATTTCCAGACAGGGATTTCGTGACCATTGTGGAAATAGGTCTGAAGTCCAAACTGGGTGCGGATGCGATCCTGGAGGCGAGTCATGAGTTAAGCAAAAGGAACTATGAGGTCTCAATGAAATGTCCTGAGAAGGAACCTAGGAGGCCACATGGAGGATTGAAAAGGGTGGAGCAGACACTGCAGGGTTGGATATCTCCCCAGATAAAGTGACAACCCGCACACAACAGCTAGAAGTGTATAAAGACGAGCGACAATAAAGCCAAGGCCTGGTCAATGCTGTCCGATATCTTGAATAAAATGTTCAAGAAACTGGGCATAAGGCAGGATTCCCACTAGCCGCACAGGAATGGAGATTTGTGAATTCAGAACAAAGGATATGAGACTCTTCCTTTTTGGTCAACATGACTTGATAATGCTACAGAAGACTTGGCTGACCGAGTCTTTCCAGATAGATGGCTTCTCAAGCTTTCACCAATTGGCCTTACATAAAAACTGTGGCAGACCCTCAGGAGGTCTGGTAATAGCAGTTTGTAATTCCTATTGTCTGGATTCAGTACTGATCCCTAAAAATACAAGGGGAATACTGGCAATGAGGAAGAACCTCATTCAGAAAACCACACAGAAAAACTAGTGGTAGTGAATCTCTACTGGAATGAAGCATGGGCTAATTTAGAAAGCTTTTCTGGAAGGGTTGCCTGAACTACTCCTACAAATAAGAATGAGTAAAGTGGCACTGGAAGTGCTGCTGGCGGGTGATTTAAGCTCTCAATGTATCACCTTCGATAACCAGAAGAGAAGCATGGGGAAGAAAACTCTTTTTAGTAAAAGGCAAACAGTAGTTGAATTTTCTAACGGAGTGAAACCTGGTTATGGGAAATGGTCCCATAAGGGGTGATGTCCCCCCGGCTCTGACATGGAAGCGGGGCACATCAAGTTTAATATTGGATAATATGTTTCTGCCCCCCTGCCTATTTGCACTCTGAGCGAAGATCCAAGTTTGGGAGGGTGGTTCAAGTGACCATAGTACCATTTCTGGATCAATAAATTGGGCTTTCCCTGCGGCTCACAATAGATCTTTGCCTTGTGGTGTCTCTAAATGAAGGCAAGAACAGATTGTCAAGCTTTAAGAAAGGGGGAGGGAAAGCTAAATGCAGATCTGTCTAGAAGATGTGGTCGTATGAATGACAAAGAGTTGGAGTTAGACTGCACACCTTCTAATTTCCAAGTATTCCTTTGGACAGTAGAGCATCCAGATGCTCAGTTCACTACCCAATGCTTAAATCACTTACGCATGTGCAATGGGAAGTGTGCTAGGAAGTGTGCTGTTCGCTGGCCCAAGCGCCTGGACCCATGCCACGCTATTCTGCATACTTCAATTTTGGACATTTCTACTATTAAGGTGCTTTAACTGAAGCCACGCCCCCTGGCCGATATAACCACGTGACCGCATGCAATCGGCGTGCGCACAACAGAGAGTGTGCTAGGAAGTGTGCTGTTCACTGGCCCAAGTGCCTGGACCCGTGCCACACTATTCTGCATACTTCAATTTTAGACATTTCTACTATTAAGGTGCTTCAGCAGTAGAGGCTCACAGTTAGTCTTTTGACTTATATTCACCTTGTATCTTAATTACTCTTTGTTTCTGTGTGCTTAGGTGCTTTAACTGAAGCCACGCCGCCTGGCCGATATCACCATGTGACTGTGTGCAATCGGTGCGCACAACGGGAAGTGCGATAGGAAGTGTGCTGTTCGCTGGCTCGCGCAAGCGCCAGCCCCAGCCACGCTTCCTAGCTACACACCCCCATGTCTCCCCTATGTGTATCGACGGCCTTGATTAAGTATTCCAGTCTGACGGAACTGAACCCCCTTTCTGTTAGCAGATCAAATAGAGGCATAGTGAAGATGTTGTATAAGGAAGAGGAGGCACATGACCCTTGGGGGGACACCGCATGGTATGGGGGTGCACTGTCCGTATCAGAAAAGACTCTCATGGATCTGCTGATTAGGAAGGAGTTGATCCAGGACTTAGCTATTGGTGACAAACTGGTGGAGGAGGTGAAGTGGTGGCAGAGGGTATCATGGTCGACCAGATCAAAGGCTGCTGATAGCCCTAGGAGAAGAATGAGGGCTGTTTTCCCTTCATCCTTGAGTGTGTCAAGTTGTATTTTTAGGTCTAGGAGGGCTGACTCTGTGCAGTGTCGCGAGCGGAAGCCTGACTGGCGTATTCCTAGGATGTGGTGTTCTTCGAATGTATGCTGCTCTGTCAAGGATCTTGAGGAGAAAAGATACAGTGGTAATTGGGTAATAATTGTTAGGGGTTAGGAGGTCGAGGGAGGGTTTCTTTAGCAATGGGAGTACCCAGGATTCTTTTAAGCAATTTGGAACTAGGCTAGAGGCAAAGGATGCATTGATGAATCTTGTTAGGAACGGGACAATAGTATTGGCACATTCTTTGATAATCATGGCTGGGCAGACATCCCCTTTACACTTTGAAGGTTTAAGGTTTTTGAGAATCTTGGCTGATTGCTCATCAGTGACCTTCCTGAAGTTGAAAGTGGGAATGGGGTGATATGATCTTATGGGGGCGGGCAAGTTGAAGGAGATGGTGGCTACTTGTTTCTTGGACATTTTAAGTTGAAAGGATGTTATTTTAGTGCGCATAGCATCCTGGATACTGCTGCACCAAGTTTGATCCTTAACAAGGGAGTTCGGAGGAGCATAGGGGGGACTCAAGTTCCTTAGGTTCCTGTGAGTTGGATTTGGGGCTGAAATCCTTGAGTTGTAGGCTGATGCTTTGGCCTCTATGATGGCTTGCTTTTACTCATTCGCTAATTTAGAGAAGGTTGATTTGGTGGTAGGAGAAGAGTTTTTTCTCGAGGCACTTTAAGCTGATCTCTTTTTTGCACGTATGGCAGATAGGTCTGACGAGAACCAGGATTTGATGTGACTTATGGGTTTGGCTTTTCTGGGGGGAGCAGGGGCCAATGTGTTTACTGCGTAGGTGAGTATGGTGATGTAGACATTGGCCAGGAGTTCTGGGTTAGTAGGATAAGTGTGGTCGGAAGTAAAGGGGGTAAGGAGGGGCGCGATGGAATCTTTGGTGATGTTTCTAGTACTTCAGGCTAGAATGGGTGTAGGTCCTTGGTGTTAGGCACTGAACGTTTTAGTAGTTGGAGAGAGAAGCATATGGTGTGGTGGTCTGACCAAGGGCACGGGGTCTAGTACGTGATGGCGATTTGGCCGTTAAGGTCTGAGATCCAGTCTAGCGATCTCCCTTTGCTGTGGGTAGGTTCACAGACTATGTGTGAAAAGCCTAGGGCTGTAAGATTCTTTGCAAAAAAAGGCTGAAGTAGTATCGCGGGGATCAAGACGGTCTAGGTTGAGGTCACCTAGAAGTATGATATTAGAGTTAGGTTTGAGATTGATTCCAATAGCATATAGGAGGTCTTCTTCGAAGGGGGCCGCAGGACCGGGTGGTCTGTAAATAATGTGATGGTAATTGTGCCTGATGGGGAAGTTATGAGTTTAAGTGAAGGAAATTCACAGTTGTTTATCACTGGGGATTGGGTGAGTCTATGCTGGAGGGAGTCTTTGTGGATGAGGGCCATACCTCTGCCTCTGTATTCCGTTCTGTCCTGTATGACTATGGTGAATCCCTCTGGTAGAGCAAGGGAAAGTGCGGGCCCTGAGGCAGGGTGTAGCCAGGTTTCAGAGATGGCTGGGAGGTCTACTTCCTGGGAAGTCATCAGGTTGTTTATGCCTAGTGCATGCGCATGAAGCGATCTAGCATTAATGAGGGCTGCGTGGAGTGATTGTAGCTTAGGGCATCAGTTACTTGTGGCTTTGTTTGTCTGGGTGACGTGTGTATTCATGATCTTGGGTGGTGTTACATTTGTATTGTGAGTCTTGACCTGTAGTGTGTCTGTGAGGGTGGGTTGTATGGGAGGTGGTTTCCAAAGGTAATGAGGACCATGTAGGTTAGTTGCGGCGACTGCATGTGGTGTGTGACTTGCAGTCTGTTCCTGGGTTGGGGTCATAGTTCTGCCTCTGAGGTGAGCATTGCGGGTTGGGTTAGTGGTGTGCAGGCATTGCGGGCAGGCAGTTGATGTCCTAAGGCGCAAAAAGGCGTTCCTGAAAGAAGTTGTGGCTGGGGTGTCTGCAAGGGCTTGCGCGATCGAGGTGGGTAAGTGGGATTTACGCACGTTGGTGCGGTGGCTGAAGGTGGTTTGATCAGATATGAGGGCTAGTTGTGCTGAATGATGTGAGCTGGTGGTGGTTATGGCAAAGATTGTCGTGTATGGTAAGGTGGTGAGTCGGGGGTACAAAATGCAACTGGGTGCTGAGCTATGGGACGTAATTTTAGGGGGCAACGGGGGAGTTTGTCCCCCCAACTTTCATGGCACACCATTTTGTCCCCATTCCTTTGGCTGGGGCACCTTTCATCAGATGTCATGTCCCCCCCAACATTTTCAGCAAAGTTACTCCACTGAGCTGAGCCATGGGGCGGCTGCTAAGCATGTTGTACACAATAGGATGGGGCGGTTTAGGTCCAACAGGTGTCAGTGTTGCACTTCTGGCAAAAACGCAGGTGGAGGGGGTACTGGTGGGTACAGGGGGGGTTATCAGTGTCTTGTTGTGTCAGTATATGGTCTGGCCGACTAAGAGGTATTGGCTGTACCTGTGCGTTGGTTATTGGCGGACTGGGGCAGGCCGGGCAGCCATTCCGTGGTACAGTGAATGCCGGGTACGCGGGCAGGAACAGAGTCGGGCAGGGTGAGGGTGAATGTCGCGGACATTATAGATGTAGGAGCCCACCATTATGTATGCGACATAAGTGCCATTGGTACATGCTTTTTTGATGGGCTTACCTTGCAGGCTGGTTGTGTTGCAGATGGCCCATGGTTGGTCCTCTGTCTTGATCGGTGAGCAGCGGAGAGCTGCAGAGAGGGAGGCTGTCCTTTGCACACGGCCTTCGCTCGTTGGTATTCGCCCTGGGCTCATTTATTGGTTCTGCTGCTATCCAATATGAAGAAGTAAATGTCACTAAGTGAAGGTATGGCAAAGTGAATGCGGGGGAAGTGAATGGCAGCCGAATTAAGCATATGAAAAACTAAATGTGAATAAGTGAATGTCTGGCAAAGTGAAGGCAGGGAAGTGAATACATACATCCGGCTATCTCCACACACCCACAAATCATCAAGGAGGTGAAGAAGTGATTAACTTTCCGACAGAGAACTGCGGGAAGAGCATTTATAAAGAAGGAGAAATTGTTCCACCTCTGGACCTATGACTATGGGGGAGAAGACCCTTTCGGGATCTAAGGCATTGGGTTCCTGGAAGTGGGAGCAGGAACATCTACAGCTGGCCGAGAAAACATTTCAGACATATTTACTCCCCACAAGTCCACTTTACAGAGAAATGCATGCATCAAAACATATGCCACATGGAGAAACATGTATCAGTCATGCCCAACACAGAACTAAGCTAAAAGTAGCATTGCCACCCAACCCTGTCACAAAGGTTCACCTATGACATCCTGGCACATGTTGCGCCAAATAAAATCTCAGCAATGGACCCTTTCAGTGCCAGAACGCATTGTGAACTACTCACCCAAAGCATGCCTGCAAAGCTCTGTTCCTAAAAACCTCACCAAACAACCTGTCACCCCATGCATACAAGATATATTGGCCATATGAGTTTTTTACTCAGTGGCAGCAATAATGACACACGTCTACATGTAGTGATAATTCTGCACACTTCCTGATAGATTATGATACCTCCAAATGCCATGTGTGTCAGGCTGGCCCAGAACCATTAATGTACAGCCACTACATAGGTGCCTTCTACATTTCTAACAGATGCCAACAAAGAAACTGGAAGTGTCCCCGAGTGAATTCCAGCTAGAAGTAACCACCTGCCGCTGCCACTGTGAGCTCACCAGCTGCATTTCACTATCAGCTGCACTGTGGAAAACTGCAATGCTGCTACCCCAGCTTCCACGTCCCCACCACAACAATGACCACATGCACCACTGCCTCCCACACTGTCACCGCACCTGTAGTTGTGATGCTCTGCACTCCCTTTACTCCTGCCTCTGTCCCTCCCCTTTTAGAAAGAGCGATGGCAGGTGGCTTTAGCGCCAACTGGCTAGTATCCTGGAAGCCACCTGCCAAAGGAGCCCCTCCCGCTTCCAGGTGCTAATTTGCACCTCGTTCTTTGCCAGTCCCACTGACAGTATCTGATGAGATCCTGCACCGCGTGCAACCTGGGGAGGCTCGGCCAATGGGGCCGTTAATGAAAGAGGAAGCAGATACATGGTCCCCGGACCACACAGTGGGTCAGGCTCCCAGAATGAATGCAACGACCACCATCAGGATGACACTCCATACACCGCTGATGATGGCTAGGGGTTTTTGTTTGGAGGTATTGCTGGTGCAGGCACGCACCTCTCCCGTGCCACAAAACCCCAACCTGGAGGGGCAAAACCTGCTGCTGATGGGGTCGCAGCCCCTATTTCCAATCTCAAGCGGTGGAGGACACGTTGTGCATCATGCAGTTGGGGCAGGAGGCCCAGGAGCTTCTGGCACCTTTGGCAGTGGAGGAGCTCTCTGGCTGCCAGAAAGCGGTGGGAAGGATGGAGAGGATGCATGGAAGAGCAGCAGTGGAGCGGTGCAGGGCACAGCAGGGGGCAGCGCTATCCGGTTCCTTATAGTTTGGCCGGATAACTCAACCATTATATGTCATCCTACATCTTCTCAATATCTTTAGAAATCTCAAATTCCGCCCCGCAACGACGTACGAGCTCATGAAAAAACCTCAAAGTAAGTGCACTTGTGACACATTTGGATCCCGACTCTACGGAATCTGACACCATCATAGATGAACTTCAAGAAGGTTGCATTTAATGACAAAACCAAGAGGGTGTGGAAATCAATACATGTGACTGGAAGCGCTCCAAAAAATAGGTTTGGGTCTATTTGACCTAAAACATTTAACCTAATCACATTTGATCGAATTTATTTGATCTTTTATTCAGTCTAAAATGTGGGGGGAGACCGCCGGCAACCCCCCACGTCCCTGCAACCTAATCTATACCCTTTCCCACCCCCATGTATATATTTAATTAAATTTGACCGAAAAAAAAGGTCAAAAAAATGTGATCAAATGTTTTGGGTCAAATGTTTTTAGGTCAATTATGCTAATACCAGAAAATACTAACGGGAAAAAGAAGATCAGAAGTATGAGTAGGATTTGGCTCTCAAATTCCAGTAAAGAAAAAAAACGGTGATTTACGCCTTTAAATGTAAAGAATAGGGACAGAAGGCTGCTGCTAGGTAATCTGCCATGTACAGAGCAGAAAAGGATTTTTGCACCATAAAATAAATGATCACAAAAAACAATGAAAACAATTTAACATTTTTTAAATTTCAATAAAAAAGAATCCCGCCCTATACCAATGTCTTTTGTCCTACAACATGAGTCTCTGCCTCTTGGCCTCCTGCCCATTATCCGTGGCTCTCATTCATTGGCTTGTCCCATTGTTGACCACGAGCTTCCGATAAACCTTTAACCAGCTGCAGTGCCATCATGCCCTCAGGGTAGTGTCAGACTAAAAGTGTTCTTTGTCTGAGCTTATGTTGTGTGAGCAGCTAGCCCGTTATTCAAGATGTTCTGGTCGGACCTTATCGGTGTCCCCAGTACCAAGTGAATTTTTCGCTTTATGTGTTATACTTTTTGACCTTTCAGATATACTGTGTTTACAGTCATTGAGATGATTGAAGTCCTTCATTGACCGAACATTGCTTGGAATCCCCCAGTATTACTCAGAGGGAGAAATTCCTGATCATTTTGGTCCTGCGCCTGATGCTTTGACATGACTGTGACAGGCTTTGCATACTGCCCATGTGACTGAGGAGGCAAATGCTCCTTGTTGCCCCCCCCTACTAAGAATGTTCTCATACCTTAACCTCCATTGCTCTATTTTCCTGTCTACTTGCCAGTCGGTCCAATTTAAGATGGATCCAGCCATTCACAAAAGGTACTTGCAATGATTTTTAGTGCTACCATGTTTGTCTCCAAGAACCCCCCTTGTTTTGCATATTAAGTAGCTTTGGGTTTCACCCTAAGTTACCAGGGGAATCCAGACATGGAGCCCTTGCTCACTGTTCTTAGAGAGGCACAGCTCCACCTCACTGATGAGGCCCGACTAGGCTGAAACGCGTGTCTGGGGTTGCTGTTGGTACTCTTGTTTAGAGGAAAATTGCCATAGCATTTCGGTGCAGGACTGCCCCTGGGCAGGACAAAGACTGATATGCAGGGATATTTCTCCTCTGTGAAAGGGCAGGACAAAGACTGATATGCAGCTATATTTCTCCTCTGTGAAAGGGACAGTGAGCTAAAGACTTGGTTGAGACTTTCCTGGGGGCCATCCACCCAAGAACAGTTCAATGGGCTGTGTTCGTGGCGGTAGAGGGACTCCCAGAACCCCCCTTGTTTTACTGATTATAGAGGATTTGCTTTGAGAATCCTGGTTGCCCATTACCGCAGGCAAACCTCTGTACCTGTTCCTCTATTATGACAAGCACTTCTCAGTCGATGCATTCTGCAGAGCATATATATATTTAGGGAAAGCAATCATCCTGTATCTTGCTACCCTACTCATCCCTCTGCTCCGCATGCCAGCCTGTGTCCGATGGCCCGCCTATGTTATTTGAGATAAAGTTCCTGCAGCCTCTCTTAATTTCAACCCCCATATATCTTCAGCTACTTCTTTCTATAGAAAGTGAACAACACCTGAAGGCTTGTTCAGGTGCTCTGACGGGGTAATACCAAGAGGGTGTGCCCTTCTACTGGGGCCCCACAGGTCAGGGTCTTACCAAAGATGGGCAAGTTATATTTGCGCTTCCTGCACTATATGTAATACTGGCATGTATATCACTCCCACGTAAGTTTCCAAATGCTAGGGTGACCAGTTTTTTTTAAAAAACTGGGATAGACCATAAACATAGAAGTAGGACTGAAGTAAACACAAATACAACTCTAGTCCTACTTCTATGTCGTTAGCCTGATGCAGGGCTGGGGGGGCTGCGCTCGCAGGCACACTCCTTTCATTGGAGGAAAGCGGCAAGGGAAAGAAATTGGGGGCTTGAAAAGCATTCACGCCCCCATTCACACGCAGGAAGAGTCACATCTGGGCCGTTTTTGGGACTTCGAAATCGGGTCCCAGAAAAAACCGGGACCGTAGCCACCCGCCCTTTCAATCCTGGGATGGGTTTATAAAATTAAAAAACTCCCGGGACCCCAGGAAGGATTGCGATTTCCCAGGACTGTCCCGGGAAAACCGGGACGTCTGGTCACCCTATCAAACGCCCTTGTTGTCCCCGCCAGCAGCCACCATTTTGTGTTCCGCCTTCATTAGTGTGTTTTCCCCCTTTCCATGTCTATTCCCAGGGTACCCTCAACGCATGTCTTTCACCCTCAGACACCCTCTGACTTTCTGTACGTCCTCTTTCCCTGGCTGCACGCGACTCGTGGGTGTGACCAATCACATGTTGCGCCGCATTTTAATTCACAAATAATCACGTATGCAACCCTGCAAATTGCAGCCGTGAATGACACAACAAATAGGGACTCCCCAGCATAAGGTACATCTCATGTAAAATTAAAAAGACACTACAGATCAAAAATATAAGACAGTGGGTGCGCAACTCTGAGGGCATTTTTCAGGGAAAAATGCTAGCATAGTGAAACTTGCGCCTGCGTATTATCTCATGCTCCAAAATGTATACAAGATAGAGTTACAACTTGGTACTGGAGCAAATTGCATGTATTTACTTTATGCGTCTAGTTGTGCCATTTCCACGCACCCAAACACACCCATTTTGCATAGGCAAAGTGATTACGTCAGGGGTTAGAGCTCCCCCCACCTTCTTACCATTTCTGGCGCAGGTACTTACTTTTCTATGCCTCGGCCAAGTGGCTGTTTCATGCTTCTGTGGATCTGGCGCCTGTTCATGGCATGCTGTGCGAACCAGCCAGTGCATGTACACATTCGGAACACTTCATGGGATATTATATGCTAAAGAGCATACCTTCATGTGCAAGTATTCTAATTCAACAGTAGGTTGGTCCCTCTTTCTTGATTGCCTCACTTCCTCCTTGACTTTCATCTCTCCTCATGCGCCCACTCTAGCCCCCTCACTCCTTTTTTCTAAAAAGCATTGCCCCAATGCTGAATCTAGTCACCTCTCTCTGCATTTACTAAAAGAGAAACGTAGCATCAATCTAACCACGTCACTCCTCTTCCAGTAAAAACACTGCCCGATGCTCAGTGTAACCACCTCACTCCTCTTCCAGTAAAAACACTGCCCTGATGCTCAGTGTAACCACCTCACTCCTCTTCCAGTAAAAACACTGCCCTGATGCTCAGTGTAAACACCTCACTCCTCTTCCAGTAAAAACACTGCCCTGATGCTCAATCTAACCACCCCACTCTTCTTCCAGTAAAAACACTGCACTGATGCTCAGTCTGACCACCTCACTCCTCTTCCAGTAAAAACACTGCCCTGATGCTCAATCTAACCACCCCAGTCTTCTTCCAGTAAAAACACTGCCCTGATGCTAAATCTAACCACCCCACTCTTCTTCCAGTAAAAAACACTGCCTTGATGCTCAGTCTGACCACCTCACTCCTCTTCCAGTAAAAACACTGCCCTGATACTCAGTTTAGCCAACTCACTCTTCTAACAGTGAAAACTCTGTCCCGATGCTCAGTCTAACCACCCCACTCTTCATCCAATAGAAACACTGCCCTGATGCTCAGTCTAAGCACCTTACTCCTCCTCCAGTAAAAACACTGCCCTGATGCTCAGTGTAACCACCCCACTCTTCATCCAATAGAAAGACTGCCCTGATGCTCAGTCTAACCACCTCACTCCTCTTCCAGTAAAAACACTTCCCTGATGCTCAGTCTAACCACCTCACACCCCTACCAGTAAAAACACTGCCCGATGCTCAGTCTCACCACATCACTCTTCTTCCAGTAAAAACACTGCCCTGATGCTCAGTGTAACCAACTCACTCCTCTTCCAGTAAAAACACTGCCAGATGCTCAGTGAAACCAACTCACTCCTCTTCCAGTAAAAATACTGCCCTGATGCTCAGTGTAACCAACTCACTCCTCTTCCAGTAAAAACACTGCCCGATGCTCAGTGTAACCAACTCACTCCTCTTCCAGTAAAAACACTGCCCGATGCTCAGTCTAACCACCTCACTCTTCTTCCAGTAAAACACTGCCCTGATGCTCAGTCTAACCACCTCACTCCTCTTCCAGTAAAAACACTGCCCTCACGCTTAGTGTAAGCACCCCACTCCTCTTCCAGTAAAAACACTGCCCTGATGCTCAGTCTAACCACTCCACTCCTCTTGCAGTAGAAACACTGCCCTGATGTGCAGCCTAACCACCCCACTCCTCTTCCAGTAAAAACACTGCCCTGATGTGCAGCCCAACCACCCCACTCCTCTTCCAGTAGAACCACTGCCCTGATGTGCAGCCTAACCACCCCACTCCTCTTCCAGTAAAAACACTGCCCGATGCTCAGTGTAACCAACTCACTCCTCTTCCAGTAAAAATACTGCCCTGATGCTCAGTGTAACCAACTCACTCCTCCACCAGTAAAAACACTGCCCGATGCTCAGTGTAACCAACTCACTCCTCTTCCAGTAAAAACACTGCCCTCACGCTTAGTGTAAGCACCCCACTCCTCTTCCAGTAAAAACACTGCCCTGATGCTCAGTCTAACCACTCCACTCCTCTTGCAGTAGAAACACTGCCCTGATGTGCAGCCTAACCACCCCACTCCTCTTCCAGTAAAAACACTGCCCTGATGTGCAGCCCAACCACCCCACTCCTCTTCCAGTAGAACCACTGCCCTGATGTGCAGCCTAACCACCCCACTCCTCTTCCAGTAAAAACACTGCCCGATGCTCAGTGTAACCAACTCACTCCTCTTCCAGTAAAAATACTGCCCTGATGCTCAGTGTAACCAACTCACTCCTCCTCCAGTAAAAACACTGCCCGATGCTCAGTGTAACCAACTCACTCCTCTTCCAGTAAAAACACTGCCCGATGCTCAGTCTAACCACCTCACTCTTCTTCCAGTAAAACACTGCCCTGATGCTCAGTCTAACCACCTCACTCCTCTTCCAGTAAAAACACTGCCCTCACGCTTAGTGTAACCACCCCACACCTCTTCCAGTAAAAACACTGCCCTGATGCTCAGTCTAACCACTCCACTCCTCTTCCAGTAGAAACACTGCCCTGATGTGCAGCCTAACCACCCCACTCCTCTTCCAGTAGAAACACTGCCCTGATGTGCAGTCTAACCACCTCACTCCTCTTCCAGTAAAAACACTGCCCTCACGCTTAGTGTAACCACCCCACTCCTCTTCCAGTAAAAACACTGCCCTGATGCTCAGTCTAACCACTCCACTCCTCTTCCAGTAGAAACACTGCCCTGATGTGCAGCCTAACCACCCCACTCCTCTTCCAGTAGAAACACTGCCCTGATGTGCAGTCTAACCAACCCACTCTCATTTTACTGAACACATTGCCTCTATGGTCAGTCTAACCACCTTAATCCTCTTCTGCTAAAAACAAACATCTTCAAACACAGCCCTATGCTCAGTCTAGCCTCCTTGCTCCTCTTTTACTAAAAGGAACCATTGCCTCAGTGCTGTCTAAGCATCTCACTCATCTTTCCCTAAAAACACTGCGCAAAAGCTCATTTTAACCAACTCACTCTTCTTTGCATTGTTCCATCTCTGCACAGTATTTTAATGAGTCAAATAACAGGCATCAACGCCTGCAGCTCGTGGGATTTTATAACTGGACTAGCACAGCGCCAAACTTACTTTGCATTTAATTTAATGGCGCAAATGCGCATGTGTAACTCACATGCCTGCCATGCCAAACATGCTGAAAAACAAAGATGAGTGGTACTGCTTGGCAGAAGGAAAACCTAGCGTGCCACCCCATCTGCCTCACTATTGGCACTGATCCTTCCAGCAGATGAAGACACCTCTTCATGGCCGAGAACCCCCAAAAGCCCTCTATGAATATGATGGAAAACGTTTACAAAATACACTTAATAAATAGCGCTGCAACACATTAACAGCCCCAACAAGCATGGCCACCAGGGAGGCGCTGCCCATTTACTGGAGGAAAGGTGTCACTGAAGAAGAGCGCATAAACAGCAGCAGAAACGAAGCAAAACACTCCTGTGAGACACCTGTGTTAATGAACAAAATAGCGTGGAAAATACGAACATACATGAAAGTTAAAATAACTCATGTATACAGACTTGAACACAAACGCCCCATGGGCTCCACGGACGTGGCTCCAGTTTCATCACATTTTAGTTGATTTTAGATGCACCGAAGCCCCCACCCTCCTCATCATGCATGTTTGTTTAACAACTTGCAAAGTGACTTTGCTCTGCAAAAATACACTTTGCACAGCTCTGTGAATCAGGGTGCTTGCTGGCAGTGCAAAGTCACTTTGCCCCGAGCTAAATGTTCCAAGAATCAGGCCCTGAGTATTGTATCGGCATTGATATCATATCCCCAGATTTCTGCCCCTTTCACTGGCCATTGCCATCATATGCCCAGAAAGTAACATCTTTTGCACCATGAGATCTTGTTATTATATCATATGTCAAGTATTAACATCATGTGCCAGTTAATACCATTAGAAGCCCCTGCTTTAAGGCTTTGTTATCAGCATCTCTGGTACTCACACCATTGCCAGGTAATCACAGTGACAGTGATAGATACTATCTATTTAGAGCCATGAAAACTGAATGGTATCCTGGCAAATGATAATGGATGTTATTACCCAACTCAATGGTACTCAAGCTATTGTGCTCAAATATATGGTGGACTGAGCTGGTGTTCACAGGATTCAAACCTGTGCCTCAGGGCTCTCACAGATGGCAGAGATGAGCGCCTGGCCCTCTGTGTTATCTTACTGTCTCAAAATCCCAGGTTGCCGTGACAACCCCAGCTACTTAGCCTAGCACCACACAATGTACACGTTCCCCCAGCCCCATTCACAGTGGGCATAACAGTTCCAGGATGCGCTATGCCCAGTTAGCGAAGGATTGCCAGATTCCATTAAGCACAGTCTATAAAGTGGCAAACTCCATTGTGTCCATTTAGAAAAGTTGTTACAGGAAAGCTTATGCACAGTTAGCATAGGAATGCAATATTCCATTATGCTCAATTAGGGAAGCAATTCCATGTTCCACTATGCCCACTAGGCACAGTAGGGCCAGGTACTAGTATGCCCAATTAGCACAGCAACGTCATGTTTTGTTATGCCCAGTTAGCATAGCAAGGCCACCTTCCACCATTCATAATTACCACAGGAAATCTAGATATCCTGGTGGCCACCAGCAGGGGAAATAAGCACAGACTGCAATATGTCCAGTTAGCACTGCAAGGCTAGATTCCATTAGGTGCTGCAGGTTTATTATGCTGGTGTGTGTGTGTGTGTGTGTGTATTGATGTGTGTGGTAGTGTGGTCAGTATGCATGTAGTGCAGTGCTGTGTGGGTGTGCGTGTGCACACTGAAGTGATAAGTCACTATGTGTGCCTTTGTGTACATGGTGTACAGTTCTTTACAAGGTTGTATGTCTGTGTGTTTGTGCAGTTTTAATGAAAATAACCATGCACTGGCTAAGGTGTGTGGGTTCATCTGCCGCCAGAGTGTGTAATGATGGGGCAGTGCGTGTGCGCACACACAGTGCTGTCCCTGCACATGTGTGTGTGTAATGCTGGCGGTGTGTGTTGTGTCTGTGTGTCATGCAGTGGGTGGTGTTTGTATGCAGTTCTATAGACTGTGTGAGTGTACTGACCCGGGGGGCTTGTGCACAAGCCAATATTTACATGTGCAACGTGGGGGTCTTGCATGTTTGTTTGGGGTTGTGTGCATGCACGTGTCTTGACCTGCCTGATTGCTGATGAGATCGATGCATATTGCCACAAGCATTCATCAGCACATGACGGTACTTGTTGGCAGATGTTGACTGCCTTAAAAATGCGTATGCACTACCTGCGCTAAACACGAAACGGTTGGCTGAGTCACGAGGTGTTTTGTTTACTCGCTCCATCTGGTACCTGGAAAATCATAAAGTCTGTGTGATCAATGTTAAAAGAAATGTACATTCCAGTTTCCCTATTTCTTAGTCCAGTGATGAAAGAGAATGCTTTAAACTGAGCAAACTGTATTTATTTCCATCTTTCTGCTTATTAACAAAGGCAAGCAATTTCAATATGTCTGCCTGATCCAACAGCTGCCCTTTCAATGTACCTGATTAAATGGAAAAGTATTTTAAAAAGTGGTGCCTTTCTTCCACTATTTATTCAATGCGGGCTCTTCTTATACACACATCGTGAAAATACAAATAGATTTTGAACATGTTTCTGGGCTAACTCTTTAAAAACAATGCGAAAGGCTGCAGTGTTTAATTTTGCAAAGGTTTGAAATTGCTCTGAAACTTACAGTGGCCCTCTTCTGTTGCGTTTGCTGCTCTGCCTCAGTGCTTGCCTGTCAGCCTGCTGTCAAGAAGCAAATGCAAAATTCGTCTGGGAATTTGCAAAAACCGTGCTAGGACAGCAAATCCTTTCTGTGATGACTCACGGGGCTGGGAGGAAGAGGAGGGGCCAGAAGTGGCATTAGGAATGGAGTGTCAGGAGTATTTATCTAATCAGGGTGTGCATGACTTTGCCATGTTAGAATCAGGCAACGCCTGGTTGGTTGACAGTAAGGAAACAGTGAACTGCCAGTGAGGAAACAGTCAACTGGGGGACATGTCTTTAGCACATGGGTATATTAGCACTGTACTTGTAACGCAGGTCTTCACCGAGCTGCTAATGGCGGGGCTTTGGCCCCTGTCAGGGCTGGGAGGATGTGGGGAAAGGGGTGTGGTGGCGGCAGGGAAGGGACAGAGCATGTGTGGGTACCCGAGAATAATAGGATATCAGAAAGACGAGTGGCGGTGGACAAGGGACACGACACGAAGGGCTTAAGGGAGGTGTTATGCACACGCCACGTCACCCAGTAACGTGGGATGTCGACGTGGCGTCCATTTCGCACCCTCGTCGCCAGTGTTGTAATGTTTATGAGCTCCCAGTAGGTGAGGGGAGCTCCGTGGCATTATGGAAGTCCCTGTGAGGGCCAGCGAGAACAAAAGAGAGCACGACTTGCCGTCTTTGCGGTTAGCACAGGACTGACCAGGATGTCTGTTGTGTATTAGTGCCGGAAGAAAAACAGGAGCCAGGTAGGGATTTCACCAGGGCTTTATTTCCACTATCTCTGGATCAGATAGTGCATGGATAGTGTCCAAGATTAATGGGCCAAACGTGGCCAACTGGGGTTTATATGCTATGGCTTTAATATGCAGCCCAACTCCTTTATAAGTCCCGTGCTCGGAGGAGCCGGGAAGACGCTGCTGTCCGCGTCCTCAGCTCGTCCCGTAATGCGCGCGTAGCGTGCGGGGGCGGAGCTGATCGCGCGAGCGAGATCTCGCGAGAGCAGAGCTCTCGCGATACCTCTACACACCTCCCTTTTTCCAAAAGCAGAACGAGTTCACTGTACCACATAGTCATTGTATCTCACCGGTCTTCTGTGCTCCCTTCGGGGCCTCTCACTGGTTACGGGGCACGGTCTCTGCTGCTCTGGTTCTGGACTTTCACATGGTTCTTCTCGTTCCATTTCGGTTTCATCTCTTTCTCCTTCGCTTCCTTCTGTTTCTCGTTCCTCGTTTCTCCAGTTATCTCTTTCGGTTTCTAAGTGGAGTGTCTCTTGGGTCCTCGCTTCTTCTTGCCTTCGCTGGTATAACGCTACCCTTTCATAGTTCCACGAGCGCCCGTCTTCCGTGCGGACGTGATTGGTTCCTTTGTGAGTTACTTTTATGGGCCGACTATAACGGGATCCCGTGGCTTGGTCCTTTCTTGGCAGTTTGATTTTGACCCAGTCACCTTCTTTTATATTGGGCGCTTGCTTCGTCCTTCTTCTCTCATCACTCCACAATTTCATGCGTGTCTTGTTTCTCTCCATGCGCCATACTACTTCCGTCATGTCAACTGCTTCATCTTCCCTTACTTTCGCCAGCCATGGTGGAATGAGGGTGGATGCCGCACTCCTCCCTCTCAACATTTTGAATGGGGATTCTTCTTCTTCCCAGTGTCTCTCACTGAGTTCCAGGTAGTCTGGAGCCCTTATGTCTGCTATGGATGCGACTATGCATTCTCCGTGTAGGAATGTGGTAGCCCTTTCCTTGTTCTCGGGGAGTCTCGACATGCAGTCGGCTTGCGAGTTTTTCCATTCTGAGATGTGATGGATTTCGAATGTGTATTCCTGAAGTTTTGCTGCAATGCGAGCTAGTCTGGGCGTGGATGTTTTGGTGCCTCCCGGGCTGAGCATGTGTATGAGCGGCTTGTGATCTGTCACCAGCTTGAACTTTGTGCCCCACACATATGTTCTGAAATGTTCGACTGCCCATGCGCATGCTAGCATTTCTTTTTCAATCGTAGAGTAGTTCTGTTCCGCCTCTGATAGTGCCTTCGACGCAAAGGCCACCACATGTTCGGTGTCACCTCTCCTCTGCGTTAGCACCGCTCCTAATCCGTACGCACTGGCGTCAGTGGTAATGACCGTATCCCACTCTGGGTTAAAGGGTTGCAGACATGGAGCTTTCATGATGTGTTGCTTTATGGTGTCCATCACCCTCTTCTGAGGTTCGCTCCACGAAAATTCTGTCCCCTTTTTAAGTAGATCGCGTAGGGGTGACGTGGTTTCTGAAAACTTTGGTATAAATTTCGCGTAGTACTCAGCCAATCCCAGAAAAAAACCTCACCTCTTCTTTGGTGGCAGGTTCAGGAGCTTTGGTGATGACTTGCATAAGATTTTCTTTCGGGCTGATCCCCTTTTCCGAAATTTTGTAGCCCAGGTATTCAACTTCTTTTACTCCAAATGAGCATTTCTCGTGACGTAAACGCACTCCTGCATCCTGTAGTTTGTTGAGAACCACTTTGAGGGTGGTATCGTGCGTCTGCTTGTCCTTTGCATAAACCAATATGTCATCCTGAAAATATACTACATTTTTGACTTTCCTTAGTAGGACGTCCATCATGCGCTGAAAGGCCGACGCGGCTGACGACAACCCGAAAGGCATTTTCGTGAATTGAAATGTGCCAAATGGCGTGATAAATGCTGTAAGGGGTCTCGATTCTTCGTGGAGCTGTATCTGATGATATGCATTTCTCATGTCAAGTTTTGAGAATACTTTGGCCTCTTTCATTAATAATATGAGTTCGTTTATGCTTGGGAGAGGGTAGTTGTCCATGATAACTTCTAAGTTTAGGCTGCGCAGGTCTATACACACCCTTAATTCCTGTGACTGGGGTTTCTTTATCAGGACGACTGGGTTCAGCCATTCCGACGCTTCAATTTCTTCTATTACTCCTTGCATCTTCATTTTGTCTAGCTGTTGTCTAAGGGTGTCCCTTGCTGTGGCCGGTACCGGTCTCACCCGGTGCTTGACAGGGACGGCATTTCTTTTGAGCACGATCTTGTGAATGAAATTTTTAATGTGCCCCGGCTCCTCCGAGAAAAGTGTTGGGTAATCGCTCTTGACTACAGATTCGTTCCTCGTATGGACTGATAGGACTTGATCTTCTGTGCTGGGATCCAGTCTGATTTTTAACTTGTCTTGATCATCCCAGCCCAACACTGCAGGCCCTTCATGGCTGAAGTAGACTCTGGTGATGGTTTCTCTTCCTTTGAATTCGACTCTGCCGTTGATATACCCTAAGAGTTCGACTGAGGCCCCCCAAACACCGTGGGCTTGTGTCGTGTGGTGAGCACTTCCACTTTTTCTTTACCCACCATGTCTTTATATGTCTGGAGGGATAGGATGGTGAGGTCCGACCCGGAATCTGCCATGACCCGTGTCTCTCTTCCATCGATTTTGATCATGCAGTGAGGCTTCTCTCTCCTGGCTCGGGTGCTGTTCACCATTATGACTGTGGGTCTCCCCTCCTCATCTGACGAGGATTCCCTTTCCTTTGCGTGTTCTGTGGTGAGGCTTGTGACTTTCTTGTTCCTCCATCGACATACTATCGAGAAGTGTCCTATGCGTTTGCAGACTGAACACTCCTTGTCTCTGGCTGGGCACTCTCTGTCAAATGCCAGGTGTTTGGTGCTGGAGCACCTATGACACTTGAGGGGTTCTCTCTTGCTGTTTCTTGACTCTCTCGTGTCTGGTGCAAACTTTTCCTTTCTTGGACGGAATCCAACTGCTTGTATTTCAGTGGGGACTTGGGCCCCTGTAAACTCTTTCCTTCTCCCCGCGGTTTCCTCCACCGCTCTGGCAATTTCCACGGCTTTTTCTAACTGTAGCTCTTTTTCGAGGATGAACTTATCTTGGACCTTGCGACTGTTGGTATGGACGACTAGCATGTCACATATGCGGTTCTCCGCATTGGTGCCGAAGTTACACAGGGCTGCTAGTTCCCTTAATTTCGTGACGTAGTCATCGACGGGTTCGGACTGCTCTTGTTTTCGAGTGTAAAACCTTATTCTATGGAGTACAGTGTTCTCTTTGCTGGCGAACCTCTTAATGATCCTTCTAACGGCCTCCTTGAACACATCATCATTGCCGTCATCTACTGGTATCGGGTTAAGGCCCTCGAATATTCTTTGTCCTTCTGCCCCTAAGGCGTTAAGTAACATGGCCCTGCGTCTCACCGCTGAGAATCCTGATCCACCCATTGCCTCCACGTACGTCATGAACAGGGGCTGCCATTGTGGCCAAGGAATGGCAGGCCTACCTGGTGTCTGTAGAAAGGGTGGTGGCGGTGTGGCTCCCTGCATGTTTCTGCGCGGTTTCCTGTGGTGATCCTCGTCGCCAATTTATGTTGTGTATTAGTGCCGGAAGAAAAACAGGAGCCAGGTAGGGATTTCACCAGGGCTTTATTTCCACTATCTCTGGATCAGATAGTGCATGGATAGTGTCCAAGATTAATGGGCCAAACGTGGCCAACTGGGGTTTATATGCTATGGCTTTAATATGCAGCCCAACTCCTTTATAAGTCCCGTGCTCGGAGGAGCCGGGAAGACGCTGCTGTCCGCGTCCTCAGCTCGTCCCGTAATGCGCGCGTAGCGCGCGGGGGCGGAGCTGAGCGCGCGAGCGAGATCTCGCGAGAGCAGAGCTCTCGCGATACCTCTACAATGTCCCCACCCGAGCTCTTTATTCAGATGCCACGTTCCGCATAACACAGTGATGTGGCATAGCACGTACATAACATTCCTCTTCTCTCCTTAACACAAAACATACAACAAAAATGCAACTCACTCATAGTCCGCAACTTTGCACACATCAGTCCTCATTAACACACACAGGGCCTCATTCCGAGGTCGGCGGTAACCCGCCCGTGCCGCTGGTGTATTGCTGCTGACCCAGAAACACTGAATCTGCCACCTGACTTCCCGGTGCCACCGGGACATTACAAGTCCAGGCGGAGCGGGAAGTCAGGCGGCTGATTCGGTAACTCCCCATTCCCGTGGAGTCCCATTGGACTCCGTGGGAGTGGGGAGACGTAAGCACTGGCACCATTGCTAACGGTTGAAGAAAGGAAATGAGTCAAGGCTACCCCTCCCTTCAGCACACAGGTAGTGCTAGTGGCCCACAGGGGGCTAGGGTATGTTTACCTCAGCCGTTTGTGATCAAGCTGACAAATTAGAGTACTGTTAAAACAAAGTTTATTCTGAATTAATAATGTATCCACATTAAAACAATTAACAAAAGGCATAACTGAAAATTTTCATTCACTACACAAGGATGTGTAACAATTTAAATGAGTGAGGTTAGTAACAGAAAGTGATTATATGTACTGCGAACAATGAGATGTCAGATGAAATGTGCTGTAATTATTAATATCGATGTCATGTTAATATCGACCGGAACTGCTGGCAGCAGCTCAATCTTTGCTTACAATTCTGACGTTCATCTGACGTCACGCATCATGTACACACGACGTCAGCTGCATGATGTAAACAAATGATCAAAATGGCGCCCGCGAGTGAAAGGCTGGGTTTCCTGATGAAGCTAACCCGAAAGGACCCATACAGAGTTTATTTGCACATTTGGTGAGTTCATATCAATGTGCAAATGGAGCAATGAATATAATCGGTGCTAGCACGTACTCAGGTACTGGGAATGGTTTTGAGTTCTATGATCATGGCAAGTTAGGATATACATCGGTTATAATCAATCATTAAAAGAAGTGATGAGATATTAAGTTTAACATATGTACTTATTTCAGTTTTGGCAATAAGGGCACTGCATCCAGTATAGGGCTTTGGTATCTAGGGAAGACTCTGTTCACCTTGGAGTAGGACTGGTCTGAATCTTGAGGGTGGGTCATTTTCGGAGGAATGGGCATAGTGTGGATGTCTGGAGCGCAAAGATGATTTGAGGGAGAACGATTTGGTCCATGTTATTGCCCACTTAAATTGTAGTGATTTACAATATTGGCAATGTGCTGTACCATCGAAGAAATAAGAGCGCGGCAGACGCGGGATGAATCTTGTGGTCTTGGAATATGGCTGTTCTCATGACCACATGACCGGATAGAATGATGATTATGTGCTTAAGATCATGTATGCAAAGATATTATAGAATGAACTGTCTGATTTCTTTCTATATTGTTCTTATAAGGTTTACTAAATGTATGATGCAGTTATTTACTGATGGTTCATATCTGATGTGTATCTTTTGTTTTGTTTTCCCTCCCTGCTTCCCCCCCTTTTTCTTGCCTCCTCTCTTCGCTTGGTATATGCTTTTGATGCTAATGATAAAAATTACTTGTATTATGATTTCACGTTATGTTGGATGCTGTGGATGCAATGTTCATTGATTTGTCTAAAGAGGTTGTTAAATTGAGCCTTGCCTTGAAAAGAAACATGTATCGTCAATTTATGGCAATTTATGTATTGATTTTGAAAGTAGAAAAATGTTGAACCTTGATATTGACTTATTTGGGATCATATCTCATAAACCAGTAAGGAGACGTTTTAGAGCAGCGCATTAGATGATGGCACACCTTGAGTATTTTGTTTTGTTACTTCATTAGGCAGGTGCCTAGCCTAAGAGTGCCAGAATCTGCAGCTACCTAACACCACAACCTTTTTCTTGTCAACAGGAGTGAGTTCTTTATTGTTAATTTATTTAGCCTAAGCGCCCTCATTCACTTGGTTTAGCCCCAGTCACTTATGCTTGTTTATATGTACTTCCCATTGACTGGATTGTCATTACAATTTGAATAATTATTCGCGTTTTGCCAGGAACACCTCCATGTTTGTGTAACCGTTTTCCCCAGTTTCTATGCAATGCGGTATTGCCCTGCCGTAAACATGAGGAGGATGACACTGGCTGGGGCCACTGGATGAGGCTCTGCCAGACAGAGTTGCCGAGTTGCCCTCTTCCCCACAAGCCTCCGCCCGGGTGTAAGAGGAGGAGTAGCACGGCACATGGCTGAGGCCGTGACTTGAGCGAGATCCTGGCTTTCCCGGTGAAACGTGGGACGATCGCAATGACCCCCGCAGGCCCTACAGGGCCATTCCTTTGTAGCAGGTGAAGCTGGGCTGGGTAGGAAGGCCTACGCCTGCTGGCACTCTGGCTTTAGCTCCTTGGCTGAGAGAGAGAGCTCCCTGTGTGTCCATTAGCCCGCAACCTGGTTCTGCCTGGGGCTCCACAAAACTGTTGACACGCCAACATCTGACACTGCAGGGGCGAAGCAGAGTCTTTGTGCTGGGCAGCCTCAGGGGGACTAAGCCGACTATGCCCTACATAATATTTTGAAACCAGTTGAGAGAACTTACCCAGGGGGTGCTTGGAACGGTGAACAGCCCTACCTGCACGAGATCCCCTGCGATGATACCCCACAGCATTCACTCACTCGCCACCCACTCAATGTGCTGTCACCAAGCATAACCAGGGTTTCAGACTCCTACAACCAGCCTGTGAATAAAGTAGCATGGTCAAGCACACCAAGGTGCCTAGAACAGGAAACATCCTGGCCCTTATATCAGCGGGAGAGAAGCCCAAAAGGCAGGACAGTCTACCGTTGCTCAGGTCCACTCGATGGAATCCCTGCAACAGCTTAGTTGCTGCTCTGGCCACAAGAGGATTCTTGCGATCCCTGTTTGCGAACTCAAGAAGGAAATTCAGGATGGCATGCTGGAGCTTTCTCACAAAGTCACGATGTTAGACAAGCAGGTCCCGGAGGCTGAACACTGTATCAACGACGTAGATAATACTTCTTGTGAGCAATCTTATGACGTTTTAGAGATGGCAGGCAGAGTGGATGCCCTTGGGGCCCTAGGGGAAAACCTTGCAGCCAAATAGGAGGATCGGGAGAATTGCTCCAGGTGGAACAACTTGAGAATCAGAGGTGTTCCCACTGCAGTTCAAGACCAGGACCTGATGCACTGTTTTCAGGATCTGTTCTAGGACTTGAATATGTCCTCAGAGTCTGATGGACATATAATGGTAGACCATGCCCACCGGGTCTATAACACTTACCAGAAAAAGAAAGGCCTAATCCCTGATGTCCACACCCACGTACACAATTTACCGGATAAAGAGTGTATTTTGTGTAGCCTGACAGAAGGATGCTATTAACCTTCATTCTTCACATTTCATGATATTGCAGGACCTCTCAACTGCTACCCTTGCCAAGTGCAGAGCCCTGCGAGAAGTTACTACCTAGCTACAGGCAAAATACAGTAGGTATAAATGGCAGGCACTCAGTACCCTTGCTTTCACCTACAATAGGCGGAACTGGTCCATGTCCACGCCCCATTATGCTAAGGCCCTAGCTCACCCAGAAGATGTGGACCCTAGGTGGGACGAGTTGCAGGCAGATCCTCCACTGTGGAGAGTCAGTGGGCTCTGGAGAGATATGCATGGGCAAACGGAAAAGAAAGAAAGAAAAGCGCAACACCTACATGCATTAAGCTCTTACGGAGTGAGGTTCGCTGATCAAAGGTGCAGCTCCAGGCTCCAGTCACAAGATGAAGACTTGGCGGACGGAGGGTCACCTTTCTCCATGGAAGGCCCACATTGATCAAGGAGGAGCATGTCCGCTCAGAGGCTTGAACGTTTAATTTTCGTGTTTTGTAGTTTTTGTTTTGAGGTCTCTGTTGAATTGAACATACGTTTTAAAGGATGCAGTTTTCACCAGTTCTACCATTCTTTCACATCCGAGCAGTGAAGAGACCAACTGGCTAACCAGGGATCACCTGAGAGTGCACGAATGGGAAAAGCGGAAAATGCGACATTCCTGAAATCCCAGATAGATAGAGACAAACCGGCTGAGATTCATCTCTATAAACATTCAGGGACTCAACTCCCCCCCGAATCTCGGAGGAACTCTAAATAGCCTTTCCCAGTTGGAAGCGCAGATCATGATGCTTCAGGAGACTCACTTGTTGAGGTCAGACGAGCCGCAAATGCACTCAAAATCCTTCCTGATACAGTTCTTTGCCTCGAGTGTGGAGAAGAAATGTGGAGTCGCTACATTGCTGCCTTGAGACATACCCGTCACCAAAAATGCAGCCTTTAGCGATCCAGGAGGCCATTACCTCACGGGTACATTGGGTCAGACATCAAACAACCTTCAATCAGTATATTCCCTGAATGAGAAGCAGGACTACTTCTTTAAAGACTTAGTCATCAGAGTTGCGCCCTTTATGGGAGGCCACCTGCTAATAGGCGGAGACTTTAACACTGTGTTGAACCCAACTCAGGATAAGACTCTCCCAGCTAGTCCCACTGACCTTTAATGTGCTTGTGTTTTACTACAGCTCATGATTCACCTGAATGTTATAGATATTTGGCGTTTCATTCACAAAGAGGAAAAAGATTCGACCATCTTCTCTCACACCCACAGGGGACACTCCCGAATAGATCTACTCTTGTTGTCCACCTCCATAGTCCCCATAGTGTCAACTTCCAATATTGGTATCAGGGTTCACTCTGATCATTCTACATTTGAGCCCAACCTACGAGTAGTTCACATGCAATGTTCCCCTAACACCCACATGGGGAATGAAGGAGGCCCACCTGAGAGACCTGGCTTCACTCTGGACTTGGTAGACTTTATCACTTCTTATTTTGAAATTAGCACAAACCAAGGGATGTCTCCTAATACCATTTGGGATGTCTTCAAAGTTGTTGTGCGTGGGGAGCCAATCTCTAAATCTACAGGCTATATGCGCATTAAGGAAAAGATTAGGAAAGAGTTGGAGTCCGAGGTTAAGCAGTGCAAGATAGCTCTCCAACACAGGACCTGTCTGAAGGCCCAAAGTACCCCCTGGGTAGCCTGTAGTAAACTAGAAGCACATCTCTCAGACCACATGGGACACTCACTAATCCACACCTGCCAACACTATTACTCCCATGGGAATAAGGCAAACAGACTTTTGAGCTACAAATTGATGGAAACACGCACTAGAAATCCTATTTCAGAGTTAATAGATAGTGCAGGCATCCCACATATGGATGAGGAAGCAAAACTAGAAATAGCACACTGGTTTTTCTCACAAATCATGTCTGGATACGGCAGCCCTAGGGTCTCAGCCCAGAAACACCTGCAGGGTTTAGCACTGCCCCAGTTAAACGACAAACAGCTGGACCTCCTCAACAGGCCCATCTCAGAGGAGGAAGTGGGGTTGGCAATCTAAAATCTCCCACCTCCTAAAGCCCCCGGGCCAGACAGATTTTCTCCATCCGTCTATAAAATCTTCCAGCGGCACATTACGCGGCACCTCACTACACTGTTTAATTCCTTCCTGAACTCCGGCACAACCTCCCCCGCTATGGCAGAATCCACGACCACTCTTAAGACCATCTAACTGCTGTTCCTAGAGGCCCATAGCCCTTTTAAACTTTGATGCAAAACTCTTCGGTAACATCTTAGCTACCCTCCTTCACCTGCCATTCCCGCATTACTAATGCATCCACCAGTTTTCCAGTCCTAGGAAATAACTCATCATGGGACATGAATTATGTGGAGAATACAAAGACACATTTCCTTTTACTTGATTGGTAAAGTTTTACTTAGTTCTTATTTTCATTTGTGCCACAAGGAAAATCCATTCATCAAACCAGGTAACTTCGTTACCCAAAACCAAAGATGCAGGAAGATCCCATATTACTTCCACTAATACTGAAATATTCTTTCCTAAAATGGAAACATCAAGAATGGTTAAGGGATGTATTTTGTGTTGACCATGTACACAATGTATTTCTGTATATCTCATAGGTTTCCAAGTGGATAGAAGAAGGCTAGCCTGGACTGCAGAGTTTTAACTTCCAGTGTCTAGCTAGGCCCACATTGTTTTCCCCTGGAATACTGCAGGGATTCAATGACTGGTTTTCTTTCTGGTACACAACATGTTATCTGGTTGGTCTCTCCCCCTAGAACTGTAAACGTTTACAGATGACATGCCTTTCTCAGATACTGCTTGCTTTTCCACTTCCCACTCATCTCTTAGTACATTACATTGACGTCGTGGCACCCCTACTCATGCTGTTCAAAACGTCCACATCTTAAACACCATGACTCAGGAGATATATCTTTCTCTGAAAAACCTAAATCCTTAAATGGTGAGGTAATTCTCTGGGAAATTCCAGAGATATACTTTTGGGATGGATTTAAACCTGAAGATAATCCTTTATAATCATCATCAGGTGGAGAAAAATAAGATATTCGGAGAGGAAGATGGACAAGTATCTGGTATCCTATTACTAGACCTCCCAATCCTGCTAGAAGGATCAGGGTTTTCTTCTTCCTCTAAACTCCAGGTCTCATTTACTGATCTTTATGGTTCAAGGTTAGGGCAAGTATCTTACTTCTCAACACAATATAACATGGTATTCCTATGAACTTCCCTTTTTATCATGTTCCAGCAAGTGTCATTGAGTTCACAGGTGGAAAAAAGTGTTCTAGGATTAGTTAAAGAATGTGTAGGTATCGCCTTCTCCAGATTGCTTGACTCCCAAGCTACATCATACATCAACCTACCCACTCTTTCCCCTCAATGTATTTCACGGGCAGTGGTTGAAAAATTGAGAATCATAAACCTCAACTCTTTACCACTAGAGATAAGAGGATACATCTTAAATCTGGGTCCTTGGTCAGGTATAACATAGGCGGATATATAAATGGGAAATTCCACCTTCAACAACAAAGTCACTGTTACGCTCACCTGGCTCCCACAGAGGCGTCGATCTGGACTGGACTGCTGCAGTCTCCACCAATGTGACGTGTAGGGCCGAGATGACGGACTGGACTGGCCCACCTAGCTTCGTTTGCTTGGCACGTAGGAATATTCTTCTGCAAGTGGAGAAGGTGAATTAACCACACGTGGAGTTGAGCGTAAATCCCCCCACCCGCTGTTCTCCCTACTGATCACCTTGGATGTTCCCTCTTATAGTCTCACCTGATGATTTGAAAAGATGAGCTCTCCATCCTGCATTGAGCGCAGGGGTGCGTAGATAACCAGTTGCTTCACTGGCTCGAAGGAATTGGTGAGTTCCAGGACAATATTGACTCCGATATTCCCGGCAAGACGCCGTAAGTATGTAGTTCGTAAGAGTTCAAATGCCTGACTTTTACTCTTGTCCGATTCCTTGCAGGTTGCAGCTTGACCCTACTGAAGAGTTCCTCGTGGCAACCGGTAATGTTCTGGTAAGGATTTGTATTATCCAACACAGTTCGATAAAATAATGTTCATATGTAACCTGTTGCTTTTTCCCTTATTCAGGCGCTGAGAGAAAGTATGAAGTCTCGGGGAATAATGCCTCTGGCGGTAAAATCAGGTAAGTCTTTTGTGGTGAAGAGGGTTCCCCTTGTTAGTCCCTTGTTTCACCTTGCTGTCCTTTTGTTTCCCCTTAGGGGCCGGGGTTCGGCTAGGATGAAGTGGAAGCTGCGCCGACCCGTTAAGAAGAATAGTACCCCTGGTGGTAAAATCAGGTAAGTCTATTGGGGGGTATTCCTCTGTGTATTCCCTTGGCTCACCTTGCTGTTCTTGTCTTCTCCTTAGGTGCCGGAGTGCGGCGGTAACATGCAGGAGGATGCGGTGAAATGTGAAAATGCTGCGAAGGCCGGTGAGTTCAGCGCAGCGCTGCAGCAGGCGAGGCGACGTGCATAAAATAACTTCTTTCTTCCAGCTCGAAGGCGCGATGGATCGGGAATTCAGGTAAGGATCAAAGGTATTGCTCTTGTTCTAACCTTTTCTCCTTCTTGCTCCCTTTTTCTAGGAGCTCCAAACTCGAGGCGGGCGTGGCAGAAGACTGGATGCAGACTTGCAGGCACGGTGAGCGTTACGCTGCTGGATGCAGAATAACGCGAAGCGTGTGCTGCTCTTTGGGCGTGGTTTAAATAGCCTCCAAAGTAGTCCCAGGTAAGTATTCCTCCCCAGCCCCACCCGAGTAAAAAAAAAAAAAATAGTCCCTAGGTAAAATAGTCCCTTCCAAGCCTTGTTTGGCTTGGAGCTCTTGCAGCATGGTCTGTATCAGGTAAGTTTGCAGCATGGTCTGCATCAGGTAAGTTTTAATCTATGAGCATGGCGCCTATGGCGCCAGGACTGACTCTCCATATGAGCCTGGCGCCATAGGCGCCAGGACTGCACCCAAATAGCCCCTAGCAGGGGTTGTTGGACTTGCTTGGGGTAACTTGATGCCTGCTTCTGGGGTTGCTGGACTTGGTCTGGGTCCCCGGGGGTAGGCATCATGACAGTCACTATCAGTTTATCCTTCCCTGGTATAATATGATTCTGTGGAAAATAGAGATGGCACACATTCCCTTCAACATATTGGGCCTCATTACAAGTGTGCCGGTGCGGTAACAACGGTGCTGATAAGCCTACCAGCACTGTTGTTACCGGACCGGCACACCCCGTATCTACAGGCAGGTGCCTTCCCGCCCGCCAGGCCTGACATGGCGGGTGGGATGGTATCCGACTGCAACTTTCCAGGAAGCACCTGCACCGTTATTAACAGTGGCAGTGCTTCCCTCATCCTCATTCCCATTGAGTCCTGTGGGACTCAAATGGGAATGGGGATTAACATTTTTCCAGCACCTGACTTCCAGGAACACTTGGGTCATAATACTCTGGTGTTTCTGTGGAGCCAGACGCTGGAAAAATACATGAGTCCAGCGGCAGCCTGCCGGTTTTACCAGCAGGGCTACCACCGGATTGGTAATGAGGTTCCTTGTCTTTTGGGAAAGAAAAGCTTGGCCTGAAACTTTGAGAAATGGTATACCAACATTCATCTAAAGGAGCCACTGGTTACAAGGTACTTCTTTTATCCCCCCGGTTCCTTTGATGGAAACAGAATCAAATCTCCTTTCCTCCCCTGTAAAGGAGGTATCAGAACCAGGCCTTGAACGGGAAGTACAAGAGGCAAGAGAAAGAGGAGTAGGTTTAGACCAGCCCTTTTCTAACTTAACTTTTGCTTGATCAAAATCTGCCATATACATAGTGGATCCCCAGTTTGTATCCGCTGACCCTGATCCCACACCTAACACCATACATGAAGGTCCAGCAATGCGAGGCGGACAACTGTTTGATGATAGTACAAAGCATGCCATTTTATTAAAGTCAAAATTATATCAAAATGCCTCAGTATTCTGACTGTAATGAGGATTTCCCTGCCTAACAAAACTAAAGGGAAACACTCTAACACAAGCTGTCTGACTCTCACACTAAACATCAAATACAAAAGAAAATATGTGAAAATTCAATTAATATCAACAATGATATTCACAGTTTCTTGATAACCTTTGAGTAGCCTGAGTGAATTTCCTACCCCGAGATTCAAGGTAAATTCAGCTCAATATTCATCAAAAGAAATAAGGAAATCCACATAGGTAGCAAAGATTCAATTCCGTTCTTGGAAGTTCGATGCTAAGGTAAAGTCTTGCTTACCAAAGTTCCACTAACAACAAAGATCATCTTCTTGGTGAAATCAAGATGTTCCACTTTCTCAAAATAGCACCAAAGGTTTCCCCAGCTACAATGTTTTGCCACCACTTCCAGCTATCCAAGACAACTTGACACAGTTCAGAAGAAATACAACTTCCATAAATTTTACCAGTCTTGGTTAACAGTTATGATATCTTCATTCACGAGATTAGAATTCACAAGAGTTATATTTGCCATGATAACTTCACATTGCTGCTGCTTCTACTTCAACTACTTCACTTTTAACATAAGGACATTTTTCTTTGTCTCTAAGTGTTCAACTTAATTTGTTCTACTGATGTCTTGCATCTACTGACAACCAAATAGACCACCAGAGCTTCAGCACTTTGTGATTCAAGACAGGTTCAGACAAGAGTGACTTTAAGGCATTGCAACACCTTCAAATAGGCAAGGCACTCTTCCTCTGAATATCTCTCTTCAAGAGGGGCAGCCTCTTTATCTCTCTTGTCTGTCTGCAACCACAACTTCCTTATTTTGTAATTTATAACAGTTTTCAGGTACAACAAGATTCACTTTTGGGCATTTCAACTCCTTCAAGTAAACAAGGCGCTCTTCCTCTAAACAGAGGGGCAGCCTCATCGTCTTTCTTGCCTGCCTGCTACAACAACAACCCAAGATTGCGTTTAAGACCCACTTCGCTCCTTCTACAACAGTCCTTGGCAATATAGGTTGTATCAGCTTCCAATAATATTAATAAGCAGCAAGGCTTCCCTTCTCCAACTTTGCCTTCACCTCTTTGCCAACTGTTAGCCCAAAAAATGACCCAGAAGTCTTGGTGCACTCTCTTAGCTTTGTGTAATGCTTGTACACTTGTAACTTAGGCAAGGTTAAACTTCTATGGGGCTCACAGTAATTGTTAGATTGTTTTCTGGCTTTGAGAAAGGCTGCTTTCAATCTTTATATAGGAACACTCTTGGCTTGGGCAATGCTTGCGCTCTCTCCAACTGCAGATACAATGTTTAAAGATTTAACTTCTTTTCTGCACCACGGTTGTTCATGTGAATTAATAGGTAAAGTTCACTCATCACTTGGAAAACAAAATTAGGCACACATGGCCACTTCTCAAGTTTTACAATGTTTAAGTGCTCGACATTGCTTTCCGCAATGTTTATCTGCTTAATGAGAGATATGTGACCACATCTTTATAGCTTATGGGTTTAACAATGGTTTTCAGCAGCATTTGCTTTTACGCGAGCAAAAGGAATACTTCTAATCACACGCGAGTACTACTTTCCTTTGTCCCCTGGTTTAGAAACTTCAATGAACAACTCCCAATTGCTTCTGCTTCTACCTGAGTTAACAATTAAGCTGGCTACTGTTGCCGGTAGTGCTCGTGCAAGGATTCAGAATGCCAGGTTTGACTCACCAGCTTCTGTGATCCTCTTTCCGCATGTTGCAAAACCTCTACTGCTTCTGGCTCATTTGGGACCAACACCCATCCTCGCTGACGGTGTCTCCGGGCCGGCCACTTGATTAAGAAGTCCCTCTTGCTCTTGAGACCCATGGTTTGACAACTGCTCCTCGCCTCAGTCTCCGACATGTTTCATGTACGGCAGCCATTGCAATCAGGTTCACATGGGGAAAGACTGCCTTCCTGCACACCTTCCACTGTGCAGCCTCTGCACTTCAGAGCTTGGGGGCAAAGGATCCTCTCAGAACAAGCAGGTGAAATCTGCTGCATCCTCATTAAGGGCGTTCCTCTGATTCTTCTACTTCTGCTTGGTTTCCCAGCAACATGCCTTCTTCTTTTTGCCTCTGCTACTACTACACAGACTCCAGTCACTGTTCCAGCTCCTTCTAATTTCCTGCACCTTAGGGGGCCTTATATGTCTCCCAGGTTCCTTCAGGTGTGGGCTGTTAGGAATAATTGCCTCACTACAGCTACAGCACAACTCTTCAGTCCTCTTCCTCGCCCCAGTACTTGTGGGATTATGGGATCTGTAGTCCTTAACAACAAAATCATGTCTTTTAAACAACTTTTTGATTTTAAGGAGAGAATAATTTCCCTTAAAGTTATTTAAAAATGAACCATTAGAATTTATTGTTACCGAGGAAGACAAATTACTTAGGGCAACACTTCTAGATTCCTTTATCTTCTGCCATTGGGAGTATGGAGGATTTGTATCCTGGAATACCTAGAGTGGCTTTCTGTTGTCAAAGCTTGTTTAGTTTATATGGCATTTGTGTCCAGAGCCACATATCTTATATGTGTTTCAGATATATTATAACGACAATAAGCAATTACATGCTTTGGCAACTTTGAAAGGTTCTCCCTTTCAAAGGACAAATACTGTGTCTCATCCCACGGGATCTCCTCTCCACCCTGGGCCTTGTCTCCTCCCAGGTGATCCTCCCGCAGTACATCACTCCCAAGGTCAGGATCAGGAAGCATCTACCTTTCCCCGGCCACCTGGCAGTAGACTTTAGGCAGGGTTTCAGTGAGGGATCCATAGGATTCTTCACATTATACACTTCGATCGTCGGGGTTCATCACAGCCCGGTCTCCGCAGACAAACACACGTAAGGAGATGAATTTGAAAAATGGAGGTACATGGGAACAGGTGGCCTTGATCCTCGTGGGGCTTGATGCAAACAAAGCCTTCGATATAGTGAACTGGTGGTTCCTGCGCAATGTAATGGTGGGTATGGGTTTTGGCCCCATCTTTAGGACCAGAGTCAATGCCACGCTTAGCTCCCCATCCATTAGGTTCAAAATGAACAAACATTTCACTGCAAGTATTGATCTGACTAGGGGGGTTTGACAAGAATGCCCTCTTTCCTCACTTTTCTTTAACCTATTCATTGAGCCATTCACACACAGAATCACGATATCCAAGGCCCAGTAATAGGTGACATCCCCGATAAAATAGCCCTATATGCAGATGCCATCTAGCTATTTTTAATTGAAGCAGGCTCCTCCCTCTCGGGAGTGATTGCAGACCTCGTCAACTTTGAAGAAGCGTCAGACTTCTCGATTTACTCTGATAAATTGAGTTGCCTAAATATTACTGAGTCTGAACCTGTAATACATACTCTTCAAATAACTTTAGCATTGCATTCTGAACCCTCCATGATCCACTACCTGGGGATTAAGCTTACAAAGAAGAGGCGAAATCTCATATGAGACAATGGGCCTCATTACGAGAAGTGCGGTAAAAATGGGGTCATTACCGACATGGAGGAACTGGTGGGTCCGTGCTCATATGACGCCGCTAATAGCGGGTGATTACGAGTGCGCGAGCATGAGCGAAAACCCATGCCGGTAATGGCCATACCGCCATGGCGCTAAAGGTCCTCCAACCCCCCGATAGCGCCATCACGGGACCCGCCGATACCGCCTCAGCCTAGGAGGCACCCCTTAATACCGACCCGGTAATAACATCATGCCAATACCGGGCTCGTAATACCGGATCCGGAAGTAACGTCATCGCGTCGGAACGGGAAATGAGACGGCGGCCATCTTTAAAACACAATCCATTGCAATCCTCCCAAACCACCAGTTGTGTACAGGAGAGACCAGTGCCAATCTATTCAACATCTCTAAGGCTACCCGGAAATCAAACCCCCGCCTGCGCAAGAAGCGTTTTTCGGACGAAGAACTCAACATGTTGGCGGACCCCATTGCTGCCCATGCTGAGGAGATTAACCAGCACAACCTCAAAAGGGAGGTGCAGCAAAGAAAAAAGGAGATTTGGGAGGAGGTAGCCCGCAAGGTCTCGGCAGTCGGCACCACCCCACGGACAGTCAAAGACTGTAAGAAAAGGTAGGATGACCTCCGCCTCAGGATACGGAACATCCTGGCCAGCAATAGGAGGGAGGCCATGGCCACAGGCGGGGGTCCCCACTCACCCACAAAAGTAATGCGCTGGGAGGAGACTTGCAGTACCTTCATCCAGATGGAGTCCATCGAGGGCTTCGGGGAGATGGAGACGGGTGCCGCAACATCTGGAGATGGAGGTGAGTGACCCTGCAGATCCCAGTATGGGAAACCATGACGTAGCACAAGTGATCTGGAATAGAGTCTAGGCAAGGCAATGCATGTCCCAACACACATATCAACATATCCTTGTCCAGACGGAGGCCCAAACCCTGCCACACTGAAATGCATGCTGAGTGCCAATACCATTACCAACAGACAGCCAACACACACGGACCGTTCCCATGTAATACATCACACAAACCCCAATACAACGGCATGCCACCTGCCATGCAGCATTCCTGAATTGAGACGTCACGGCAAATGCCAAAATGCCCCCTTCATACTACCCTGTGTGACACACCTGTAAGATTTGAATGCATGATAAATGAAATTCTCCACCGCACCATATAATGCATCTAGCATGTAACACCATCACTGATGCCCTGCATCTCTTCTACCCCCCCACGCACCGATGGAGAGGATGCCAGTGACGAAACACCCACAAGGGCATCCACGTCCCGGCACAAGACAACTCCCACAGGCAAGACCACCTCCGTGGCAGCCTCGCAGGCCACACCAAAACCCAGGGGGAGTGCCCAGGCCATGGCCGCACATGAGGGCCCCACATCTACGCCTGAGACCGGGACCACAGAGCTGCCAACACCAGTGGAAGGCGAGGCCAGTGGCACACATTCAGCAGCAACAAGTTCGGTGGGCGAGGCAGCAGCCACTGCCCCACTGAGCAACATTGAAACTGCAGTGGAGGAGTATGTGGACGAGGATGGACTAACCCATGTGGCATGTCCACACTCCCCAAGCCCCGTGTCCACCCCCCACCCCACACTCAGGCCACACCCACCAGCAGCATTGCGGATCCGTTACTCCACGATTCGGACCTCAGCACCCCCTGCCCCCCGAGGACAGCCCTGCCAATGCACGCCTCGTCGCAGCACCCTCAACCACTGCTGCTCCCACCAACCTTGAGGCACGGCTAGCAAGGGTGGAGGCTAGTCAGAACTCAATGCTGGAACTTGTCTGACAATATGTTGCGGAGGGAGAGGACACGAGGCGTGAGATTGCGCAGACCATAGCGGCGAACACAGCTGCCATTAATGCCTCTGCGTTGATGATGCGAGACAGTCTGGGGGCTGTCATGCAGGTCCTCACCTCAATCCTGCTGCACATGCAGCAGCAACAACCCGCACCAGCCGTACCAATCACCACGGCTTCCACCCCATCCACCACACCCCCATCCTCCACATCCGCTTCCTCTGCCCCCTGCAGCCCTGTGCCTCCGACAAGACAGAGTGCGAGGCAGTCAGAAATGCTGCCCCTGGATAAGAAAGCAAGGAAATAGTGTGGGAGAACAATGGGAGTGGGTCAGATGGTGTCGGTGGTCTATAGGTGTATTAGGGGGGAGTTCATTGGGGGTATGGGGAGTTCATTGAGGGGTATGGGAGTTCATTGGGGATATGGGGAGTTCATTGGTGGGTATGGGGAGTTCATTGGGGGTATGGGGAGTTCATTGGGGGTATGGGGAGTACATTGGGGGTATGGGGAGTTCATTGGGGGTATGGGGTGTTGTGGGGAGGTGGGGGGTAGCACATTTCTGTAGTTGATATTAATACACCCGTTGTGTGAAAAATCATTCAATGCCTGGACATTGTTCATTTTGTGTGTATACATTTTATTCATGACAGTGCATAGTGCCCAACTCCCACCATTCCCTGTGTGCATGTCCACATGGACCCAGTGTACAATGTGTTACTGACACATATCCATCAATGTCCCTGTGGGTCAGAAGTATTCGTCAATCAGTGATTGGCGTACTGCACGGCCATCTTGTGCATCATGTACTGGCAAGGGTGCTGCTTCTCCTCCGTCTTCATCCTCATCATCCTCACCCGGTGCATACATGTCAATGTCTGGTGGCAGTGGTACATTTCTCCGGATGCACATGTTGTGCAGCATGACACAGGTCATGGTGATCTTTGCCACCTTCTCAGGCGTATAAAGGAGTGCTCCACCAGACCTGCTTAGGCAGCGGAACCGTGCCTTCAACAGGCCAAAGGTCTGCTCAATCACAACACGGTTACGGGTATGAACCCGATTGTACTCTTCTTCATGGTTGTTCTGCGGGTTCCGCACAGGGGTAAGTAGCCACGGCTTCAAGGGATATCCTCCATCACCTGCAAGCGAATACAAATAGGTCTGTGTGAGTCACTCTGAGCTGCCACAGCCATGGCAGCAGAAATTTGGTGTTGACATGCACATGTCCCTGTATGTATGCACAAATATTATTTAGATGCATTGTATACTGCAATATGGTGTGGTAATCTGGATGGTGTTGTACAGATGATGCAGGGTGATTTCTTGCATGCTGATGCAGATGTACTGTGGATGCAGGACAATGTTTTGCCTCCCATTATTGCTGTGTATACTACGCTGTGCATGATCACACTAGCCACATTGGCACAGTTGCAATCATGTTTAGTCATGCATTGCTTGACATACCCATAGTGGCCAGGTTGTGCGTCTTACATGTTGTCATTGATATACGGCATTGGTCCAATGTGTGGCAGTGATGTGTCATGTTCGGGTTGGGAGATTCAGGTCAGGAGTGTTTAGCTCTGCATGCATTTTCCACTCACCGCCCATTCCCACCCTGGTGGAGTATGCATCCCCCACCTCACAACCCTGATGCACTGCCATAGGCCAGTCAGGAAACTCACCAAGCAGCCAGGCACCTCGTCCAGCATGTCGCTCCATGTAGCGGGGTAGCGTGGAGCTTGGCATCATGTGTCGATCCGGGATATCGGGCGCAACAATGTGTGATGATCTTGCTGGAGTCACATACCATCTGCACATTGATGGAGTGGTATTGTTTGCGATTGGGGTACACCGCGTCTAGGGTATGGGGAACAACCAATTCTACATGGTTGCAGTCGAGGGCACCAACGCAATTGGGCATGCCTGCCAGTGCATGGAAGCCTACTTTGGTGTCGGCTATCTCCTGGGCAGTTCGTGGTAGGGATATGTGGGTGCTAGCGTGCTTCAGGAGGGCATCCAGCACTTGGGTCAGCATGCATGAAAATAGTGGTTGTGAAATGCCATGCAGCTGGCCCACTGTGTGCTGGTAGGTGCCTGTGGCCAGGAAGTGGAGCACAGACACCACCTTTAGTAGCGGGGGGGTGGCAGTGCGTATTTCTATGAGGCTAACGATGTCGTCATGTATCATGTCCACAATGGTGGTGATGGTGTCCCGGTCCAACCGGTACAGGGTGTGGATCTGCTCACAGGTTAGATTGAATGGACTGGGTCTGATGCGAGGGATTGGTGGCTGCCTACGAGGTATTACTGGCTGCACTGGTGGTAATTGTTGGCCCTGTCTCACCTTCCTTCTCCTCCTGCGTCTCCTCTGTGCTGCCTGTTGCTGTAGCTGTAGTAGTTGTTGTAGTCGGTGTTGTTGCTGTAGTTGTAGGCATGTCCTCCAGCCCCATGATTGCAACAGCTAGTGGTATCATTTTGGTGTAGGAAGGGGTGTGGTGTGTTTTATACTGGGACAGGCTCCATTGATTCCACCTGTGGTGATTGTGTGTACCTGTGGCCTTGACTGCAGGTTGCTGTTTACAGGTGGTCCGCGATGCCTGTATGGCCGCCATCATGCAGGCCCTAATTACCACCTTCGCGATGGCAGTAATTGCATGCCCGTGTGAGTTGTGATGTCCTCCTATTACCGGCATCCCGGTATTTACTCCGCGAAGGGGCTCGTGTACGCGCGCGTACCGGTATGAAGGGGCACAGTGCGGGCAGTGGCGGTATTGGCGGGTTGTTGGGTCGTAATGGCCCAGACCCGTTAACGATGCCGGTATTACCATTCCGCCTTCCTTATTTCATTACCTCCATTCTCGTAATGAGGCCCAATGTGTCTCCCTTACCTAATTTTGCACCTTACCTATTGTACCTGAATTTGTGTTTAGCCCCCTGCACCACAGTATAAGGCTTTCCCAAATTGTGCACCCAACCAATGTCGTACTTCATTCCAGCCTTGTGCTTTGTTGAACCTGTTCACTTGCACTTAATCCGCCCCTCCCCTGTTTTCTGTTACAGTATTTGCATGCTCTGAATTGTCTCACGACCTAGTAGAAATGTTATTGTTTGTCTTCTTCGCTGTCCCTGCCCATCCTTCACTTCCCCTCCCCCCTATTCCCCTGTATTACTGTACTGCAATTTCAGGATCCGAATGTCTCAAGACCTACTAGGAAGGTTATTGTATTGTTTGTTTCTTCTCTGTTCTCCCCAATCCCCCTTGTCTTGATGCGCCTTGAAACACCATTTGGCTTAACCAAGACAGGATAGCACAATGGAAGATAGCAGAGGGTCTTGGAAGCATGACCACACAGAGGTTCGTATCCCACATCCGCACTTTTAAACCAATTAAATAGACAAAATCTCATGGATAGGTAGGATTCATGCCCTTAAAATCAATATGGTCCCCAAATTACTATATGTGTTTAGCTTACACATCTGGAAGCAAATCCTGATGCCACTGCAAAAGGCAATGTTCTGCTTTATATGGAAGGGCAGGCCCCCAAGAACAGTTCAGAGGACCATGTCCTGTGCGGCCCCTCTTAGAGGACTTGGGATCCCAGACCATAACATATACATTCAGACAGCCGAAATAGCATATATTTTCTTGGCTTTATAGCCATGCTGAGATAAACTGAATCCAAAAGGAGTAAGGAGCAGCAAAGATCCAACTCTTGGGTCTGCTTGCAGTGGGAGGTGAGACCATCTTGAGCGAGACAACTTCCACCTTAGTGTCTTATTGGGACAGGGCACAAAGGCTATGGGGGGTGCTCCCAGGACTGGGTCCCTTCTCTACAGTCTTGGGCAACCCAGAATCTACCACGGGATGCAATCATGTGGCCTTGCAGAGATGGGCAGGGGGAGGTCTGAGGAACCTGAGGGATTGCTATTTACAGGGACAACCAATGACGTTTTTGGAGGCCAAACCAAATTCGGCCAAATCATGGCAGACAGGTTGACATACTTCCGACTTTGTCACTGGCTTACGAATCAAGCTTACAAAAAAATGTTTAATAGACAACTCATGCCACTAGAGCTGACAGTTAGGGACGATATCCAAAGAGGGAGGATTTCTTTAATGTCTCCTGGCCTGAGGAATTCGATCATCCACATGGTGGGCGTGCTCTCACCTGGGCTTTTTTGAAATGTTTAATTAAATGGAATGATGGTAGACCAACCTCAGGAAAAGGTGTGGGGCTGATCCACACACCTTTTCCTATGCTCACACCATGACAAAACATAGACGTCTGTACTCCAGGCTGGACAACACCTACAGGCACCATCTGTCCGGTCATATGTGGTTGGAAAGTGGTTGGAATGTGACAGCCGAGGAGTGACAATGTACTCTGCAGGAAGGCGGAGGACCAACCTTCCCCCTGCCATGGTCAGCCTGATTAGCTGATAAAGGCTCCATGGATCCACCCTGCTCTTTTGTTAGGCCATACATCTGGTGGCAGCGATTATCATACCAACAGGGGGTATTTCAAACAGGCCCACACAGGACCTGGCTGCAGAGGATAACAAAGGCGGCAGGAAACCCAACAACTGTCATGTCTGGGTTTGTTGTTTACAGTAGGCCACCCCATTAGGGGAACCCCATTAATAAGGTAAGACAATGTGGTTTGCAGAACCAGAGAGTCTAGTTTCGCCACAGCTTAAAGGGAGACCTGCCACTTTAAAAGGAACCACACAGGAAGGACCATTAACCAGAGAGACTCCTTGAACACAACAGACAGGAAGATGGGTAGGTCATAGTAGCACAAGGGAGCAAGCCCAGAGCTCTTTCTGTTGAGAGAAAGATTCAGTCATATGAGTTCTGGGGCACACCTTGTATCTGTTATCACCCCTTTACCTTTCCTGCTGCAAAGCACTCTGGTTATGCCCTCATGCACCCAGGAGATTGTTGGTAGGGACCCCAGGATTGATTAACTACGGTAGGCTTAGCCTACACCAATCACTGTTGCCCACTTGGCTTTAAAAGAGGGCCAAGCCCCTCTTTTGGAAGATCATCTGCAGACATCACAAGAAGTAAGAAAGATGAACTCAAGCTTGGACCCTGGCTGAAGGTACAGTCTGACTTACATCTTCTGACAGTGAAGGAAGGCCAGGATATCCAAAGAGGGAAGCAAGATCCCTCCCCTAAACCTCTGACAGGGAACAGAGGGAGAAAATGAACTCAGATGACCCTCCATCCACTCCAGAACTGGTACCCAGCCAGCACACAACATGCCCTGCTTGGCTCTGTAGCAAGATTCCTGGATAGGAAGTGCCAGAAGGTCTCTGAATCTACAACCAAGGACAAGGCAGCTACCTGCAACATGCTCCTCAGCTTTGTCCGGTCCGGCTTAAAGGACAGCATAATCCCATTGAAGAAGCTGGGAGAAGTGCCTCGGTGAGTATCTACCGACGTCCGCCTTAAAGGACATTTTTGAGTCAGTCGAGTTCCTCGATCCGCAACTGACTGCAATGCTGACCAGTGTTATGGTGCAGTCACTTAAAGACATCCAAGACGTCTCGACCAGTGCTTTAGAACCTCTGACCAGCACTGAAACAATGATTCCTGATCTTGAGACACTGTGACCCAGCCTGCAGCCGTTTATTTAACTTATCTCGCCAAACCGTCTTGCCATCTGATACCCGCAGCTGACTCCCATCTTGAACCCTGTCACAGAAGCCTGCACAGTGCCCTGAAGCTGACTCGACCCTGTCGAGCAGCAAGAACACCAACAGCCAAAGCTACATTGTGGTTCTGTACCCCTGGTCCTTCCCAGAAGGCCCCTAGAGACATTTTAAGACCCCTTTCCACCTTTGGGCTAAGCCAAGAAACATTAACAAACTGATGTGTTATTAACCATACCGACTATCCTCCTGTCAGTATCCAGAGTGCATCCCTTTTCCTGCTTTGAAAGTGTCCTCTGCATTCCCTTACAGTGTGGTTTGTATTTTGTAATGTTGTTAGATTGTCTGTTGTGATTAATAAAGTAGATATTTGTATACAACTGGACACTCCTTTTATCATTGGGTAACAATTGTATGTTCGCTGTGTTGCAACTAACCAACAATCTGTAATGGTGGAAGGAGGGCAGATCCCCAGCCCTTAGAGGAACAGACATGCTGGGACATCCCACACCCAAAAACGGAAGAGTCAAGGTAATAGACAAAGGCTTGTTTTATTGACAATCCATATAAAACAGGGACAGCAATGAACATGAAATATCTCCATGCTCTCATCAGTCTTGAGCTTGAAAACAGGTTAAAAACATATAAGATGTCAAAACTGACGTCACAGTACAACTTCTGTTACAAAAACCTATGGTAAGGTGGAACTGGTGAGTGGCATCATCTATGTATATAATGTATAAGGGTTAGCCGCTTCATTGGTCTCGCTCCACCTCTAAATGAATAATGGTGAATACATGTCATCTCTAGAGATGCTTGATTGGATAACAAAACAACATCATTTGAGTAATATGATTGGTTGGTAGTGGTTTGGCCATCCTTGACTATTTGCCAGTTCATGAGCAACAATACTTGCATGGAGCTGCTTTTTCCAACTATAACACCCCATCTCTGATTTCCTAGGCTACGAGCCAGGACTTTTAGCTTTGAACTTGGCTTTGTCTTGTATTGTTTTTCTGAGAATTTGAGGTGAGTGAAGGCCTTGGTCTATCTGAGTCTGGAGTTAATGAAAAGCCCCTGTTCTCCATCTCCGTATGCAGAGACCATGTTTTGGATTATTCTGCTTGTTTTTTACTCTGATTTTAGCCCATATTAATGCAGGTGTCTTTACCCTTCCTGCCCACTACAGACTTGTTCGAGCTATTCTTTTTTTAATATTAAACCTTAATTAATGAGCACCTGGTTTTCAAGGGCTGTTTGTTTCTTTACTTTATCTAAGAGAAATGTGCCTTGCATTTGGGAATTATTACCTTCTATTCTCTTCAGTGCCAGTCCAAACCTCCCATTTCTGCCGTAACCTTGGCAGGAGTTGTGCAGCTACTTTCTGGTCTGCTCGGACCTGTATTTTCGGCTAATTCAGCCAGTCAAACCTCCCTTTAGCCTCAAGGTTTATTTGATGCTTCCCATACACTCAAACGTGGCTGCGCTGTCCATTTTATCCAAAATGGCAGCTCGTTACTGTTGCGTATCTGCATTAAGCAAGCATTATGTGTATTCCTACGCATCTTGCGTTTCAGCATATACATTGATTGTATGTTCTCTTGCGTCTATTGAATGGAGGTAACATTCTTCATGTCTAAATGCAGTTTTGACCTAGTGTCCGTGTAACTTCACGGTGACTGCATATCTGCTTTGTGTCTTATGTGTCTAATTGTGTCAGTTTAGCAGTGATGTCACTTTCTTTCTTCATCTTTGGTTACAGCATGTCCATGTCCGCTTGAGCTTGCAGATCCGTCTCTTCTTCGATCTCTCTGGGGTAAGGTCTGTAGGGTTGTCTTAGTACCTTCTCTCATACTTGCGGTATGGTTGGTGGAGAGGGGAAAGATGCCATAAATGATGCACTCCTTTCATTTCTATGGTATATAGACCGGGGATGTGCTGACGCTATGAATGACGCATTTATCTGCCTCTCGACAGCTCCATAATCATTAGGGGATAAGCCCGTCGTTCAGTACACGTTACCAAAATTAGACAAGGAGGTTTATAATTTGCTTGTTATTCCAATCTGTTCGGATCCCTTCTGGTGTACTAGGCGTGTGGACCTGATTTATGGTTAAGAAACCGATATTCACAACTGGACCACTGGTACCCCGGAAGTTAAATTATAACACCTGGATAGGGGGTGTAGGGCCGGCCATCGGCAACCAGATAAGTAAAAGACGATCCTCTAAATAAAAAGGCTCTGTGCACCTCTTGCAAGCATAGCAAGGTTTTATTTCTTATAAAAACATGTCAGTACGGCATTCAACCATGACTGCAATGGAGCGCACTGGTTAGTTCAAAGCAGGACAGCACATTTTAAATGGAGATGTTGTCACAAATGAAGCAAACAGTAAACAGTAATAATTCCCCCAGCTCATTTGACATCCCCTATAGACATACAACACTCTCCATATGGGATGCCAAGCGATAGGTTACCATTACTTTGGGCCAATCTCCTTCCACATGGTCTTTAGACGTGTCACTATAGGTCCCAGAAATATGATTGGATCCTTAATTGAGAATACTTCTCTCTTCACGGACAACTCACGTGATTTTCACCTGGTAGTCGTACCTGAGCTTAGTGGATACTCCTGAGGTCAAATTAGCCCTCTGAAATGTGAGGCACTTCTTTGGATCACAGGCACACGGGCGCCCCCACCATGCCTCCCCGGCACTGACCTAGATTTGTTATCCTCACCCTGTGCCCCTTGCAGTACAAATCACAAGACGTCCTGCTCTGTGCTCCCCCATTGGCAGCAGCCCCCTCCCCGGACCTTCACCTGTGCTCTGCCAGGACCACACTAATCAGTCACCCAGTGAGGGATTTAAGAGTTCTGATAGTGGGCATCTGGTCGTTCTAATAGAGTGACCAGTATCAGAGGGGCACCGGGGCCCTAAATCTGAACTGGGCTGTTTTGGCAGCTTAGGACCTCTGCCCTGGCTCCCAGGAAATCGTCCTTCAGGGACAGGCGCAGCCTCGCCCGCGCTTGGCTATTCATATTCGTCTCTAGTTGCATAGGCCTGCAGCGTGAGACAAAGGGATAGTTGTATCTATTCGGTGTGATGGCCTTTCCGTGTTCCGCCTGAGCTGGGAACGGGATGGCAAAAGTGTATTGGTGCTGAAATGCCAGGGTGTGCTACCGCGGATGCTGGGACCTGGCCTTTCTAGGCCTCAATCTCAAAATGGCGATAATTCATTGCTTATTGCCACAGGGCTGAGATGGCTCTCCCACACTACATTACTGTGCTCTACACTATTCTCTTGCCCCTACAGGGATCCCCTGTGCAGTCGCCTTTCAATGCAGCACTGTACCCCTAATATATTTTCCTAAGACTAAATCGTTTTGGGGGGGCAGGGTTCTTGCATATGCATCCCCACAGGTGGATGGGGGAGACATCTTCCCCTGTATGGGGAAATGGGATGAGGAATTGGGCCTGCAAATCCACTATCCAACGCTCACGGGCCATGCTTATTTAGATACTGATCAATGCTGTGAATCCATCTCGGCCAAAAACGACCCTACTCTGCTTGGTTGTCCCTGACATTTTTCCATGTATTGGGCACAGGATAAGACACCTTGCTGCAGATGGTTTGAGGTTTGAAGTACTTGGTGCGGATGTCATTCCCGGTCGAGCCATGGGGAAATATTGGGCCAGTCTGGGTGGGGCTTACACTTTCTCTCTGTCTAGGCTCTATCTAGCGAATAGTGTACACATCGCTAATCTCTTTCTAACTTGGCTGCTATTATATGCATTAGGGTTTGTTGCGCGACTGTGACAAGGTTTTTGGTAATACAATTAGTACCCAGCGAGGTTCAATGAGCTTGTAACAACCAAGCTCATTGGCCTTCACCGGGGCATTACCCGGCCGACAAGGCTCCACTCACCACCTCAGCCCCAGGGTCCTTCTACGAGTGGCCACCATGAAAAGGGTGAAGGAACTACATGTAGTTTTCTTTGTTTTTAATTTTTTCAATGGCGCCACGGAAAGGAAGAAGGGACTCCTTCTCCCCGTTCGTGGTGGCCATCTTCTTTTCTTTTTTCAGTTCCTTAAGTATGAGAGGATAAATATTCGTGGCTTATTAAAGAAGGCTTAGTAGGGGTGAGTTGTGCCCAAACGATGAGCCGTGGTCATCTGCCACAAAAAGATGAGTAGGCCTCTATTATCAGACAACTGTTGAGCCCCTGGGTGAGATGTGTCCTTTGGATGAACATAAGTCAGCTATCCCTGAATAATGTGTAGGGGTTATTGTCAGTCAGCCTTGAATAAGGGTCAGCTGTGTCCAAAGGATGAATATAGAACAGCTACCACTGAAAGCTGAAAAGATGAGCAGGGGTCGATCATCGCTGTCGGATGGTTAGGCAGGGAAAACAACTAATGATGATTATGGGTCAACTGTCACTATCAAAACACACTCTCTAGTGGCTGCACACATTTAATGGGATTAGGGGTCATCGGTCACTATTGAATGCACAGCGGTTACTAACAGTGATGGTTAGGGTTTGGCTTTCATGGAAGGATGTGGAACATAGTTGCCAACATGATCCATTCCAATCTGCAGGTGGTTATCCAGTCCGGGTTTTTTCTTTGAATTCTGGGACTTGTAGTCTGGGTTTTATAATAGGAAAAGCAAAACTACAAGTTTCAGAATTCAAAGACAAAACCTGGATTGGATAAGCACCTACACATTGGAATGGATCATGTTGGCAACTATGTATGCCAGGGAGTCAGCTGTCACTGATGAATGAGGAGGGGTCACAATTGTGGAGTGACGAGGAGGGTCAGCTACCACCAGAGTGGGTGGAGAATGTGTATGGGTCAGCATTCTCTATACGAAGAGTATCAGGGAGTTTTCATATATCAATGTACAAAGGTCAGCCATAACAGTAGGGTAAGTAGAGGGGTACTCCATCATGGAAAAATAGCCACAGGCTGACTGTCATTGACAGATAAGGAAAGGGACCTGTTAACAAAAGGATGAGTAGGGACTATGGTATCATGTCTAGGGAGGATAGCTCAGGGGCAATGTACTCGCCTTGGAAGCAAGACAACACGTTCGATCCCCGGGTCTGTGCTATGATTGGTTATAAATGATTGGTTATAAATAACCAATCATATCGTATCAGTGAAGGGTAGCTAAAGAATTGCTATCACTGAAGAAAGCGTAAAGTTGTCTCTTGCCGAACGCTGACTAGAGGGCAGTTATCTTTTGCCCCTGGTCCTTCTCCCTGGCATCATTTCATCACCTTGTTTCCCTTACGTCCTTCAGATTTGTACTGTCGTCTCTCATTGCCTTTCTCTGGCATGTCCTCCTCCCTCTCTTACACCCAGCCTTTCTCTGTCTTTAGTCCCTTTTCTCTTTCGCACAGGGACAGCATCCCTACAACCTCCCCTCTCCTGCAATTGAGCGTTGTATTAATCATGTAGACAGACCGCCATTTTAAACACACACCCAGCCCAGTAGGCCACATCTTGCCGGGCTCTCAATAACACATGTGCAATTAAAAGTGCCACTTTTTCGAGTGACTTTGCAATAAACAAGCTTGTTTTGTCATTATTGTTCCTGCAAAAATCACACATCCCCTGCGTTTTGACAGCCGAAATCGTTATCCCTGACAAAAAAATGCGAAAAACATTAACATCTTAGAAATGACAATTAGTGTTTGAATGGGGGTTGGAGGGGTGGTGTGGGGGCTGGAGGATCCGCTACGTGTTAATTATTCGGGGACCAGCCTTTGTGCAATTAAAATTAGCCTCTCGATAAGCACAAATGTGGTGGGCTTTGGAGCGTTTAATGAGGTTGAAAATACTCATTACAGCAAAACCATAGAGTCATGCCGGGCCCTCTTTCCCGGTTGCCCATGTTTTGACGCGCGCGGGGTGTGGACGCGCCAAGACGCCTCCTTGTGTCTGGCTCGGCCATTTCTGAACTCGCTGCGGCTCATCATGAGGTTGGCAGCAAATCCATAGGTTTTCCCACTGAATTGCCACCAAGCTCGTTTACTGGTACTGGTACTGGGCTTGGCGGATTGCCCGCCAGATTATGACTGGTGGTAAAATGTTGCTAATTCCCATTTTTGGTGTTCATAGGTCTCCATAGGGATTTTTGTGAATTTACCAAGAGCAATGTTCTGCCAAATCTGGGGGTAAATACTCCACCTACAAACTCAGAATTCAGTGGCACAACAAAAGGGCAGTACAATGGAGATCATTATAACACATACAGGTGGGACATCCTCACAAGTGTATTTACCTTATTTATTTATGCTGACATTTGTATAGCGCACCTCACTGTGAGGCATCTGGGCGCTTTTGCTTAAGAGAGGTTGGTTGCATTCGTTTCTTGCACATGTTACATGCATTACCTACGATGCTTGCATAGTATAGTTGCATTCATAGAGTGTACACAGGCTAGCAGGCTGCATCTCATGTTAATGGGAGGTTACAGCCATCAGCATACAGGTCAAATAGGTCAGATTATTCAGATTGGCAAAGCCTCGCCTCATGTTATGGTGGGCTACATCAGTCAGGTCAGATTGTACGGGCTGGCGCAACCTCACCTCATGTTACGGGGGGCTACATCAGGCAGCATACAGGTAAAAATAGGTAAGATGGAGCAGGCTGGAACAGCTTCACCTCTTGTTACGGGGGATACATCAGGCAGCATACAGGTCAAAATAAGTAAAATTATGCGGGCTGACGCAGCCTCCCCTCTTATTACCAGGGGCTACATCAGGCAGCATACAGGTCAAAATAAGTAAGAGTATACAGGCTGGCTCAGCCTTACCTCTTATTATGGGGGCTGCATTAGACTGCATACAGGTCAAAATAGGTAAGATTATGCGGGCTGGCGCAGCCTCACCTCTTGTTACGGGGGGCTACCAAAGGCAGCATACAGTATAACATAGGTAAGATTGAGCAGGCTGGCACAGCCTCACCTCTTGTTACGGGGGACTACCATAGCCACATGCAGGTCAAAATTGGTAAGATTATGCGGGCTGGCGCAGCTTCACCTCTTGTTACGGGGGCTACCATAGGCAGCATACATGTAACAATAGGTAAGATTATATGGGCTGGCGCAGCGTCACCTGTTGTTACGGGGGGCTACATCAGGCAGCATACAGGTCAAAATAGGTAAGATTGAGCAGGCTGGCGCAGCCCCAGCTCTTGTTACAGGGGGCTACATTAGGCAGCATACAGGTCAAAATAGGTAAGATTATGCGGGATGGCGCAACCTCACCTCTGGTTGTGGGGGGCTACATCAAGCAGCATACAGGTCAAAATAAGTAAAATTATGCGGGCTGACGCAGCCTCCCCTCTTATTACCAGGGGCTACATCAGGCAGCATACAGGTCAAAATAAGTAAAGTTATGCGTGCTGACGCAGCCTCCCCTCTTATTACCAGGGGCTACATCAGGCAGCATACAGGTCAAAATAAGTAAGAGTATACGGGCTGGCTCAGCCTTACCTCTTATTATGGGGACTGCATTAGACTGCATACAGGTCAAAATAGGTAAGATTATGCGGGCTGGCGCAGCCTCACCTCTTGTTACGGGGGGCTACCATAGGCAGCATACAGTTCAACATAGGTAAGATTGAGCAGGCTGGCACAGCCTCACCTCTTGTTACGGGGGACTACCATAGCCACATACAGGTCAAAATAGGTAAGATTATGAGGGCTGGCGCAACCTCACCTCTTGCTAAGGAGGGCTACTTTAGGCGGCATACAGGTCAAAATAAGTACGATTATTCAGGCTGGCGCAGCCTCACCTCTGGTTGCGGGGGCAGCATACAGGTCCAAGTGTGAATATGTAGAAGACCGTTCAGTAGTGAGTATAGAGTGGAGGTCTCATGAAAAGGGGGCATACATAAAGCAGATAATGAGCGTGGGAGCATGTAGGAGGAAACACCTAGATTCCTTTTTGCCCGGTCAAGGTAGTGAAAACATTTAAATTCAATTGTAGAGCATGTATTGGAAGCATCTCGGTTCAATTGTTAAACATGGCGATCTGAAGACAGTGAAAGAGCGTAACAACAGATGGGGTAAGAGTAGGTAGAGGAATGAGCTGCTTCCTGACAGCTTACCCAACGGGTGGACTTTTCAATCCTTTGGTATTAAGAAGTCTGTGGTGGAAGACTGTGTTGTGCTCCTCCATGCTCTGACAGGCTCGGACAGGGCCTTTTGTGTGGGCCTTTGCTGGGGGTTGGCTTTCCTTGCCGCCGGCTTGTAGTTGTCTACAAGTGTAGTCGGGAATCCAATTAGGAGCTTTGTTTATTCCCCATCACTATGGCAACCCAAATTAGCCCTCGGAGAGACTCTGGTGCTGAGAATTGCAGCATGGTCAGACATGAAGCCTTCAAAGCTTGGTGCTCGGGCAGGATTTAGAAATGCATAGACCTACCGTGCTAAATTGGATGCACATGAACAGAAATGAGCAGAAGTGAGGGACAAAAGAACCGGCCCCGGAAAGGGCTTACCTCATCAAGAGTGCCGCTGGATGGCACCAGGGAGGGATGGTCGTCGCTGTGGGTGAGGTACCTTAATTACCTTAATTATCAAAATACTATCTGTCCCTCAGGAAGGAATTTGTTCTCGACCAAAGAACCATCTCTACCTAGGCTATCGTTGTGGTGCCAGCTATCTAAAATGGATAGTAAAAAGAATCCCCTAGACTACTTCCCCCAGGAGGGGGTATTCAGAGTATTATTAGGTAAGGGAGAATTCTTGCATTACCATCTTCAGCACTAATGTGGACAAGAATCTACTCCATGCTGTTCCCCTGTAATTACATTGCCACCATTGCTTCCATGTAATTATTGAATGATAAGAACAATCCAATAACTTCCAGCAGAACACAGGAGAGAGTCCATGCTATATCTTCAAAACCAAGTAGCCGGCCAGAACACAAAGGTACATATCACACTCCATTCTTATGGAAGGTAGCCGAAGGCAAGGCCACTCACCCGCACACATCTGCAACCATACAGCTTACCCAACGACACAACACCTCTGCCACTAGAATGTAGCTAGCCCCATGGCAAAAATTCAGTCTAGTCGGACGCACAATCAGTCTACTACTCTCACATACTCACCTGTCTACCTTAAAGCACCCACCCACTTGCCAGGTTGATATGGGTAGCTAGTAGGGACCTGGCCCCCCTTTGCCAACTTTGCTTGGATAAAATCCACACACGGATTCTAAACTCTTCTGATCAATTATCCCAAACCTTGGACTACGATCCCCGAAGGGAGTTCACCTACAGTGCTTTGAGGCCATACCAATGGGATGAAGGCACTATATACAAATGACAAATTACATTACATTGGCCCTCATTACGACCCTTGCGGAAAGCGACTGACCGGACCGCCACAGCGTAAATAGCGTTTCCGCCATTGCACGAAGGAGCAAAGTGCGGCCCATTCCGACCCATCGGGCACGAGCACCACGGCATGGCGGAAGTGCAAAGTCCGCGATGGCGGAAATGACCCCAAAACGGCCCACACCGCCGCCGTACGGCGCCCCAGGTGCAATACCGCCACCCCTCTTAGCGGTCACCGCAGTGTGCGCCTACCGGAAAGTACGGTGGCCGGAAATATACGGAAACGGAAGTTAAAACACGGGCCCGGAACGGGAAACATCCCGGCGTACACCTATAAATACACTAAAACCACACAACCACTAAAAACACTACCCTGAGACACACCCCACCCCGTCAACTACCCTAGCGAAACCAAGAAAAATGGGAAAAGTAGCGAAGAAAGCGTGCGACCGCAAGCGGCAGGTCCACTTCTCCCGTGAGGAACTCACCGTGCTAACAGAGACCCTCCAGGAGAATGCTGCCGTGGTCTTCTCCACGCAAATGACCAGGACGGCACTTGCAAACAAGAAGGCCATATGGGCTCTGGTGGCACAGCGGGTAAGTGCGGTGGGGACCGCACCCCGCACCCCACAGCAATGCCGCAAGCGATGGGACGACCTGCGGATACGCGTCCGCAGCATACTCTCTGCCAACCGCAACATTGCCACAGCCACCGGGGGAGGTCCTGAATCACCCATCAAGTTGACCCCCTGGGAAGAAATATGTGCCTCCACCATCGGAATGGAGAGCATAGAGGGAGTCGGAGGGATGGAGAAAGGAGTGCAGACATCCGAAGATTCAGGTAGGTGGGCCAGATAAAACAATCCACACAGTCCATCCATGTGAAGTACCATGCGTTCACATAGTGCAACAGAAACACATGTCCAGGAGAACGTCCACACACATCGGCCTGATAGCGCACGTTAAAAACCACAATAAATACATAAATAATTAAAAACCCCTAAAACACGCACTACACGTGCAGCAGGCACACCCTAACTGCAGGCTGCCAAACAACTGCACCCTCACTCCACACACAAATCAAAGCACCTCCAAAGCCCCGACCCAAAACACCCTCAGGTACCACCCCAAAGCATGTGATACAATGCCATTCCAATTCCCACAGACCCATCAATAACCCTCGCTCTCCTTTACTCCACCACAGGGTCCGATCCAAACGACGAGCAACAGGACACCCCTACCAGCACACCTGCAAAGAGGGCCAAGACCAACGGCCAGAGACCCTCCACCTCAGCTGCACGCATCAAGACACGGCAGCAGCACAAATCAGGTGGCAGCACAGAGGAGGGAACATCAACAGGCACCCCAGCAGCCAGCATGCCCACAACACCACCACCACAGGTCCCCCCAATGGATGCCACAGAAGGCACTGCCTCTGGTGGCAGCAGCACCATAGGTGACACCCCATTGATGGCAGCATGCTCGGACACAGAAAACGGGGATGCCGAAGTCAGATCCATCCATGACCTGTCCCAATCCCCCTGTCTGTCCCATCCCGTACAACATGAGGATACCACGCAGGGGCACCCACAAGACGACGACTGGCCATCCCCCCCAAGCCCTGTGGGAAGGCAACATGAGGTCAACAGCCCCTCTGCGACACCCCCGCAAATGGCCATGGCCCAGCAGAGGCAACAGTCCCTCGACCAGTTGATCGAACAACAGCAGCAACTGGCCACACTCCTCAAGGACCATGCCGATGAATGTGGGGGCACCAAGGCAGACATAGAAACATCAACTGAGACACTTAGGGCAGAAATGGAGAGATGCACAGAGACGCTAAGGTCACAAATTGAGAGAAGCACCGAGAGCCTGAGGGGGGAACTGCATGCGACGTCCAAAGATGTATGTGCCGAACTTGCCGCAGTGCGCCGTGTGCTCACTGAGCTCTCGCAAACCCTTAGGGACATGCATGGACGTGAGCAGGCAGACACATCATCCGTTGCAAGTTCCGTCCAGGGCAGCCCCCAACGTAGATCTGGGAGGACCCGGCGCTCCACAGGCAGGGGTGCCCCTGATACCCGCAGAGGGGGCATGCAATAGCGACAGCCCACTGACAATGAGCATCTTTGAACACTGGTGTTCGGGGGGGAGGTAGGAGGGTGGAGGGGGTGTGTTGGGCTCACTTGGGTGGCGGGTCGATAGGGTGTACAACATGATATCACATATGCCATAAACAGTGCACGATCAACCAATGAGATGTGTGGACATTGATCTTTGTGTACTAGGCCATCATAGGCGTACAGTCCATTTTGTGCATGTTCCAGACACACACAGTGCCACGTGTCCCGTGTCCATGTATCAGCCACCAGGCATGAGTGCTAGAAGCATACATCAATGAGATGCTGACGAATGTCACGGGCCTCCGGTGCCTCGCAGACTCCTTGAGGTGCTGCCACATCCCCACCCTCATCATGACCATCATCCGGTGCTTGCAGTTCTGCGTCAGGGGGCATGGGCACATTTCTACGTACGCACATGTTGTGGAGCATGACACATGCCATCACCATCTTTGCAACCTTCTCATGGCGGTACAGGAGTGCCCCGCCAGACCTGCTGAGGCAGCGGAAACGGCCCTTCAGTAGGCCGAATGCCTGCTCAATGACTACACGGGTACGTGAGTGGGCATGGTTGTAGTCCTCCTCATGCTGGTCCCGTGGGTTCCGGACTGGTGTGAGGAGCCATCTCTTCAGTGGATATCCAGCATCACCTGTATGTGGACGAGAAACGTAGGATGTGGAATGCCATTGATACGTACGCACACCCCCCCCCCCCCTTCCTGCCAGTACATTGCCAAATCACATACCCCACGTCATCATGCATGCAATGAGACTCACCGAGTAGCCAGGATCTGTTCCCTGCGTGTCGCTCCATGTAGCGTGGTATGGTAGAGTTCCTCAAGACCATGGAATCATGGGTTGATCCAGGGAATCGGGCACAACAATGCGTAAAGATCCTGTTGGAGTCACACACCATTTGTACATTCAGGGAATGAAATTGTTTTCGGTTGCGGTACTGGGCCTCCATGGCATGTGGCACGACCAATTCAACATGGGTGCAGTCGATGGCACCAATGCAACCCGGTATGCCGGCAAGTGCATGGAATCCCACTTTTGTGTTGGTTATTTCCTGCTCCGAGCGTGGTAGAGAGATGTAGTCGTCTGCGTGCTGCAGGAGGGCATCGAGCACTTGGAATAGTGTCCGTGAGAACAGTGGCTGAGAAATGCCATGCAACTGTCCGACTGTGTGCTGGTAGGTGCCTGTGGCCAGGAAGTGGAGTACAGACACCACCTTCAGTAGGGGTGGGATGGCGGTTGGGCTATCTATCATGCTGACTAGGTCAGCCTGTGTCATGTCCACAATGGCGGCTATGGTGTCCCGGTCCAGACGGTAGAGGGTGTGGATCTGCTCATCAGTGAGGTTGAACGGATGTGCTCGGAGGCGTGGGATTGCGGGCTGCCTGCGTGGTGGTAGTGGCTGTGCTGCTGGGCCTTGCTGGCCCTGCCTTGGCCTCCTCCTCCTCCTGCGTCTCCTCCGTGCGGCTGGTTGTAGTTGTTGTTCGTCTTCTTCTTGGAGTCGGAGCACTTGCAGTGCTATCAGGTCCCCCAGGGCCAACATCGCGAGTCCTGCCGGTAGCATTTCGCTGTGGTTGTGGGAGGAGACTGGCTGTGCAATTTATGTGTTTCCAGGTTGTATGGCCTCCACCTGTGGTGATTGATTCCACCTGTGCAAACTGCTCTCCCCTTTGGCCGAGCACGTCCCGCGCACAACGCTGCAAATCGGGTAATGGTATCTTGCTATTGCAATCATGTATTTGTACCCGATGGGCGTGTAAGATTGGTTGATATGTTCATTCTGCTGTGGTCCCATTGTTTCCCATACTATCTGTGCAGTCGCGAACGGACTTGTGAAGGGTCAGTGGAACGTAGTACTCGAGTAACGGTGGGCCCTCATGCATCACTGTACCGAGTTGCAACGACGGGCGGGGCGTCCCATTTGTGGGTGAAGGCAGTTGCCATTTTCACACACAGCCGCACTCGATGGAATAATTAGTGATTTCAAACGGCCACAGATGCCTTTTCGACGTGATGTTGCAAATGAGGAATTCGAAGGGCGGCGCTTTCGGTTTCCAGCTAGCGGCGAGGAGATGCCCACAGGTCTGACTGCAAATATAACGTTCTATTGTTCTATGTCCTTGAGACAGGGCCCATGGCGAGGGAGCAATGATTGATATGAATAGTTTGGGATGCGCAATAGCTACGTGGGCGATGAGGCCGGCCATTCCCAAATACATGTTACTTCACAACACTGGATTTACGGGCTGGGGCACTGTGGATTTAGCAGGCTGCATTACGCACAGACTCAATGGACGTTTCTAATGTCATGTGAGTAATTATTCAGGCGTTTTGATCCCGGGATGAGGGAATGATGAATGGATGCATGGGCAGGTGATTTGATGCAGAGTTTGCCATGTACAGGGCTTCTTGGGATCTATCCGCCTCCCCTACGCTATGTGATGCAGGGCTGCCATAGTGGGACCATCGTCTATCTGGCCTTGTTGAGCCCTCCCTGTCTCGACGCGCCCTCAGACACTTGTGTCCATGCACGTTAACATTCCCATCTGATGGATTCTGTTTTGGCAGACGCATGCACAGGTACACTCGTTCGTGATGGTGTTTACACCTAGGTATAGATGGTTATGAGTCGCAAGTGGCTTTGGGGTGGTGATGATCCTTTGGAGTGGGCTAGCATGCATATGGCTGTGGATTTCGTGTGCTCATTGAAGTGAGTTGTTCGAATGTAGTTCTGATGGCCATTCTGTTCTTGTTCTTTTCTTTTGGTTGACAGGTATCTCCTCCCCTTTTGCCACTGCCATCTGTATGCCACTCCTGCAGATGGATTTTACTCCCGACACCTGCTGCTTCGTGTTAATCGGTGGAGCAGCATTACGATCTTATGGGACGATCGCCAGTGGCCCACATGCCCTTACGCAGTACTGGTGGCTCGGAGCAACATTTCGGCCTTTCAGCTGGACTAGTGCCTCCCCATTGGGACGGCCCTGCGGTTGTGTGCGCTTCCATGTTGCCTTTTCGTACGTGATTGTGGCTCTGTGTACCATGATGGAACAGGGCGTCACACAAGTAGTGGCTGGTCATTTCTTGCGGATGCAGCACACAATGGTGAAATGTGTTTTGGAGTTCATGGCCTGATGGCTGTATGGGCTTGGTGATTTTGTTGTGCATTAAATTTCTATTCTGATTTGGCCCGTGTAGCGTTTTTCTTTGCAAGTGATGTGGCATGTGCCTATTTGTGGGGCGATGTATTGTGAGGAGATCTGCATTGGGTTCCTGCTTCGGGGTTTAGTTGCGTGGTACTGTGCTGGGCGCGTTTGCCTACTGAGCCCGTGAGGTCGGGGATGGGGGCTGCCTATATGACAGTTTGGATGTTGTCATGCTCAGGGGCGGGGGATTGGGTTTTGTGTAACAGATGGCGGTCAGCCAGGTGGACTGGTGGAATGATGTGATTTTCGGAATGTTGCTGGGCACAGGTGCCTGTGTTTGCGTGCGTTTCTTGGTGGGGGACTGTGGTCATGTCCATTGGGATGGCTTCTGTATTCGTGCCATCTGTGCCCTGCAGCTCCCATTGGCCCCTCTTGTGTTGCTTTTGTTCGTTGGCATGCATGGGTGCTTTGTACATTTCAATGGTTGCATTGTGACTTCATTGCACCTACAGGGAGTTGTACTTTGTGGGCAGGGAGCGGTGTACAGGCACTCAGTGGGGCCGTTTACGGTTGATTCGCGATGCCGTACTTCTCGCCATGGCGGAATGGTCCATTCCGCCATGCCTGATGGCGTTAGGTACATGTCCGCTAGGGTCGGAATTGGCGTACCGTTGCACCATGGTGGTGTTTGCGGTTTGGCATGGCGCGCGCGCGCGTGCTTAGTGCAGTTAGCGTTGGCGTTCACTACGGTGTCGCTAATGGCTTCGTACTTTGCGGTGACGGGTCATAGTCGCACCGAGCGCTATTCGATGGCGGTATTGCATTTCCGCCATCGTTTTCCCCTTTCCGCCAGGGTCGTAATGAGGGCCATTATATTTACCACAAGACTTGCAATGAAGACTAGGGACTCTTATTCTCCAACTGCTCCAGATGGGCAACTGTTCCATGTAATGACTGTCTTTTCAGTGAAGGTGACTTATATTGTACTAGTATACAGGTGAAGCTATGCAAATTGGCATTGGCCCTCATTACGACCCTGGCGGATTTTTTCCGCCATCGGCGGACTTTTCCGCCATGGCGCAAAGTCCCTTTACGCCATGGCGGATGGCGGACTTACCGCCCCATTCCGAGGTCGGCGGGGCGGTAAGTCCCCATTGACCCATTTACCCTTCCCCATTCCCATTTCGGCCCCATAGGGTATAATGGGAGTGGGGAAGGAGTTAATTACGCCACCGTAAAATACGGTGGCGTAATTAACACCAAGGTCCCAGAGCGCCATGGATTTTTCCGCCCGCAAAAAGCGGGCGGAAAAATGACCATGGCGCTCCGGGAACTCGTAGTTGGCGGTAAGGGGTCGGCGCAGCTAACGCTGGCGCAGACCCCTTAGCGCCAGGGTCGTAATGAGGGCCATTGTCTCTAAATATCCTAAGGCAACAGCTCCATCTAGCGGTGACAACAGGTGAAGCTATGCAAATTGGCATTGTCTCTATATATCCTCAGGCAACAGCTCCCTCTAGCGGTGACAACAGGCAAAGCTATGCAAATTGGCATTGTCTCTATATATCCTCAGGCAACATCTCCCTCTAGCGGTGACAACAGCAAAGATATGCAAATTGGCACTGTCTCGATATATCCTCAGGCAACAGCTCCCTCTAGCGGTGACAACAGGCAAGGCTATGCAAATTAGCATTGTCTTGATATATCCTCAGGCAACAGCTCCCTCTAGCGGTGACAACAGGTGAAGCTATGCAAATTGGCACTGTCTAGATATATCCTCAGGCAACAGCTCCCTCTAGCGGTGACAACAGGCAAGGCTATGCAAATTGGCATTGTCTAGATATATCCTCAGGCAACAGCTCCATCTAGCGGTGACAACAGGAAAAGCTATGCAAATTGGGATTGTCTCAATATATCCTCAGGCAACAGCTCCATCTAGCGGTGACAATAGGCGAAGCTATGCAAATTGGGATTGTCTCTATATATCCTAAGGCGACAGCTCCCTCTAGCGGTGACAACAGGCGAAGCTGTGCAAATTGGCATTGTCTCGATATATCCTCAGGCAACAGCTCCCTCTAGCGGTGACAACAGGCAAAGCTATGCAAATTGGTATTGTCTCGATATATCCTCAGGCAAAAGCTCCATCTAGCGGTGACAACAGGCGAAGCTATGCAAATTGGCATTGTCTCTATATATCCTAAGGCAACAGCTCCCTCTAGCGGTGACAACAGGCGAAGCTATGCAAATTGGCACTGTCTCTAAATATTCCAAGGCAACAGCTCCCTCTAGCGGTGACAAGAGGTGAAGCTATGCCCAGAGGGGGCAGTGTAGAGAAGGAGCCAAGTATCCCCACCTCATGCATCTCGTCCATATTGCCTATATGTTGGGAACCAGAGTGTGAAACACGTGCAGTATCAGTGAACATATGATACCGAGGAGAATCCTGGAGGCAAGGTTCCTGTTAAGAAAGCCAATATGCATACAAGACAGTATGATGGCCATTTGAAATCCCAGAAGAAGCATGAAAAAAGAGCAAAAGAGCAGATTGTTGACGTCATGCAAAATAATACTGACGCACCTAGAAGAGATGCAGAGACAAGAAAAGGAAGATAGTCTATAAGGAATCAAGAAAGTATCAAAGATAAGTGACATCTCGGGCTCGAGATGAAGAGGCTTATGCTACAAAAACGATTGGCCGACTTGGACCACTATATATCCTAAGCCGACAGCTCCCACTAGCGGTGACAACAGGCAAAGCTATGCAACTTGGACCATTGGGCGACTTGGACCACTATATATCCTAAGCCGACAGCTCCCACTAGCAGTGACAACAGGCGAAGCTATGCAAATTGGCATTGTCCCTATATATCATTAGGCAACAGCTCCCTCTAGCGGTGACAAGAGGCAAAGCTATGCCCAGAGGGGGGAGTGTAGAGAAGGAGCCATGTATCCCCACCTCAAGCATGCAAACAGGCGAAGCTATGCAAATTGGCATTGTCTCTAAATATCCTAAGGCAACAGCTCCATCTAGCGGTGATAACAGGTGAAGATATGCAAATTGGCATTGTCTCTATATATTCTAAGGCAACAGCTCCATCTAGCGGTGACAACAGGTGAAGCTACTGCATCGGACAAACATACAGGACAAACATACTTCTGGCCCTTTATTTTATTGTTAGATTACTCACAAGCTTAAATGGCCATTCTATCATCATTAATGTAAAACATTTACAGTATTGACATGATTGTCAGCCATCAGGTTGTCTACATGCAACCTTTATGTTACACAGGATTCACAGAAGCTATTGCCTTACACTTCATGAAAGGATTCTTTGAGCGAAATGTATTTGTAATTACTGTGCTCTGAAAAATGCTTGCTTGTTGTACTAGTTTTAGTCTGTACTCCAGCCCAGTCAAAGTGTGTTGCACACAATGAATGGAACCTTCTAGCACAAACCCAAAAAGACGTACAGAGACAGGAAGATCAGGAGTGCAGGGAGTTCTGCCTCTCCTTTCTTTGCACCCCAGGGTCGAATTGGTCCCTCAGCCTCTTGGCCCGTGGCCGGGCCAAAATCATCCCTGTGGATTAGGTTTCTGGCCATACCTAAGCCGGTTTGGAAAAAAGAAATTAAAAAAATAAATAAATGAATATTACCTTGCTTTGATGATTGATTTGCATGCATGATGTGAGCATCATTAATTATAATGCATGCATCATTCACATGCTGATGCAGCAGGCAAAGTTGAGGGTGCCCACTGGAGTGGCTGCGCTGTTGTATTAGTGATAAATATATATTAGTGATATTAGTGATAAACAACCAATTTTAGAGTAGAATAAGCATCCATTTTGGACTGTGTATTTTGCCTTTCGCAAGTTGCAGTTATAGCATGTTTTTTTTCTGCCGTTGTCTCTGTTACGATCATCAAAAGACATTCCATCTCGGTGTCCTCGGTCACTGGACAAAATCCTTGTGCCTAAAAGCCTGTGTACCGTGTAGAAATATTTGACCATAGCACATCAAGTGGCCATTGACTTCATTGTGCCACAATGAATGCTTTGTTGTAATGTATCTTTCTTTCCCATCTCCCTGGCATGCTGTTCAGGATGTTTGTTTGCATGTATGAGGTAACAAGTGCTCAGAATATGAGATGTCCTGTGAGTGCACTGCTTCCCTATTTTGCTAACCTCTGAATCCTGAAAGTAAATGCATGCAGGCTTGACTTGCGGCCAGCTTTGCATCAGACCTGCGGATGAACTTAACTGGTCTGCTGTTAAATCTCAGTTACCAATTTAATGGTATCCACTACAGAATAATTGCTCATTTTACTATAGCCGATATGATAGCTCAGTGGGTTGAGTGCACGCTGCTGTGATGTGTGTGTGATCTGCAGGTTCGAATCTCAGCAAGGCCATCTCACCCTTTCATCCTTCTTAGGTCGATAAATGAGTACCAACACAGGTTGGGTGATATTGTATGCATATTTGTTCTATTAAAAAGAGCTTAAGCGTAAGTGCTATTCAATAGCATATTACGTCTCCTTGCATTCACAGTAATTTGACAATATGGATCTATACACATAGCTATTAATGATACATATGGTGATCCATTCTTGTATGAAATGGATAGCCTCTTAATGGCTACCAGTTTCCATCCGAAGCGGACAATAGAAAGTGCACCACTTAGCCAATTTTTATGTTACATTTTTATGTTACAGATGGAACATTTTAGAACCAGAAGAATATAGACAACAATCTCAGATATTGTGCAAGAAGTTCCAAGAACGTGGCTACAATCAATCCTTGATCTCTGAAATTGTGGGTAAAGTAAAGGCTACTGAGAGGGAAACTCTACTTGCCCCGAAACCTCCTAAAACTGGTCAATCGCTAGTTTACGTGACTACTCACTCACTGCAAAGTGGCAAGATCAAAGGCATAATCAAAAAGAATTGGCCCCATGTTGTAAATGGACCCCACTCTACAACATCTATTCAGCGAATTACCTATGTTTGCTTATCGCTACGCTTGCTTATCGCTAGAGATATCTTGCGAGATATCTCTACGCAGGAGTCTGATCAAAGCCTTGATATCCACGAGCGTGTCCACCAACAAGCGATACAAAGGTACTGTCCCATGCCACAGCTGTCAGCACTGTGGGGACATCATGAAAGGGAACTCGATTACTCACCCACACACAGGTAAAACTATTGCTTTGAAACACTTGTGCACCTGTGACTCTAGAAATGTAGTTTACGGACTAAAATGTCCATGTGGACTCTACTATGTAGGGATCACAACAAGAAAAGCCAAGCTCCGCTGGACAGAGCACAAGTCCAATATTCGGACACGTAACCCCAAATCCCCAGTGACATCACACTTTCTTGAAGCAAGACACACCATAGCACAGCTTAAATGTGTGATTTTAGAACAGGTCACCCTTGGTAACAGAGTGGGGGACATCGCTAGGAAATTAGAACAAAGAGAAGTGTGGTGGATACACTATCTGGATTCTAGGTACCCGAGGGGTATGAACTGTGAAACAGATGTTATGTGCTTTGTGTGACAAGTTCGCACACACTAGTATTTTTTACCAGTGTTTTAACCACCCACACTATGTATTTGTAGCCCGATAACCAGGGCGAGCACGCTACCTTTGTTATTGCTAATAACTCTTCATGGTTTGACCTATTTTGACATCGCAATGTGTGGGTCTGTCTCTCTAATGTCTATTACCTGCCTGTATTTCGGTCTGCCAATCTCAGTGGATAAGCTTGTAGGCCAAATAGATCTTACGCTCTTTGGTTAAAGATGTCCGGATGTAGGTTCATCCCGTTACCCTGTACACAGTGGAAGTATGAGTATGTTGTTGTTTTTTGAATTTTTTGATGCTATTGTAAAGGACCGAGAGGGCCACATTTACATTAGACGACCAGAGGCTGTGGATGGACCTCTCACTGGCTACCCCACCACGCCAGGTACGATGAGCGTCACAATACTGACACCCGCTATCTCTGAGCAGTGGGGCTTACACATCCACTGGCTCTTAGAAGCACCAGCTACTATTCGGGCGGTGAGGAGGGACACAAGCGTCTACTTACGGTTGGCATTTGGTCCCTTCTCCCGCCCGACCATGGAATACTCCAACATGTGTGCCAGCGTCGGCTATTAATATACACATACTACGACCATTTGATGAGGGTACAGTTTAGTAGCTGTTCCCGTCCATACACACTTCCTCTAATATCAATCAGCAGGTTCGAGTCGATCTGGTCTGTGTGTGTACGTCTTCATGGCTACACTCACATTAATCCCTACCAACATGGCACACTAGCGTTGAAACACGCACACGCGCCGGTTCCCTTGACAACATATGCACGCTGGGCTCATAGCAGCGCGGATTCGCTCACAGACAGACGCGCTACGCTGGTGCACTTCTATTGTGAGTCAGCTCGCTCTCGCGTTGTAGGCTCGAGTAATTCGTATGTAGGAGACCCTTTGTTTAGTTTCAGCCACGTAGTTTCTGGTTTTGCCTCATAGTATCTGGTTGTGACAACTTGGACGCCTAGTGTATTCGCTGGAGCGCTGAGCAGATAACTAGCACCTTTGAATTTGGTTGTAGGTGAACTGCCTAATGAATGTTATGGGATGCGTGTTGGCAGATGAGCACGTAGGTATGGGGATTTAAGGTAGTACAGATGGGAATGGTATTTTCCACCCACTTTTGAGCACCTTTATATTAGGAACTTAGGCTAGAGACACACTACTAGGTCTTATACATAGACTGATGGCACTAAGACTCCCCTTCACACTATTCCTTTGCAGTTGGCTAAACCCATCCTACATGGTGTGTGCCGTGGTGACCATGCGAGGTCCTATCTACAGCCTCATGTGTAATTCTCCCTCATCAATCTAAGCTCCGGGTCCGACGGAAGTGGCTCCGACTCCGAGATTGACAGAAGGTCAGTTCCTGTAATTTATGTTTTTCAGTTAGCGGTATGTTCTTGATGTTGAGAGTAGTGACAGTATAGTCTGACCCACTTGTATATTTATGTATTTATCTACAGTTACACAGCAAGCTTTTGAAGGAAAAATTAAGTACTGCAGTAATCGCCCTGAAGAAGGATTATTTCCGAAACGCGTTGACACTCTCTTTTTTAACAACGTGGATACTGCCCACAGATTTGGATCACTTTGTGACATCAATATTGGATACGTAATTAGATGCAATCAACAATATATGTTTTGAGTCATTGGTGTATTGCCACCCTGATAAATATTAGAATATCCCATATGAATTGGATGTCTCTAGTCTGATCTAACAACAGACTTTACTTCACATCTATTTGTGAGTCAATGTTGATGAATGTATGAAGAAACTCATGCAAGCACCGTTGATTGTTTGTAACCATATTGGTGCTATTTATTGAAATCGTTTTGTCAAAAGTCTTGTTTTTTTCTTTAATTGCTCTACTGAAATTTTTGGTTTGAAGATGTATTAACCACTATAAAATATTTCTTTTTGAAAATCACTATTGAAGTTGAAATTGTTATGAATGTTTTAGAGTTCATGGGAAGTCTTAGATAACTTCCACACTTAAAGGCTTAGGGGTGAGTACCACATTGGAGTGCTTATAGGGACTACCTGGGAGCATATGACAGGCTGTGTTTGTTATGTTCTTTTGGTTGTCTCTAGTGGTCTTGAGACATTTACAGTCCCTGTGCACCTGAAACATATTAACATGTTACTATCTGACTATTTGAACCTTTTTCTCAGTTATTCTGAAGCACATTATTTTTACCGCTTTGAATCTAGTAGTACCCCTCTCCTCCCCCGCAACCATTCATTGACTTTATTGTGCCACAATAAATGCTTTGTTGTAATGTATCTTTCTTTTCCATCGCCCTGGCATGCTGTTCAGGATGTTTGTTTGCATGTATGAGGTAACAAGTGCTCAGAATATGAGATGTCCTGTGAGTGCACTGCTTCCCTATTTTGCTAACATCTGAATCCTGAAAGTAAATGCATGCAGGCCTGACTTGCGGCCAGCTTTGCACCAGACCTGTGGATGAACTTAACTGGTCTGCTATTAAATCTCAGTTACCAATTTAATGGTATCCACTACAGAATAATTGCTCATTTTACTATAGCCGATATGATAGCTCAGTGGGTTGAGCACATGCTGCTGCGATGTGTGTGCGATCTGCAGGTTCGAATCTCAGCAAGGCCATCTCAACCTTTCACCCTTCTTAGGTCGATAAATGAGTACCAACACAGGTTGGGTGATATTGTATGTATATTTGCTCTATTAAAAAGAGCTTAAGCGTAAGTACTATACAATAACATATTACGTCTGCTTGCATTCACAGTAATTTGACAATATGGATCTATACACACAGCTATTAATGATACATATGGTGATCCATTCTTGTATGAAATGGATATCACATTAGTGAAATCATAACCATATTTTTCATAGTGTACTTAGGAACACTGCTATTTGATGCCACTTCCTGTTTTGTCAAGGGGTGAAAGATCGTGTTTCATCGCTTCCCGGGATGTCACATTGGGGTGGGGTCAAATGACATCATGTCCGGTGATGTCATCAGGGGTCAAGGGTCGTGAGGCAAGGGGTGGGCCACTTTTTTGAGTCGAGGGGTGGGCCACTTTCTTTTGGGTGTCTGGGCCTATTTCTTGTACCAGTCGACCCTGTTGCACCCATGAATGAAACTTTGGGGCGTAGACAAGGTTGCCTCCCGAACTAATGATTTGTTGTCTGAATAGTGACTTGGCAAAAATGCTTCTTTCCAAACATCCTGTCTGGGACACCACCAGTGCTGGACTGGCCATGTGGGAGGGAAGGGTTTCCTCTGGCAGCTTGCTGGAGGCGGGGGCTGGTTTTGCCTGCTGTGAGTGGATTGGCTCAGAAGACAGCAGGGCAACATGCTAATGAAACTCATTCTTGAATGTTAGAGCATTCTGTTTTAGTTTTTTTATTGTATATTAGTTTAATTAAACCATACACATTAATACAATAATTAAAATGTTTACGTACGATATCATAAAATTACATATACAAACATTATTTCGTATAAAACATCCCGCATGATAGTCAAAAGCATTTAATTTTCATAAAATCCATTATTTAAGTTGATATTTTATTATTTGCAAATGTGAACTCTATAAATGAGTCCCCGTAAATGGAGGGATTAATCCGATATAAATACTTCATGACAGCAATCAGTGGTGATGTTTCATGACAAGTGAGTAACCTTCTGCAGAATGCATAAATATGCGGTTTTTGTACATTGTTGGTTGGCGGGGGCTGTGCGTTGCTGGGTGAGGGGTCAGATGCGGTGTGTGTACTGGGTACAATTATGAACCATTATCAAACACGGAATGTCTTTGCTGCTGGTCTTTAGCAGTAAAAAAGAAAACCAACCACAAATTGATACATTTCATAAAATGACACACAATCACACACACAGTCTTGAGCTGGATCTCCTCAAATTCCGGAAACTCCTTAAGACTTGTCTTCTCACCTCCGCCTTCCCTTCCGCCCTCCTCTACTAAACCCCACAGTTGCTGAGATTGGTGACCAGAGCCCGTATGTGTCCTCCTGGGTCCTGGCTTCTCACACCCAATCGCCTACAGCCTCCGCCCCTCCTAGCACTTTGCCTTGGCACTCACTGGCCTGTGTCACACTGGCCTGCACTTACCTATTTATTGGCGGCTGACCACTCCACCTAGGCACTGAACAACTGATCACTCCCAAGCACTTCCTCCTTGTTACTCTCGGCACTTACCCACGCAATCCCTCATCCCTTCTCTCTCTCTGCACTTGCACATTCTGAACGCTCACAAGGCCTACTAGGTCCGCCTCTACCTTTCATTGTTATATTTGATTTTCATTCCCATGTTCCCTCCTTGTTGCCCTGTGGGCGCTTTGAAACACAATGTACTTGATTTATAAGTGCCTAACAAATGCACAATCAATAAATACATAAAAGATATTTCATCCTCCGCTGTAACTGGTCCTGCCAGCGCTTACTGTGCATGGCACATACCTAAGAGGAGTCCCTTGAGCCTCCAATGAGAACACAAAAACAAACATATATGACAAGTGACACATGTCACCCAATCTAAGCAACGTTAGAATACTGTGCTTTACTCAATGCACTCTTTCTCCTCCACACTGGAGATCATACTGTGCTCTGAGATCATGAGCTCTGATCCAAAACATGACCTTTTATGCAGAATTTATGTTAAAAAATATGTTGCCATAGGTTACCAAATGCCACAGCTGGTAAGATAGCTCACGGGTTAAGCACTCGCTGCTGCGATCTGAGCATGATCTGCAGGTCACAAGTTGTAATCCTAGTAAGGCTAACTCAGCCTTTCATCCTTCTCAGGTCGATAAATGAGTACCAATTTCGGTTGGGTGATATTGTATGTAAATATGTGCTCTGTAAAGCACTTTGGGTTAAGGCGCTATATAAATAATATCATTTTGCATCAGGGACAACTCATTCCCTTGACCCTTTACTCTTCGGGCTAGGGCTCGTGCGCTGCACTGTGTCATCGCCATAAAGAGTGGGCTCAACAGCATTTTGCAGTGCTGCTTTTGGTTCCCAGCACAGCACTGGCCTGCACTGAATGCCGAAACCGCATGGGCAATGTCTAATACCCACTATAGGCACACCTACTGATAACAGATGGCACAAGGGGATGTTTGCTGAATTGGTGCCCCCTCCCTTTTGAGGCATTCTGTGCACGCTCATTCCTGACATCATATTTTGGATAAGCTCAGATACATTCACAACAGGTTGTCCAACTCCAGGCCTCGATGGCCAGATCCATGTTGGGTTTTCAGGATACCCCTCATTAATATGCATGAGATACATTTGCATACAATGATTGTAAATGTATGGACATTTTTCCTCATGAATATTAATCAGGGGTATCCTGAAAACCCGTCAGGATTCCGGCCCTCGAGGCCCAGGGTTGGACAACCTGCTAACCAATCAGACACATATTCAAGCAATCAAACCCCAGTTGTATTTAGTCATAAGTGAGGAATTGTAACCTGACTTGACATGGCATTGCATATGTAATGTGTCATGGTAAGGTGTGGCGTCAAATAACATGCCTTTATGTGCTAAATAGCTGTATTTATTTCATGAACTTAATTTAGTAGGCACGACTGTTGCTTGGCCACTTTAAAGTCCAAACATAATAAATAAACAGAACAAAAAGATGGGGGAAATGGAAGGTGAAAAAAGAAAGTTGCATGTTATCAAATAAAATGGACAAATGCAGAGCCAGAAATTGCTTAGGGGGTAGAGTTGGCCAGCCTAAACACGTGTTTCTTCAAATCAGGGCTTTAAGTGGGTAGGGTCTCCAGGGCCGAGCCCTTGCTGGTTTTCACAGGCAGATCCCACATTCTATGCTGATTTGCTGCCTTCAGTGCCTCTCTCTAGGCCAGATGACCCCAATGCTGCCTGTTCCATAAACTGATCCCTCAAGCTCTCTGATTGCTGCAGGGTGGCATCAGGTGAAAAACCTTAGTTTTTTTAATATGTCCTCCATCATGCATAGAGAAGACACTCCCAAATGTGTTTTTTTCATGAACAGAAAATTGGAGACTCTACTTTTTCAGTTTATGTGGCTGGGATCAGAGTGCCCTCATTTTTAAATGAATGGGCAACCAGGATTGACCATTGATAGCCCAAAATTATGACCATAGTTAACTATTGATAAGGGCTGCACAATTTCTCAGCAACAGACATTAGATACCCATGGTCTAATGGTGTCTATCGTACCAAGGGCATACATGGTTTTCCCTAATTCGGAAGAGTTTGCGAGCTATGAATAACAACTAATAGCCACAAGCATTTAGATCAGGGTTGCCCAAATTCAGGCCTCGAGTGCCGGAATCTGGACCGCTTTTCAGGTTATCCCGAAAAAAGTGCATACATTTCGAATCATAGTATACAAATGTATCTAAAGAATATTAATAATGGGTATCCTGAAAATCCAACATGTTTCCGGCCCTCGAGGCCTGGAGTTGGACAACCTTGATTTAAATTGTAAACCAGCGAGTGGGCGCCCTTCTACTGAGAACTAACATGGGTCAAATACCCTCTTCTATGGAATGTCTTCCAATCAGGAGGGTCTAAACCCATGTTTTAGCTCACTGCACCCTTCACAGAGGAGAAATTACCATTTGCATAGGAGTCTGGTCCCACACACAAAGGCAGCCCAGCCCCAAAATGCCAGGCAATTCTCCTCGGAACAATAGTACCGTCAGCAACTCCAGACACGTGTCTCGGCTTTGTTGGGCCTCCTCTGTGAGGTGAAGCTGAGCCATTCTAAGGCACACTGAGCAGGGGCTCCACGTCTGGATCAACCAGGGTTACTTACGATGAAACCCCAAGTTTTACAAAGTTACAAAGGAGTGTGGGAGCCCCTCTACTGACAACGACCATGGGTCAAATACCCTGTTCTGATTTAGATGGTCTGGCATGTTAATTCATCCCTTGTTCATTTAACATTTGGATTGTGAACAATGTGTTTATTGAAATTAAATCTATATAAAGCATGGATGAACATGCATACCATAATATGCCCAAGAACAGCACTGCTACATGAGCAATTGCTCAAATAGCCACCCTACTAAACCATTTGCACCTCAGCAACACAAGAATATATCTTGCACATGATCACTTTGAAAACAGAATGTGAAGATAGCTCAGGATTTCCTATTGCAAAACTGTATGTTTAGCTTAATTACATACCTTTGAAAGATCCTGACAATATCAGGATGACCTTAATGAACTGTTTAGTGAAAGGATCTGGGCAGTGTTAGATTGAAAGAAACCTTTTGTTCGCACTGTGAACCTTTCTAAGACTGTATTAATTCATTAATGTGGGAATAAACACACAAAACGGTGTAACTTTGCAAAGGATTCTGGGTATGCAAATAGGCTCACTCCATGAGAACAGAATGTGCAGTTTCCAATCCTGCAAGCGGGCGTGGGTGAGAGGGGTGGCGATTTGGCCCTGCATTGCATACTATCTTTGCAATCTGCTCTCATTTAGCACCGAGTGTATCCAAAGAAGGATACAGAGTAAGTCGATTTTTATGGGGTGGACGTAAAGAGGAACCATTGGGGTTAGTCAAAAATGTATTATAATTTTAGAAGGTTGGGGTTGCAGAGTTGGAGTTCCTTGGAGGGTGTGATGAAACACAGTAACAATAATTATACTGTTAACAGAAATACATATTTAAGTATGAACACTCCCTCTAGAGACGATCACAATGAACTCTCTATGTCTATGGATCATGAACAAATGATAGTCTGACAATAGGCAGCTATGGCCTGCCCTGCTATACCCGTTACCCATTGCATGGACAGAGACCATGGGCCTAAGGACCGTGATTCATGGACGGACCATGAGCAAGCTTCAGAGGCAGAACTGGGGTGACCATGTATGTGTTTTCATGCTACCATGGGCAACTGAAGGATCTTGTGTTGCACTGGTGGAGGAAGCTGTGTCCTGCATGTTACACACTGATCACTGCAGAATGCACACAAACCCCCACAGATATTTAGAGGGTTCATGGATATCTCTGCTGCAGGCCCTCTAAATGAACCCTGTAAGCTATTTTACAGATAATGCGATCTGTGTCGCCCCAAATTTGACACAACATTTTAAATAGATTGTTCTGGCTTTCATGCAAATTACATTATGTAATAGGTAGAAAACATGAGCATGTGGCTTAGGTCCCTTTTGCAGTTACATAATTATTCATCAGTCTGACTCCGATACAGACACTTCGCCAGTCATGCCCCCAAATATTCATTGGTGACCCATTGATGCCCTTCCTCGATTTTTCATCACACTTAAAGCACAGCTTTGCGGTAGGCAAAATATTCCAGAGAATTGGGGAAGCTGCAGAAAAGGCTCAGTTGGACAAAGAAGACTTGATAAAAGGAGGAACTTCAATCTGAGGAGTTCTCCCACGAGTGAGAGGCAGGTGCCACCAGCGGTCTTTGCTGTTGGCCAAATCATTGGGTTCTCTGAGGAGTTTTCCCATGCGTGAGAGGCAGGTGCCACCAGCGGTCTTTGCTGTTGGCCAAATCATTGGGTTGACCTCCGGGTAAGGGTATATCATCTTAGGGAAGAGATCTTAAACTCGGTTTGAGAAGGGTGCGGAAGCCAGTGCAAGCGGACAAGTGTGCGAGTGATGCAGTCATACGTATGTGAGCCCATCGCTGACTGGACATTCTGGAGGGTGGACGAAGAGGAAGCTAGGAGAGCACGCTAGAGATCCTTTTCCTAGTCCAGCCGAGCGACACGAGTTTAGACCACCTATTAAAAACCTTGATCCCTTGAATGAGAGAGAGATGGAGGAATGTAGTGAAGAGAGCAGTGTTACACCAGGCAACAGAGCGGAAGGAAGAGGCTTGGACAGAGGACCTGGTGGAAGAAAACAATATTTGCACTCTGTTTATGGGGTGGAGCTGAGTTTGAGCAGGAGGAGTGACATCCAGGTTTTTGATGAAAATGAAGGTGTCCCTGTGGTGGTGATGTGGATCCATGATAGATGGACGCAGGCCGCATTCATCGAATCCGTCTTTATCGCATCTTCTTTTCCTGATGTGACCATCAATCACGGTCATGGCCAGCAACTCCCCCACTCAGCCCTCCTATTCAGCAGGGGACACCACCACAAACCCCGGTCTTAACCCTTTAGCTAGTCCCCCTGCTCCCCAGTCTCCTTCCTACCCGCCCTTTAGATCACCAGAAAAACCTTCACCCTACCACCTAGCCCCTACGCCCGGGCCAACCTTTTACCTTACCAGGACTCTGCTCCGTACCCTGGGCTTCCATAGACATGCCCTCTAAGCGTAGGATGCCGCTCGGCAAAGGTGGCATGCCGGGAAAATGCTTTCACTAAAAGTGGGTGGAACGGGTGGATGTCAGTCATATAACTGTGGTGTCACCTGTACATGTGTGGATGGGGGCACTGGCACCCCCGCATCAGAGATCACAACAGCTGCATTTGATTTGACATGCAGTAAAGTGATTTTGGGGTACCATGCTTGATGCCACTGGCCACGGCAATGAAATCTAGGTATCACCAACAGCAGGACCATGTGTCATGATTGGCAGTTCCGGGTGTGAGATGCTCTTAGGGAGCCTAGAAGATTTACACCTAGACCCTTCAAGGGTGTATGTCCACCCTCCAAGGGTATATGTTGTTAGGAAAGGTGGAATAACTCTCCTTCAAGAAGCAGGGCGCAGCTGTTTGTGGTGAGTTGTTTTGTTCTGTTTGGAGACTTCTGGCCTCCATGGTCGAATCTGTAACCTGTTCATGTCAAATACGCCGAGTGTGTTTGAATGCAGTCGGCTGAATCTGATTGGCCCAGCCCTTTCACCTTGAAAAGATGTGCAGCTGTGATTGGCCGTCTGATCCCTATCAAAGTCTCAATATGGGCTTTATTTAAGTTTGAGAGCTCTGAACTAGTTCTTTGAACAACACTGGGAACCCACAAGAATCTCACAAGAGTGGCACATAACGTGTGAGGAGGCCCTCATCTCCTTAGCACCAGGACATGTCAAGGACGTCATTTCACCAAAATGCCAGGGGAAGCGGAAGTGACATCACACAACCCCCTGCTGACATCACAGGAAGTGATGTTATTTGACCCCACCCCTGACCTTTCACCCGTTGACAAAACAGGAAGTGGCATCACATAGCATTATACACTACGGAAAATATGGTTATATCACTATAATGTGATGTACATTTCATACAAAAATGGATCGCCATATGCATCGTTATGATCAGTGTGTATAGGCCCATATTACCAAATTACTGTGAATGCAAGCAGACGTCCATGACCAAATGATATATGTGTTATTATATAGCACTTACGCTTAGCGCTTTATATAGAAAAAATATACTCCCAATATCACCCAACCTGTGCTGGTAATCATTTATCGACCTCAGAAGGATGAAAGGCTGAGTTGAGGCGTTTAAGAACATACTAAATCAGTGGCTCACCCCCTAAAGTGTGCCTGAAATAAACCTTTAATGAGTCTAGCAATTATTGTATAGAATTCCAGAAAGACACATTATTTAGTATTCCTATTCTTTCTTATTTAGGGTCAGTGCTGAAAGTGTTAGACTTGTGGCACCCCTGTTCTTATTTTTCTTCTTTTTTTCAGGGGCCTGAACAAGAAAGCCAGCCACTCCTGAACTAAAGAGCCACTTGGTGCTGGCCACAGCCCAGGAGCTTGCATTACAAAAAAAAAACATTGTTTTTTTAGAGGTCGCAAGGGAGATCACACAGGTCGCAAGAGAGACCTCAGAGGTCGCAGTTGCGACCTCTGGCGACCCCTAAATGACATCCCTGGGACATGTCTTGGATTCTGCTTCTCCTGACTCCCACTGCCTGTTTGACAAAAGAATGTGTCACCCAGTAAATGCAGACCCTGCTGCCAACAAGTAAGGCCTAGTGCCGCTCACCTGTGCCTCCTGGCCTGTAGCCCTATTGAGCCAGATCCCCAAAGAACAGAGCGCAAAGCTCCAGTTGTTACAGGCTGACAGGTACAAACTTGGGTTCAGGGGAACATTGAGTGCATACCCTCACCTGGGGGATCACGCATTTAACTCACTGATGCAAAATTACTCTGGCATCTAGGAGAGATAAATGGCTGCATCCTGGGATCTGCAATGGTATCCCAGTGGAAGCACGGGCTGTGCCATTCACCTGCGTGTGCCCCAAAGCTTGTACTGATCTCTGCTGCAATGTGGAGGTCCAGTGTCAGGGTCACAGGGCACTTGTTCAGCCCCTCTAAAGATGGCTGTACAAAGGGCTTGTAGCTTCAAAATCCTGGTGCCTTCCCCGGGCCTGGCGCTATCACCACAACTGGGCCAAAGGGAGCCCTGGCACTACAGGGTTTCCCGAGGCTGCCTGCCACAGATCCTGGAATTCATTTCACAACACACCAGCAGGGGACTCAAAACTCCCCACAGCCGATGATTCGCCCTTGGAGTCAGAGATTGAGATTATCAAAAAAAGCACAGTTACGAGGGTCCTGGCCTCCAAGAATCAGGGAAAGACCCCCATCCTCGGCTGGCAAAGATTCAGCACTGTTTTGATCAAGTCCCACTTGATTTCTTTCCACCTCTGACTTCTCGGGTGCAGAATCTAGGAGAAGTATAAGAAAAACTGGACTGCAAGGGCTAAGACAACCCAAAACACACAGAGCCCCAGGAAACCCCAGATAGTGACGCTCAGAGCAATGCCCCTTTACGCATCTGCAAATTCGGATGATATAAGGGTGACGCTGAGTCAGATGTTTCGGAAAGTGGGTGTATTGGTAGAAAGGACCATCGCCCGGGAGAGCTACACAAATACAATCACCCAGGGTCCATCTGCCTCTCATCTGCCCCCAACCACCCACTCTGGAATCCCATGACATCTCCCTTCCATGCAGCCATGTGGGAACCTTTACATTCCAAGATGCACTCACGCTTCCCCCTTCACTAATGATGCCCCACCCGCCCCCAATGGGGCCACCCTTATCGAACCATTTCTATTTCTATTTCATTTATATTGCGCCGGTAACTCTCAAGTCTTGCGGCGCAGAAACAAGGACACACAACATACCATCATAGGGCACGGGACAAAACAAAAGAATGCGGCTAGAAGTAGAATGAGTATCGATTAGCTAAAAATAAGAGTAATTCACTTCTTTTCTTAAGTTAATGGGTACGTTGTTTCAAAGACCTGCAGTAACTGTCGGGAAGGATTTACCCAGGCCTAGTTTACGGTTATGCTTCTCTACCACCACTTTGTTTTGGTCGGCCGATCTAAGGGGTCGAGTGGGTACGTACGTGTGAATTTTTGCTTTCAAATACACAGGAGCTTTGCCGTAAATGCAGCGATGTGCGATGGTAAGAGCTTTGAATTGAATTCTGTTCTCTATTTTAAGCCAATGCATTTCTCTCCTGAAATTGCTAATGTGCTCGCGTTTGGGTATGCGCTTTATGATCCTGACTGCATTGTTTTGTATGATCTGGAAAGATTTGATGCATTTATTATTAGCTCCTACTAACAGGGCATTGCCGTAATCCAACCAAGATAGTATAGTTGCCCTAGCCACTGTGGTGCAGTTATCCTCTGAAAGGTAGGGCCTCATGCTTTTAAGGAGTACAAGATAGTATCCGCTAGTTTTTTTGTGTATTGCGCCTGTGCTTCGGCTCCTAATGATGCTTCCATCATTATACTGAGCATTTTAACTTTATCAAGGAACTTGATCGGTGTGTTATCAATCTGAAAAGAGTTATATTCTGGGGAAAGGGAGTTTCTGACCCGCTGTGAACCGAAGACCATCAACTCAGTTTTCTTTCCTTTTAAACACATCCAATTCAGATCCATCCACTGCTCAATGCTGGAGTAGATGTTAAGTAGATTTTCATTATCCTTCTTATGATCTCCACAAAGTTCCATCACTAACTGAGTATCGTCTGCGTAGTTCGTAAAGTAGACGTTTAACTGCTCTAATACAAGGCAGAGAAATCTGAGATACAAGTTAAACAACAGGGGAGACATACTGGCTTCCTGGGGAACCCCACAGAGGATTTTATTTTCTGACAAAAATGTGTCACCCCAGTGGACCCGAGATGTCCTATTCTTTAGAAATGACATTATCCACCGATTAGCCGCCTTAGAGCAGTTGGCGGTTTTACTCAGAGCCACTTCAAGTAGGTCATGGTCTAGAAGATCGAAGGCCGCACTGAGGTCCAATAATACCAGGAGGCTTGCTTTCCCATTGTCCATAATACTGAGCATCTTTGTCTGAAGGTCTAACAACGCCGTCTCAGTACTATGGGATGGCCTAAAGCCTGACTGTTGGGGGTGAAGAGATGCAAATGCTTCTACATGCGCCTTTTATTGTTGGGTGGCTACCCTATCCATAATTTTCAAAAGAAAATTACAGTTAGTAATTGGCTTGAGATTACTAGGGTTTCTGGGATCCAGACCTGGTTTCTTAACCAGTAGAGTAACAGTAACCCTTTTTATGTCCAAAGGGACTATTTGGTCCCTAAAAGAAGTGTTAATAATACTGGATAGTATAGGTGAAAAGAGATCAGCGTTGTCCAAGATCATTTTTGCTGGAAGAATATTTTCAGCACAAGAAGTTGGCTTCATGGTAGCAAGTGTTTTTTTCATCTCCTCTGACGTAATATTGGAGAAATTGAAAAGGTTTACTTTGTCAATGGCCTCTTCCCTAGGTAGGTTTGAGTTTTTAGGTTTATGTAATTGGGATTTGGTAATCAACTCTCTTGCAGCTTCGATTTTCGTAAAAAATGCTTGTTGTGTGTTCGCACAATCTTGTTGAGATGGGATAAAGGGGGTGAAATAGCCTTAGGCTTTTCAATAGACTTTAGGATACTGAATAATTTTTCTGTGGCATTACCTGTGGAAGTAATTTGGTTATTATAATACTGCTTTTTTGCCTCAATTATCTCTTTCTTATATTTTTGCTCTATATTCTTCCATTTTTCCTTGTTCTGTACTGTAGGGCTTTTTTTCCATATATTTTCTAACTTTCCTTTTTCCCTTTTTTGCTCTAGCAGATCTTTAGTAAACCAACTAAGGGGTTTAGCAATTGATCGACAGGTTTTGGGTTGTAGGGGAGCATTCTGGTCGATCAATTGCTTGAGGTGTTCTAGAGGGTTGGTCATCATGCCTTCACAGGAGTCTTCCTCTTTGATGTTATTATTAACCTCTTTTATACAGGATTCTAACTGTTCCCTACTGATGGTTTTAAAATCCCTTTGGGCTATTTTGCAGTGTGGGTTTTGGATTTTATCTCCGAGGGATGGAGGGATAAAAAGGTGACACTAAAGTGATCTGACCAAATACATGGTTCTGCCTTATAGTCATGTGTCTTTAAGTTGTCAGTCACTACCCAGTCTAATTGATGTCCATTTTTCATTGTGGGTTCTTTGTTGGTGACATGAAGGTCAAGATTGTTTAATAGTCTCTCTAGGTTGATGGCATCTTTATCTGCTGGGTCACCGTACCATCTATTGAGATCACCCACTACCGGTGTGGCACAATTAGGACCTTTGAGAAGGTTAAGTAGATGGGAGAACTCTTCATTGAAGTCGGGAGTGATAGAGGGAGGTCTATATACGACTATTAAGCTGAGACAGCTGTTTCCAGTCGGTAAGTATTTGAGGAGTAAGATTTCGCTACCCTTACATATGGATTTAACCGGAAACAGGGGAATCAAATCCCTGGCAATGACTGCCACTCCTCCCCCTTGGCCTGATTCTCTATTAGTGAAATATATTGCATATCCAGCCGGAACTGCAATATCACATGTAGGGCCTATTGGTTCTTTTAACCATGTTTCAGTAATGCAGAATATGTCTATATCCTCCTCCATGATCCTATCGTGAATACAAAGAGCATGCTTGTTCAAGGATCTAGTGTTAAGAATGCAGATTTTAAGCTCAGCAATAGATAGTGTTTTGGGTACTGGTTGACAGGACTGTGTCTCAGTCTGCCGACCTTTTTTTTAATATCTTTTGATGGCCAAACTTTCTTCTTTCAAGGGTACATAACTTTTGCTATCTAACGTGTTTTGAACTGCCTTAGTGGCATTGTTAACACACTGTAGTTTATGATTGTTCATGAGGATTTTAGCCAATGTTGGATTTGGCAAGATTTTTTCAGTATGGGTATCCGTAGGTGAGGGCAGTATTGGTGACACACTACATAAGGGCCTCTCACGCAATTTCCTAACTGTCGTGTCTGAGTCGTGCTGTTCAGGAAAGCAGTGACAGAGAGCTTCCTCTCTTTGGAGGAGATTTGGTCTTTGGGGCTGTGTTGACGGTGTAGGAGAAGCATCCTGAGAATGCTGGGAATTGAACCCCAGATTCCTTGTTAGGGTGGAGGAACATACAATCATGGGCAGAGATTTGCTTCCAGATGGATTAATGAAAATATTAATTTTCCCCCATCTAACTGGAGAGGGATACCACGTAACCACGTCCGGTCACGGACCGGCTTGTCCCCTTCGCGCCAGCACGTTTGCGCTGCGTTTGACAAGAAATGCATCAAAAAGAACTACAGGCGCTGCTGGGAAATGTAGTTTCCCAAGAAGTTGTGCGTGCAGGAAGCTTTTCTTCCTGATTCAAATCGCACACAAATACTGTTAGTAAAATACAAGTGTAACACAATAAAAAATGCTATTCAGCAATTAAATTTCTACAATCAGTACACAGACAAACGTGGAGAGTCAGAAGGGAGATGTGGACTATACAGTATGGCCAGACCGGCACAGACCGGCTTGTCCCCTTCGTGCCGGCTTTGACAAGAAATGCGCCAAAAAAAACTACAGGCGCTGCTGGGGAATGTAGTTCCCAAGAAGCTGTGCGTGCAGGAAGCTTTTCTTCCTGATTCAAATCGCACATAAATAACTTGATATGTTATGTTAGTTATAATGCACTTAATAACCAGTGGTTCTAAGCGCAGACACAGGCATCGAACCTGTGGTGCTCAGTGTCATCTTGCTTCCAAAGCGAGCATGCTGCCCCTGAGCTATCCTCCCGAGACCACTTTGAGAGGAAGCTTTGACGTGTAGTCTGCCCTCGTATACATACAATTCCACAGTTGAACTACTGCAAAGCTGGAGCCCCTCTATTTATCCTGTGTGAGGTGCATTGTCTGACATTTCCTGCAAAGGCATGGACTAGAAGTTTGGGTTCAGGTTTCACATTGAAAGGTATACCTCATTATAAAAACTTGAAATGTTCAATGGCTCATCTGCACGCTAATGCCTCTTTCTCGCGATGGAATAATAATTTTCCACACCTCAGAGCCACAAAATGTGAATGCCACTATGATCTCATGACCATCTTTCTGTTGCGAAAGACTTGTATCTAAGCCGTCAATGCATTTGCTGTATTGATTCAGCCCTCAAATAAAACATGCCCAAGGTGGGTGCATTAGTGATACCCTCTTCAATGGCCTCAAATTCCCTTGCAAATACCCCTGACCACAGGAACTAATCAAGTTTCTTCAGGAGTTCCCTTAGAGGCAAACTATTTGATGAAAAGTCCTGTGCACATTTGAAATAATACTTAGTCTGAGGAAAGCAAGCAACTCTTCCTTATACTTAAGTGAAGGCACCTCCGGAAGTGACTCTACTAAATCTGGCTGAACTGATAATGTGGACTAAATATGTCCCCTCTGTCACGCTAAACCTGCACCTCAATCCGATCCAGCTTTCCTCGGCACCTCCAGCACTTGAATGAGAACAGCATCATGTTCTTTAATACTCTTTCCAAATGTGAGAATATTATATTGGATCGACCTAATGTTTGTTTCTGGTGGAAAACTCCAGAGGTGGAAGCCAATCCAAATTGCGTCTGTTTGAAGCAGAATGCTCCAAGGGACATGATGAATGACATCAGGAGTCTTAATTTGGGGGCACAATTCTATTTGTTGGTAATCGCTAGAAAAGTCAATTCATGAGTCACAAGAAGCGTCGACACTCTCTGGCTAGGCTAGCATCTCAGAAATGCAGGGAAGGGGCTAACTATACCCCAGATTCTCTTATTTAATTATCTGAGGTCTTTGTACAGTCTTATGGAGCCATTGACCTTATGGGCTATAAGAGAAGGCTACATCCACTCCAAAGAATAGACCGGCTAGATCACACCAATTTTCTATATCTTGTTAATCTCATCCTTCAATGGTCCTCGAACATGAGAGGAATGGGTTTGTAACGCTCACCTGATATCCACGGGGACGCCACTCAGCCTGATTGGACCTCTCGCCATCTCGAACCCCTCCCTTAGAATCTGTGCGACTGAAGATTGGGCCTGAAATACACGAATTGCAGATTTAACTCTACTGTCTCTTGTTGCTTGGCTCCCACCTCCCTTGAGGACCAAACCTTCCCTTTTGTCCTCTCCTCACCTGGTTTTCTTGTATTATGCGCTCTCCGTCCTGCTCCTCGGTGCAGGGGTGAGTTGTTGATGTGGGCACAGCGCAACCTAGTTGCTTCACTGGTGCTGGCCCTTTGAGTCCGGATTTGCTGTAACTCCAGTCCGACAAGGTATGTTTGTTGGTTTTGATGGATTGTCCTTTTTCTTTTCTCTTGCCCATAATAATGTCTCCTCTTCTCCCTTTAGGTGTTGGAAGAGGTCGTTGATGGTGTCGTGCTGCTTGGGGCCGAGCACAAAGCGGTGAGTGAAAGCACGATGCGCGCCGCTATTCGCCTTTTTCTTGTGCTGACCTATGTCTCTTTTTTCCCTTGCAGGCCGCTGCAATGTCCCAGAATGGCTGCTGGCTGAGTGAGTAAATAGTGGTGAGTAAAGCGTAATGCGCAGCGCCTTCTTATCTTTGCATGTGCTAACCTGTGTTTTTTCTCCTTTGTAGGTCGATGGTATGCCCCTGGACGGATGTGACCATGAGCGGCTCGAATCCAGGTAAGCTTGTGATTATTCTTGCTGTTTTTAGGATCGCAATATGGGAACGCTTACTACTGTCCTTTTCCTTCGTTCTTTTCTTCTCAGGATACGGCGTTCCGCAATTGGAGGTGGCGCCGCCGAGATGCTGTTGTCTGGACCAGAGTGGCGATGGATGGAAGCAGGATTCTACTCGAGGTAAGTGTTGTGCTAACGTTGTTCTTGTTCTTTCAGGTACGCGGTTCCAGGAGGGCAGGCAAGAATCTCAGGAGACCAATTTAAGTGCAGTGAGTGTCACGCTGCAGGTGCAGAGTAACGTGAAGCATGTTTCTCTGCCCGGGCGTGGTTTATATAGCCTCCAGGTGTCTCTAAGCCTAACCACACCCAAAAAGCTAGACCGCATAGCACAGTTCATAGAACTGATCTATGTGGGGGCATCCATATTGCACCAAATTCCATTACCAAGTCCAGTTCTCAAGTCTTTCCTCTGAACATGTATGAGACTGGCACCAAAGGCACCAGGACTGACTCCAAGAGGGTCTCAGATGAGATGGGGAGGCCTTTAAGGCCAATATGGAGGATTGTAGCCTGGCTCCAGTGTTTTGCCTAAGAGGGTTAGGGACAGGGATCATGACAGCACTCCCCCCCAAGTCCCCTCTCACGGTAGTTCCTCTGCCTGGCCCTGGTTTTGTTGGATGATTTTGATGGAACCTTCTTATCAAACGTGGTTCATGGACATACTCGCAAGGTTCCCATGTTCTGTCCTGCGGCCATACCCTTTCCAGTCCACTAGATAGTATAGTTTAGACATACTTTGAGTCCAAAGTGTCCTTGATCTCAAATTCCGGTTCTCCATTGATCACCACTGGTTTTTGCTGTGTTGTAACAGAGGTTCCAGGTTGAATAGGTTTCAGAAGAGATACGTGGAACACAGGATGAATTTGCATGTTGGATGGTAATGCTAGTTTAACAACTACTGGATTTATTACAGATGTGATGGCAAAAGGACCTAGGTATCATGGGCGAAACGTCTGGGTTCCTTTTATGGGCACATGTTTAGACGCCAACCAGACCGCATCTCCAACCTGGTAATTGGGGGCCTTTCCACGACGCTGGTCGGCGAATTCTTTTGATGGTTCTTAGTTCGGAGTAAATGTTCGACTGCCTTTTTAAAGGTTTGAGAAATAGTCGTGTGTAAGGTTTTCATTGCTGGCATTTCAAGGGTAGTAGGGACATTTAGTTCGGAAGTACGTGGATGTCTGCCATATATGGTATAAAAAGGAGTCTGCCCTGTACTGATGTGTAAAGAATTTTTATAGGCATATTCATCTATCCATAACAAGTCCTTCTAACTCTCTTCCACTTGATGTAGCATACAGCGTAAGTACTGCTCGAGCGTTTGGTTTGTTCTCTCCGTTTGGCCATCCGTTTGGGGGTGGTGACTGGTGGATAATCGGATGTCGATTTGGGCCATAGAACAACACTTCCTCCAGAAGTTGGACACAAATTGAGTGGCATGGTCTGAGATCAGTACCGAAGGAAACCCATGGAGCCGTACGATACGTTCAAGAAATTCCTTCGTCAGACTAGATGCATTTGGGAGACCATTAAAAGGAACGAAGTGTGCCATTTTTGAAAATAAGTCCACAACCACTAGAATGGTGTTAAATCCTTGACTGGGTGTTAAATCGGTGATGAAATCGAGAGATAACGTATGCCAGGGCGCTGGTGGAATTTCCAATGGTTGAAGGATTCCAGCTGGTTTTTGCTTCAATTATTTATTTTGCGCACACACGCACCAGGATTGAATGAATTGAATAATGTCCTTAAGCCACGTGGGCCACCAGTAGCTTCGTTTCACCTTAGCTACAGTTTTTGCAATTCCAGGATGACCCTCAATTAAAGTGTCATGATAACCAGAAATGACTTGTTCTTGTAATTCTTTATTTGGCAGGAATAAGCAGTTCCTGAAATAGGGTAGTTGGTTTCTAATTGTGTGGTGTTCTCCTTGTGTACTCCACTCTTGTAATTGCTCAGGACTCATCAAGCGTTGGATCTCCTCATGTAATTCACTCTGAGTCATGGTTGCTGTAATGCCCAGGAGTTTGTCACTTGGAATAATGGCTATTGGATCGGATGTCATGTACGCCTGGTCATCAATGCCCATACGGGAAAGGGCATTGGCCTTTCCGTTTCAGACTCCCGGTCGAAAACATGATCATGTTTTCATATTCTGTGAAGAAAAGGGCCCAGCGTAGTTGCCGTGAAGATTGAGCCTTTGCTGTCTTTAGGTATTGTAGGTTTTGGTGGTCAGTTATTACGGTGATTGTATGCCTGGCACCTAGGAGATAATGTCGCCAGGCCTTAAAAGCTGACTTGATGGCTAGGAGTTCTTTGTCCGTGATAGCGTAGTTGAGTTCGGGTGGTGTGAATTTTACACGACCATAAGGCTACAAGGTGTAATTGACCAGTTTCTGGGTCCTTTTGCGAGAGAACAGCTCCCATTGCCATACTTGAGGCGTCCGTTTCCACCACGTAAGGGAGGCCTGGGCGAGGATGTCGTAGAATCGGGGCTGAAGTGAACCTCACTTTGAGTTCCTGGAAGGCCTTCTCTGCTTCTTCTGTCCGTTGGAACTTCTTATTGCTTTTTCCTAACAATGATGTGATTGGATGCACTATTTGTGAAAACCCTGGGATGAATCAGCGGTATAAGTTCACGGAAACCCAACATGCTCTGGATTCCCTTGAATTAATTTGGCAACGGGCAATTCAGAATGGCATCTACCTTGGGCACATCCCTTCGAATTCCTTTTGGGGTGAGGACAAAACCGAGGAACTCCACTTCGGTGACATGAAATGAGCATTTTTCGAGTTTGGCATAAAGCTAATGTTGGCGGAGTTTTGAAAGAACAGAGCGAACATGCTTGACGTGGTCCTGTTTTGAAGCTGAATATACCAGGATATCATTGATATAAACTAGGGCATGAAGTACTGGAATGCAGCGGGAGCATTGCAAAGGCCAAAAGGCATTACCTGATGTTCGTATAGGCCATATTTGGTACGAAAGGCGGTTTTCCATTCGTCACCCTTTTTCACTCAAACGAAATGGTACGCTCCTCCAAGGTCCAATTTGGTGTAGATCTGGGCATCTTTAACTTGATCTAACAGTACCGGAATGAGTAGTAGAGGATAGCAATTTTTTACGGTGATTTGGTTTAATGCACAATAGTCGATGCAAGTCCTCAAATCTCCTTCCTTCTTTGGCACGAAGAATAAAGGAGAGGCTGCTGGCGACTTCGAGGGGCGAATGAAACCGTTTGCTAGGTATTGATCTAAATAGGACTTTAAATGCTGGTTTTCTGGTTCTGTGAGTGCATAGATTCGCCCACAAGGGATTTGTGCACCGGGTACCAGGTTTATCTGGCAATCATATGGTCTGTGTGGAGGTATTAGCTTGTTCTTTCTGAAATACATCTTGAAAGTCCTGGTATTCACTTGGTAGGGTACCGCTTACACCCAGAGTTATTGCCGCTGTTCCACGAGCAGAAGTTCTTTTATCTGTTGACTGCTTTTCTTGGTGGTAACAAGTGAGAGCACAACTTTCTGAAAAGGTCAACTCTTTTGCACGCCAATCTATTCGAGGATTGTGAGCTACCAACCACAGCATCCCTAAAATGAACCTAAACTGGGTCGCCTTGATGAGAACGAAAGCTATAGATTCCTGGTGTCCATCCTGGCACAGAAGGGTTAAAACTGCTGTGCATTGGGATACTGGACCGAAAGCTATTTCCGTACCATCAACGGTGGTGAGTGTGACAGTGGTTGACTTAGGGCATAAAGGAAGCTCCATCTTTGCTGCAAGATCTTGGTCCATATAGCTCCCAACTGCTCTGCTATATATGTATGCTTTTACGGCATGCATCCGAGACGGTTGCTGGTGGTTGATCAAGATCACTGACAACGCAAAATGGGAGGTCTGTAGTTCACTTTCTTCGCTCGACAATCGGACCCCTACACTTGCCGGGCTTGGTAGTTTTCCGACTCCTTGTTGGCATCTTCTTTGTCAGTAGCCAATACGGTTCTCGGTGGTTTCACTGGACACTCTTTAAGGAAAGGGCCTGATTTTCTGCAGTACAAACATAGCTGCTGCTGCCTTCTCTTGTCCCTTTCGGCCTTAGTTAAAGGGGCCCTTACCCCTCCAATCTGCATTGGTTCCACCGAACTTTCTATTGCTCGTGGGACATTGTCCTTTGATCGTACATACATAGGGCGAGTTTCCATTCTGATTCGATCTGCTCTTCGGTCTTGGAACCTATGATCTAGCTGAACAACAAGGTCAATGAACTCTGCACAGTCTTTTGGTGGGTCAACCACTTGAGCAAGAACATCTTTTACCTCCCCCCATAGGCCCCGATGAAATAACGTGATTCTTTTCTCCTCGGGCCATCCTGCTTCGACCACGAGCCTGTTGAAGGTTGCTATATATGTTAATAAGTCTTGGTTTCCTTGATGAAGGGACAAAAGTTTGTTGTCTAATGCCTGTCCATGGGTACCACGAGCGAAGAGCTTCTCCATCTCCTGCTGAAAGCCCCTGAAGTCATGCAGCAAAGGATCATCCTGACTGACAAAGGGTACAGACCAGTCCGCAGCACTGCCACTCAAATAAGATAGCATGGAAGAAACCCATGACTGGTCGTTTGGGAAGGCCCCAGGCCTACAAAGGAAATGAAGATGACATTAGTTCATAAATGTTGCATACTTCTTGGGATCTCCCATGAATCGTTCAGGTGGGGCAAAAGGAATTGCCCCAGGAAGGGTTATCTGAACAGGATTGGCTGATGGTGCTGGCATTGATGAAAATCTACCGGGTAATGGTGCTTGCCCTGCCTGCGACTGGAGAAGTTGTCGGCTCAAGTCGTTGGTGCGTTCTTTAGTGACTATCAACTCTCTCCTCAGGGCGTTGGTCTCCTGCCTGGCTGAATGTACCTCAGCACGTAACTGTTCCAGCATTTGGGCTAACTGGTCAGTTTCTGATGTTTCCATGACGTCCAGGTGGATTATAGTATTAAGGCTTTGCATTGTGTAACGCTCACTTGATATCCACGGGGACGCCACTCAGCCTGATTGGACCTCTCATGATTTTTAACCCCTCCCTTGGAATCTGTTTGACCGAGAATTGGGCCTGAAATACAGGAATTGCAGATTTAACTCTACTGTCTCTAGTTGCTTGGCTCCAACCTCCCTTGAGGACCACACCTTCCCCTTTGTCCTCTCCTCACTTTGTTTTCTTATATTATGCGCTCTCCGTCCTGCCCCTCGGTGCAGGGGTGCTTTGCTTCACTGGTGCGGGCCCTTTGAGTCCGGACTTGCTGTAACTTCAGTCCGACAAGGTAGGTTTGTTGGTTTTGATGGATTGTCCTTTTCTTTTCTCCTGCCCCTACTAATGTCTCCTCTTCTCTTCTTTAGGTGCTGGAAGAGGTCATTGATGGTGTCGTGCTACTTGGGGCTGAGCATGAAGTGGTGAGTGAAAGCGCGATGCACGCCGCTATTCGCCTTTTTCTTGTGCTGAGCTATGTGTTTCTTTTCCCTCGCAGGCCGCTGCAATGTCCCAGAATGGCTGCTGGCTGAGAGAGTAAATAGCGGTGAGTAAAGCGTAATGCACAGCGCCTTCTTGTCTTTGCATGTGCTAACCTGTGTTTTTTCTCCTTTGTAGGTCGATGGTATGGTCCGGGACGGATGTGACCATGAGCGGCTCGAATCCAGGTAAGCATGTGATTATTCTTGTGGTTTTCGGGATCGGAATATGGGAACGCTTACTAATGCCCTTTTCCTTCGTTCTTTTCTTCTCAGGATGTGGCATTCCGCAAATGGAGGTGGCGCCGCCGAGATGCTGTTCTCTGGAGCAGAGGGGCGATGGATGGAAGCAGGATTCTACTCGAGGTAAGTGTTGTGCTAACGTTGTTCTTGTTCTTTCAGGTACGCGGTTCCAGGAGGGCAGGCGAGAATCTCAGGAGACCGATCTAAGCGTGGTGAGTGTCACGCTGCAGGCGCAGAGAAACGTGAATCGTGTTCGAAATAAAACTATAACACATATCTTTTATAGTTTTTTATTGTAATGGAATTGGGCATGTGAAATGCCAGTCTACGTAAGGGCTAATGCAAATAATACCATGTACCAACTACAGTATAGGAATATTACCTTTTCACGAAAAAATATAAATTGTCTCCCTCACATAAATAACTAATTAAATAAAGGAGAGCAGTGCAAATATAAAGTACATGAAGTCATTCATTTGAAATTAAGAATGTAGTGCTGCCAAGCCTAGGTTTTGTGTCGTAGCTCTGGTGTCAGTGGCTGAGATGCCCTGAGGCATTGTGCTAGGGGTAGTTGGCTTCACAGCCACTGGAAGGTTTATTTGTATTGGTTGGAGACAGAATGCTGGAGGCATGAGCTACCCATTGCTTTTGATGTATGGTAGTTCATATCCAAGCCGTACGAGAGAGGGGCGAGATGGATAGCCAAGAGTGCGTGACTAAACGTGAAGAGTGCAGCTGAGCGTGCGTGTTGGTGCTGGACGCAAGGCACCATTGACAATCATTTTGCTAAAGAGATATTACAAAAAAAGGCACTTTTTTAATTGACATGTTGTTTATCCATGTGCAAAGGAGAAGAGTCCAATCAGTGGCCTCGGAGGCTTACTACAAAGCTTCCACACCGATCAAAGATTGACTCTCCCTGTCTGAGCCATTTGGTGGGATGCTGTATTTTCCCTCCAGAGGCGCGACTCCATTGGATGCACTTACTGTGCTGTTGATAGGATATTGACATTAATATTAACATTACATTGAACCAGTTTGATCAGACAGTTGACAATCCGATGTAATGTTAATGCATTCTGGCATCCGCCCCGATTGCTGCTTACTTTCATTAACACGGGTGCCATCAAACTTTATTGATCTTGTGTGCCAGTAAGGGCTCCAGGTATGATTTTGAAGTCCGAGTATTTTTCTCCCCAATTTTTGAAGTTGGGAGTAAAAATATTTTTTTTAGACAGTAAAAATGTAACACCCTTTCCCGGTGGCAGTATTGTTTCACAGTATTGTTTGAACATCTTTTTGTAATCCGTACTCCTTTGCGCCTACTAATCCGTGCAAACTAAAAGATGCTTTTTTGCCTTAAAGTTCCCCTTCAGAACAGGCGGTAATAATGCTGGACCTCCTTCTCGTGGCTCGGCTCAGCTGGTAGCAATGATCCGGAATATCACGGGGGCAATGAGGGGGCGCGCAATAGTCAGGCTTCTATCTTCTGTCGTTTCTTGTTGGGAGTGTTTTTACTGCCTGTTTTTTTTATTTTATTTTGGGGTATTAGCCTTATTTAATCGAGTAAAAGTGGCTTTTACACCATTAATCAGAAAGGCTGGTGCCAGTCATTTGGTCGTTATAATCACATTTAATAAAGAGATATTTCTTATGGAACTGACTCCTGGAGTTCCCCCGTTTATGTCTTTTGAAGTTGGACGCACCAAGCGAGAATTCTGCACTAGAGGTATTCACACCACTTAGGTTATGACTGAGGATGTGGAAAATCGAGTATACCCCCTAACCCCCTGTCTATGGCAGAAAGAAGGTCACAGTTGCCTTTACACCTGTGATCCGTAACTCTCATTCACCATCAGTCTTTATTGAGGATTAAGGGCCTGCCATGGTGCAATGACATTTCAATATTATTGTTGGGGGTGTTTCTGTAGAGGCTATTTGCACAAGCACAAGGCTTTATTACATGTGTGGCGGTCCAGAAAGAAGGGTGCCGGTAGCAACGTACTGGCACCCTTTCCGGACCACCACACTGAAAGTTTGCCTGCAGGGTCTGTTGCACCCGGCAGGTCTGACCTGCTGGGTTCAAAAGTCCTGGTAGGCAGATTTGTCACGGAAGCACAGGCACCGTTAGCAACGGTTTATAGTGATTTTTTCGAATGACATTTTTTGGAAGGCCATTTTGTCGAAAACATTTCGCCTAAAAAAAATATTTCGAATGTCTTTTTTAAAAAAGATTTTTTACTTACGAAACAATCAAAAAAACTACAAACTAAAAAAAAAGACATTCGGAAAAAATATTTAGGCAAAATGTTTTCGACATAATTGTATATCGAAAAAATGTTTTCGAAAAAATGACCGGATACTGTTAGCAACGGTGCCAGTGCTTCTGGTTCCCCACTCCCATGGAGTCTTGTGGGACTCCCCGGGACTGGGGAACAACATTTTATGGTGCCTGACTTCCCGATCTACCGTGACTTGTAATGTCCTGGTGGCACTGGGATATCAGGTGCCGGAAAGGTGTTATGAGTCCGGCGGCACCAGCTCGTTACCGCCAGACCCGTAATGAGGCCCATTGTAACTATTGGCAATTAATGGGATGGGGAGTGGCCAACAGGAATGGCCCATTCTGTTAACTCCTGACTTATCAAAACAGTGGTAATCAACAATTTAGATATAATTAAGATCTCACCTTGGCAGACAGACGAATACCCAATGGAAAAGCCAATGCCGAAAATGAAAGGCTCCCCCGACTGGCGTGTCCCTCCCTGCCCGGAATGAAATAACCCGAGGGAAAGGACACGACCGTCAGGGAAACCCTCTGGGGAAGAAAACCCTGGTTGGATGTGGAAGCTGGTCAATCAGGACAGTCGTGCAGATGGTGTTCATCAATGACTGAAGTGGAACTGGATGCAGGAAGGCTTCTTCTAGTGACAGAGAAACAAAGGAGTCGAGAATAGACTTCTTGAGAGAGAAAGGGATAGAACTGAATTGAGCAGCAATACAGGAAGTAATCCCTAACCTCTTGCAGTGACTCTACTTAAGCATTAGAGGCGATTCCTTGGGGACTGGAACTGGAGTTAAATGGGCGACGAGATCTCTTAAACAGACAAAGAGGTAAGTATGAACAAACTGAAGGAAATATTTATCTAACGATCAATAGAAGGAACTAATGCTAGCCTGTTTTGAGAGAGAATCATTACCCGGACGGACTATGAGAAGCAGAAAGGGAGAGAAGGCTCTCGATGGACTGAGGCAAGCGGTAGAGGATTTTGGGCGAAAAGGAAAGCCGCTAAGAGGATCTGAAATAAGCGGAAGCACAGAATTAGAGATGCGAGGTAAGAGAGAGATTCAGAAAGGAAAGGCAAGTATTTGGACACCTAGTCGCGAACTCACGGAGCGTCTGCAACAACAGTAGCGACGCGAAGAACAGTCGATCTCCGTTCAGCATAAGGAATCACGTGCGGAGACTGAAACGCTGCTCTCCGCCCAGGCAGTACAACGGTCCTCCATCTTGGAAGTGCCCAATCAAATCGCACCGCATAAACGACTCCGAGACCAAAGGGACCATTTTCCAATATGTGTAACACATTCATGTGCTAATCACATTTCTGACCTTGGAGCAAGAACTAGTACTGTTTTTACTGCCTTTGTACACTCTATGCCTCTTGCCTGAAACTCTGTCCCACATGTTGAGTAAAGACTAACAACCAGCATTATAAACCCAAATACTTAGACAGCAGAGTGGTGAACTCTCAGCCTCAGGGACATGTGCACTCTGGTGAGGGGTTGGCCTTTACAATACCAAGAACTGCAGAAAATCAGCAATTTGAGGCATATGTGCCTCACAATTGTGGACCAACTTTGTTGATGCTTAAGCAAAGAAGACTACCTTACCAAGGTCAAGAAAATAAATGACAGTTCATTTAATTCAGTTACAGCGCTATACCAGAGAAAATAGATATTTGTCACAAAGTTTACAAGTACAAGTATTTGAGAAGTTAGAATGAGGTCATCAATTGTATTTGATTCAGGCTTCTTTTATAGCCTGAGCAAGACATAGCACATTCATTAATCAAGACACTTTATAAACCAGTTGTCCACAAAACCAGAAGACAACAATACCATCCAACCCACGTGCAGCGGGGCCACCAATAGCGGTCGAAAGGTGCTGTACAAAACTGCTATAATTACGTTACAACTATAAAAACAAAAACAAAAAACTATAGACAATTGCATTAAAAAACCGACTACCAAGTTTCCCTAAGGAATTTATTGTCAAAACATTGAAAGGGACCTTTTCCACAGTAATATAGGAAGGGAGCTCGATATAGACGGCGCAGAACTTCCTAAAACACGTCATTAGAGGCTGTGACCGTCGTAAACAATGGATCTCCAACTAGAGGATATTATGACGGTGTCCATCTGATACCTGCAGCTTCGAGGCTGAAGTGCTCAGAGGGACAGCATAGACAACACGCTAAAAGATGACACCTGCAGGCCTAGCCATGTGTCATCCACATACAGGTGTGTAAGATCCCAGCCATGGCAACCAGATCTTCCAGCAACTCCATGCCGAGATTAAAGAATGTGGGCGATGCCATTAACCTCTGAGGGACACAATGCGGCAAGGGAAGTGGGCAAGAGCTGACCCATTCCACAATGTGCGGCTGAAAAGGCTTGGCCAGGAAGGTCCTGGCAGGTCAAAATCCCATCAGTTAAAGGGCAAAGATTTTTGAAGTATACAGCCAATTGGCTAGCGATCTCAACAATACTGATAACTCACTAACATTGATACAAGTCAATCCAAACCTGTAGATGGAAATACTCAACAATGCACCTTGAAAGTAATGCATTTGCTGGGGCAAAGGACACATAATTGCTACATGTTTGCAACCGCAAAGAACATCCTGGCGCTGATATATTTTGGAAATTATTTGATAACCTTTCTCTAGCCTGGATTCCTGGAAATCTGTTTCCCAACGCTTCACTGTTAGGGTTTGAATGAGGATGGAAACGGTGAGAGGTTGGGCAATATGATTAGTATTGCATGGTGGGGAGGGCTGATGATTGACTGGGATCACAAGGGCAAGAGAGGACTTCCTCCTCAAACATGTAGAGCGGAGAGGGGTGGAGCCAGGAAAGTGCCCAGCAAAGGTGTCAAGTCATCTGTGTCTCTCCCAGAACTCATATGAGCAGGCAAGTATTATTTCCAGCATAACACCTAATGTTTCCAGTCCCAAAAGGATTGCCAACCTCAGAGGGAGATATGTACATAATTATGCGACACCTGGGATTAATGTGACTCTCAGCCAATAAAGTAAGACTCATTTGAGTTCAGAAAGACTCGCAGTCAAACCACCGGTGAACCGCTGCAAAAAATGCCAATCAAAACATGGAATTCTGTAAGTGACTGGTTTTCCAGAGTTCCACCGGTTACATCATTTTTACCAAATTAAAAAATACCCAAAGAAACTAAAGCCATGCATACAAAGAAGGCTCACCCCTGTCAAAAAAATCCTAGACACCCACGTAGAAATGAAAGGGCTTATATCCCTCCTTTATGGACCGCTCATGACCCCCCGGGAGGGAACAACGAAAAGCCTTAGAAGAAAATGGGAGAGGGACCTGGGCTGTGGAATCGGAGATAGCCTCTGGGGGCGACTCTGTAGCAGGGCATTTAAGACATCGATCTCTTGCCAATATAAGATGCATGCCATCAAACTCCTCCACAGGTGGCAGTACGACCCAATCACACTCTCTAGGATGTTCCCGGACGTTGTCCCTGTGTGTTGGCACTGTTGTGCGGAAAAAGCCAATTTTAGCACATGTGGTGGGCATGCAAAAAAGTCCAAGCCTACTGGTCAGAAGTGCTCAGCTGGCTTAAGGAGGCGGGAGAGGGGGTTTATCCGCACGACCCAATCCTGTTAATATTTAGGCTGCAGCAAAGGGATGAACACTGGTAAAAACTCCCAGATCTGACACACTCTCTACTATTGGCAGTCAGAGCCGCTCGGGCTAGAACATGGAAGAGGGCCTCCCTCCCTACGAGGAAAGAACGGGTGGCAGTGGCTAAGGACATCTACTTTATGGAAAGACTTACGGCAGCAATACAGGGCTCAAGTGCACAGATAGAGACCGATTGGCTACAGTTCATGGAGGCGTTTGTCAACACTGAGGACACGACCTGAAGATCCCATGGGCCCTCGATCTGGTCCAAAACCAGCCCAAGTATAGAACACATTTCCCTTGAATCAGGGGAGTCGGTCTGCCACCGACGAACTTCAGCCCGGTTGGAGCTGCCCAAAGAGGTTTTACTATGGACAAGCGGATCCTGTGTCCCAAGACAATGGGCTCGGGGGGAGGGTGGGAGAATACAGCGGGGAACTAGGGCTTCCTTTTGGTGTTCATGTGGGCATGTGCCCAAAGTTGTTGATTTGAACAAGCTCTCTGTTGTCCTTGAAAATCAATCAAATTGAATAAAAAAAAAATAAAAAAAAATACCCAAAACCTTTTTATCTAATCATTTATACCCAGAATAAATGTTAATTCTTTCCTTAATTTCGAGGATACCTCCCTAAACCCTCTGTTTCCCTTTGTTCATTATCCTATCCCAACCCCCTCCCACCCATTTTAACCCCTTACTCCACCCCCATATATATATATATTTTAAAAGATTCTGTATTTCTTCGGCAAAAATGTTTAGATAAAAATGTTATTCATTATTTTTAATTCGGTAAAATCCCTGCATACCTGTTCACCATACACACAGGGCTGGAAATGGGAACAATTCACTCTAGGAACCCCCAACCAATGATGGGGTGTGCTGGGCAAGCATAGGGTGCAGGTTTGCTCAGGGGCAGGGCTTAGTGTGGTACTAGGGTTTAAAGGAATGGTCTCCACGGAACCGTGATCTGGATAAGCATTGTTGACCGGAACGGCACACTTCTGCCCTGTTACTTTGCCCACGTGTACTCAGGTCTGAAGCGATGACTCCAGTTTGGCATCAGGTATTCTTGGGGGGGGGGGGGTTCAGATCAGTGGCATGTCCAGACTCTTTTGACTGGGGTGGGCTAACTGGGGCACTGACTTATGCAGGGGTGGCATGAAGTATGAGCGCACACACACATAATCTTCATAGTTTAGGATATTGGGGTGGCACTTGGGGTCGCCAGATTCCAGGGATAGAATGTGCCAGCCCAGCCCAGGGCCACAACGAAACCTACATTTCTGGGGGTGGGGGAGCTAAGTGGTAAAGGGAAGGGCCACTTCAAAAACTGGGCAGGGCAAACTAAGAGCCTCTTCCCCCTCTGTTCACTCACGCCCCCACTCACTGTACACTCGCTCCTTCACACGTGCATCCAGTGCCCCACTCATCATGCACTCCTTCACACACACATTGCATAATACATATATACACTTACATATATACACTCCTTGCACACATATATACATAGTGAGCTAACATGCAACACTGCTTCTCTCACCTCTATGCTTAACAATAAGCAAGTGTGCATATCAGCACCTTCCCTACGGATGTGAAAGAGCACATATGTTATATGTTGGCTCCGATTCATGGGGAGGCGGATGGCTGATGTGTGCTTTTGATGTTTGTTAGGCAGAGAGGTAAGGGAAGCCTTTCCTGAAACTAGCAGCTCTCAAGTTTAGCTGCGTTTGTGCAAATACATTTATATGCATGAACATTTTTCTGCTCCTCTCCCTAACTGGCTCTTCCTGCTCCTTCCTGTGAGGCTAAGAACCTTGGTGTCATCTACGACTCCACCCTCTCCTTCTCTCCTCACATCTCTGATGTCTCTAGGAAGTCAAACTATCAGCTGCACCTCCTCAGAAGTATTCTTCCTTTCTCACTTTACCCCAGAAGCTCCCTGTCTCCAGAGCTCTGGTCCTCTCTAGGGTGGACTATTGCAAAAGCCTCTTTCTAAATCTCTCTGCCTCTACTCTTTGGCCCTCATTAGGACCCTGGCGGATTTTTTCCGCCATCGGCGGACTTTTCCGCCATGGCGTAAAGTCCGTTTACGCCATGGCGGATGGCGGACTTACCGCCCCATTCCGAGGTTGGCGGGGCGGTAAGTCCCCATTGACCCATTTACCCTTCCCCATTCCCATTTCGGCCCCATAGGGCTCAATGGGAGTGGGGAAGGCGTTAATTACGCCACCGTACATTACGGTGGCGTAATTAACACCAAGGTCCCATAGCGCCATGGATTTCTCCGCCCGCAAAAAGCGGGCGTAGAAGTGACCATGGCGCTTTCGGAACTCGTAGTTGGCGGTAAGGGGTCGGCGCAGCTAACGCTGGCGTAGACCCCTTACCGCCAGGGTCCTAATGAGGCCCTTTGACTTTTACAACTTACCCAGAACAGGACTGCGAGACTTGTCCTTGGCCTCAAGTCGAGGCATCGTATCTCTTCAACTCTGAAATCTCTTCACTGGCTCCCCGTGGTTGCAAGGATCAAATTCAAGACCCTCTGCATCATCCACAAGGCTTTCTGGGGCCTGGTACTGCTCTACCTCCAACTTTCACTTCCAAGACATCATCCTTCTTGAGCTCTCCACTCATCCACCTCAAACTCTCTGATGGTCAGACGCTGCTTCAAGCGGAGATTTGGGGGCAGATCTATCTCCTCGGCTGGGAGCTCCCTCAGGAAAAGCCTCCCTGCCGCTCTTAAACTTGAGCAGGATCATCTCTGGTTCCGGAAGCAATTTAAGACCTTGTTTTTCGCTTCCGCTTTCTCTCTTCCTTTCCCCTGCTGATGCACCTGACTGCTCTGTGCACTGGTTGCGCCCTGAACTCGGCCCCAGGCTCCTGCATGTCAAGTTGCCCTTGCACTGCCTCTGGGCTCCCCAGCACTTAAGGGTCTGTATCTGCAACCCTACAGTCCCTTCTCTCTGCACTTATGAGCCACCCGCTGGCTACACTTGTGAGTTAACTGCACTTCCACCTGCCCTCCACCCTGGCACTTTTCCCCTTCCCTCTTCCCTGCACTTGCGCGATCTGAATAACACAAGGCCTAGCAAGATCGTTAATTTGTCCTCCCTTTGTTTCCCCCTCCTTGTCTTGTCGCGCCCAGAAACACTTGTGTACAGGCGAGTTATAAATGCCACGTGATATCATATCATAACACAGTAAAATGTTAATGCCACCAGCAGGGACGTCATTTCCCCAAAATGCCTGGGGTAGCGGAAGTGACATCACACGACCTTTGACTTTTAATGACATCACAGGAAGTGATGTCATTTGACCCCTCCCTGAAGTGATATCGCGGGAAGCGATGGAACTCGACCTTTCACCCCTTGACAAAACAGTAGGTGGCATCACGTAGCATTGTTCCTAAGTACACTACGAAAAAGATGGTTACGATATCACTATAATGTGATGTACATTTCATACAAGAATGGATCACCATATGTATCATTAGGATCAGTGGGTATAGACCCATATTAACAAATTACTGTGAATGCAAGCAGACGTCCATGGCCAAATGATAATGATGTGTTATTATATAGCACTTATACTTAAGCGCTTTATATAGAAAAAGTATACACCCAATATCACCCAACCTGTGTAGGTACTCATTTATCAACCTCAGAAGGGTGAAAGGCTGAGTTGAGACGTTTAAGAACAGACTAAATCAGTGACTCACCCCCTCAAGTGTGCCTGAAATAAATCTTTAATGAGTCTAGCAAATATTGTATAGAATTCCAGAAAAACACTTTATTTGGTATTCCTATTCTTTCTTATTTAGGGTCAGTGCTGAAAGTGTAAGACTTGTGGTGCCCCTGTTCTTTTTTTTCCTTTTTTTTAAGAGGCCTGAACAAGAAAGCCAGCCACTCCAGAAAAGTCATATGGTGCTGGCCACAGCCCAGGAGCTTGCATTACAAAAAAAAAGAAGAAAAAAAACCACTTTCTTTTTTCTTTAGGGGTAGCAAGGGAGACCACGGGGGTAGCAAGGGAGACCTAAGAGGTCGCAGTTGTGACCTATAATGACCCCTAAATGACATCCCTGGCCACCGGTTTCAGGAAAGGCATCCCTCCACTCTGTGCTTAACAAAAAGTATGTCCGCACATCCGCTACCTCCAGGGGTGCACGTAGGTTAAAATTCCAACGGGCTAACCCTGCAACCCCGAATTCCAGTCACTCCCCTGGCATGCAAGTACTAAACCCACATTAATATTTCAATTGCCTAAAAAAGTATGCATTTGAATGCAGGTGTTTACAATAAATGCTTTAATTGCAGGGCCTTTGCTAACAGCCAAGCCCAGGTGTCGTTTAATGTCTGTGTCCCGTTCTGTCCGGCCACGGCTCTGTAGGTCACCCAGGTCGAGTTAACATAGCCCAAAATGTCAGGGGGTGAGGGAGAGCCCATCTGCTCATAAACTGTGTAGTGTGGGCTTCCGCTTGCTCTTGGTTCCTACCTCCTATACTATGGAATGAATTACAGACAGTTTTGTTATGGAAAAATTATTGGCCGTAGGCATTTATTTTCTACAGAAAATACACAACCAAAATTATATAACAACATATGTGTGTGTGCTTTTGGGCACACTGTGTCCAGGGTTGGCGATACCATCCTTCTCCTAGGCAAGTCTCTGTTACCCTCGTGCACCTGTTCCTGGACACGTGTCGCCTACGACTTTCTTCTACCGTGTACCGAAGAAAGTACTCGGCGTTCCAGCTCCTCCTTGGTTAGTCTCCTTCCTTGCGAAATTGCAGGGTGGGTTGGGTGGAAAACGTTTCTTCTTCCCTTTCCAGGCACGAGAAGCTTACCCGAGCGAGGTGAGCTTCTTACCTGGTTTGTGCTTTCCTCTCACTGCTGGGCCCTACTTATACTCCTTGGCTCTTTTGTTATTCCGTTGGGGGGGCCGGCCCTCCCCCGGTGCCCCTGCTGGTTCCCTTCACACCTTTCCTGGTGTTGCTGGCTGTTGCCCTGGCAACGCTGAGGCGGGGGCGCCACCTGGCTGCCCCTCCCCTTGCATTTTCGTGCCATCTCACCCCCACCCTACGCCTAACCCCCCAGGCCCTCCATTGCGCCATACTTTGTACGACCCGGGGCCTGGGGCATAGGCTGTGTAGTGTGGGCTTCCCCTTGCTCTTGGTTCCTACTTCCTATACTATGGAGTGAATTACAGACAGTTTTGTTGTGGACAAATTATTGGCCGTAGGCATTTATTTTCTACAGAAAATACACAACCAGAATTATATAACAACATGTGTGTGTGCTTTTGGGCACACTGTGTCCAGGGTTGGAAATGCCATCCTTCTCCTAGGCAAGTCTCTGTTACCCTCGGGCATCTGTTCCTGAACACGTGCCGCCACACCTGAGTGGGCGTTGCCCCGGCCGCTCAGGTTCCCCACAAAAGCACACATATCTACATCCCCGCTCCTCTAATGCCCTGAAAATATTGTCTGGTAAAACCCCTATCCCTCTGTTGGACAGGTGCACCCCGTCCTGGCGGAACATCTCAGGGTTATTTTGGGAAAAACTGTGCCTTATAAAATGGAGGCATGTGCTCCTGCAGTATTTTTCCACTGTTTTGTTCAGTTTCCTCCTTGCTGTTTCCACGGCCTGCCTCCGCTGTGCCCCATACCATATTCTATGTTGTATAATTTCTGACGTAGAAATCTCAGTTTTCCACCAGCAGTGCGCTATGTCATGTAGCGACTCACAGATGTCTCTTTGCAATATTTCCCTTTTTGTGCTGACTAGGTCGTTGACCCCGAGGTGTATGACCAGGTATTCAGGGGGGTCTCTGAAACCGATCAAGTCTGACAACCTGTCATGAATGTCCTCCCAGTGCATGCCCAGGAGGCCCCACCAGGACGTGATTGTCTTCTTGAAGTGGAGTGAGTCCCTGCTTGACTTCCTCAATACACCTGCCTGCCCGGGTCACGAACGAATGCCCCACGATCCATGTCCAATTTGTAAGGGCCCGTATCTGTTGGAGTGGGGTGAGAGAGGTTCATATCAGTTTCTCCCTTACATATCTTTTGAAACACTGTGACCTCCATCCCCCAATCATTTTTATACCCTTTGCTCCCAGGCCACCCGCCCATGCTGACGTAGCCGCACATATTCTAAATGAGTGGGTACCGAATTCCGCCGGATCCCACCCTGCCTTGGCTACTGTTTTCTTCAATACTGCCTGGAACTGGTACCTGCTAAGTGCGCTGCCGTCCCTGTGAATTAGAAGTTGCCCTCCAACATCCGGTCGGATGTCGAGAAATGCTTGGGTGATGCACCAGGGACAATGGTCCTTCTCTCTGATGCAGTTGAGCTCTATCGCTCTCCCCTTACCCGCCTGGTCAGTCTTAGATTTCTTCAGAAGTAGGGACATGCCTTTAGACCCTATGCTAACATCCCCTCTTGCCAGGCCATCCCCTGCTACCGTATTCCGGGCTACCAGCTACCCTATTCGCCCCGTAGTATGCTAGTGCAAATGCTGCCCTGAAGAGAGCTGTTTCATACTTGCTGCTACATGTGTCCTGCAGTGTCTTCAGCAGTACCACCAGTTTCCCAGAATTCAGAGGTCTCCTACTCTCCGGCTTTTTTCCCTCCAACCTTGCCCAACCCTTCATTGCATACTTTATTAACGGGCTGTTAGTTGGGTCGGTTACCCCTGCTATCTTTGCGGAGTATGCAACTGCGGCTAAATGTGCTGCCGCCCAGCTTTTCCTTTTCCCTTTAGAAAAAGCCACTTCCAAGAATTCACACATTTTTGTTGTTGTAACCTTCCCCACATCTTGTACTCCTGTTTCAACCAATACATTCTGCACATGTTTTCCGCATTGCTTACCTGTCTTGTAAGATAGGGCGTTCCTGGCCAAGTTTTCTATGACTCGCCTGGGTTCCTGTGTCCTTTCCTGCTTTTCCCAATTAACCTCATGGTTAACCTTTCCTTCTCCTCGACCGCTTTCAGTGGAACCCATGCCTTTTTTGGTGTGGGCGTTTTTTCCTCTTTGGCGTCCGGCCTCAGCTCCCTGAACCTGTCCCACTGGAAACGAGAGAAGGCGTCAGCCACCACATTTGCTTCATCAGATATGTGCCGTGCTCTTATGTATACGTTGTTTTTTAAACATTCGAGTGTGATTGCTCTAATTACTCCAATACCAACGGGCATGATGCACTCCCCTTATTCAATACTTGTACTACTGCCATGTTATCTGACCAAACTGCCATTTCCTTGCTATTCAGCTCCATTTCCCATGCACATAAACCCACCCAAATAGGAAAAAGTTCCAGCAGCGTGATATTTTTTGTCCAAGCTGCCTCCTGCCATACCCTTGGCCATTTCTCTGCGCACAATTCTATTCCTAGTATCGCCCCAAAACCTCCGGCTGCGTCCGTGAACAACACTCTCCTTCCCTCCTGGTTAATAGGTGAGCGCCAGATAACCGATCCATTAAATGACCTCAGAAATTCTCCCCAAACTTCCATGTCCTTCTTGATTCCCCCTCCTATCCTGACTCTGTGATGACCCATCTTGGCCCCTCTTGTCCTTATCTCGATGCTCCTCTGGAAGATTCTACCTTGCGGTATGACCCTTCCGGCAAAGGTTAGCTTTCCCGCCAATGACTGTAGTTCTTTACTGTGGCCTTGTCCTTTCCTTTTAGGTCACTGATTGTTTTCAAAAGGTCTGCCACTTTTTCCTCCGGGATCCCACAGACTCCCTCCCTTGAGTCGATTTCTAGCCCCAAAAACGGTATTGTCTGTGTTGGACCCATTGTTTTCTCCTCTGCTAGCGGGAAGCCCCATTCCCCTGTCAGCTCTATAAATGTGTTTAGGGAAGTCTTGCACAGTCCTGACCCTTGAGGCCCTACGAATAGAAAATTGTCCAGGTAATGGACCACCCTAGCCTCCTCCATCTCCTTTGTGAGTGCCCACTGTAGGAATGAGCTCACTTTTTCGAAATATTGCGCTTGAGGTGGCACATCCCATTGGGAGGCATTTGTCAATGAAATATTCTCCCTCCCATTACATGCACAGCCATTTCGGTGACTCCTTGTTTAGAGGCAATAGTCAAAAAGCTGATTTTATGTCTGCCTTTGCCATACATGCCCCTCTTCCTGCCTTTCTGACTTCTACCGCCTCTTGGAAATCTGAGTAAGTTACAGTTGCTTCCATTTGTGGGATGCCTTCATTTACTGATGCCCCGCGGGGGTATGAAATATAGTGAATTAGTCTGAATTCCCCTCTTTCTTTCTTTGGGACTAGCCCCAAAGGTGAGCATATGTAGTCTTTGAATGACAGGAATGTGTAAGGACCTCCAATCCTACCGCGCTCTACTTCCTTCCTGATTTTTTCACTTACTATTCCTTTGTTTTCCATAGCTGATTTCAAACTTTTTGAGGTGTTACGTGATCCCTGTCCTGCGAAAGGAATGTTGAAGCCCTCCTGGAAACCCATTACATGGGCAGCCTCTTGGTCTGGAAATGCCTGGAGCCATTTTTCAATTTTTTCAATCCTTACAGGAGAGGCCCCCTTCTCACCCCAGCTCCTAGTTCCGTTTCTCATTGCTTCTATTGCTGGCTGTAGTTGCCCTGGTGCACTTGGCGCTGCTATTATCCCTGCTACATTTCTCACACTTGTGGCTGAATTTGCAGTTTCTACCCCAGCTGCATGGTACTTCGTTTTCAAAATTCCGGCATTGTGATGAAGATATCCGTGCCGTCCCGATATTTCCATCACCCCCCCCCCCCCCCCGGGCCATTGGCGGCATCCTACTCTACCAACTTCATTGTGCGCTATATTGCCTGTTCCGAAAATACTGTTCCCTTGACCTCCCATAGCTGTTTTCGTATCTCCTATTATTGTACCTGTAATCGCTCCTATAATCATTCTGCCAGTATTGTTTTCTCTGTTGGCCTCCTGCATTGTGTTCCCTGTGGTCCCATTTCTCTTTTAATACATTAAATATGTACAGGTTGTAAATCTCTTCATCCCACCATATATCGGGGCAACAGTCCATCTCTTTCCTAAACTCATGATCGTATTCTTTCCATGCATCTCCCCCAAATTCTGTGTATAACTTTAACACCCTCTGTTGATATGCCACCAGTGCCACTCCGTCCTCTGGATATTTCTGTAATATGATGGTTGACATTATTTAGAAAGCTGCTATCCAGTTATCAAAATTCTGCACCACTGTCACCCTCCTTAGTATCCCTTTCTCGTCCTCTTTTGTGTCCTCTACCGACAAATTCAGCCCCCTCTTTTGGCACTCTAGGAGGGAAAAAATGTCTATAAACTCCTTTCTCGAAATGTTCTCTTTAACTTTGTCATTGATGTACCATGCTTGCATTTTCATCGCTCTTCCTTGTGCATCCTTTCCCATAGTTGGCCTGCCATATTTTGTCATGACTGCCCCTCCTACCCTGTCTGCTGTTGCTGCCGGACATTCCCTGGCTGCGTCCCCCCCGTGCGGGGTGCTCTCCTCCCGTGGTGTTGGTGCCGCTTCTGTGGGTACCATGGGTGTTTCGGGTGCAGCTCCCTGCGGACTGGGTCCCGGTTGGGCCCCTGTGGATTTTGTACCATTGGTGCCCCTTGTGGGCTGGGTACCGGATTCCCTGGTGTACCTACTCTTACTGGTCCGGCCCCCCCTGTAACATTGCCAGCTCCCTCTAGCCCAGAGCCCTTTCTCCTTTCCTTACTTACCACCCGCTTCCATTTAACTCATGCCTTCAGTTGGTCCCTCTCTTCGTCTTCACTGCTTTCTATTTCAGTAGTTGAATCCCCCTGTTCCCAGTACTTTTTATGCTTTCTTCCTCCCCTATCATTGGATCGGGGCGATTTACCCGTACCAGTGATACATGTGCGCAACATATTCACAATTTGCCTCCCAATTTTTTCCCCACTTTTTACAGTACTTTTGTTTTTTTCTTTTCTTTTCTTCTTCCTAGGTGCCTCCGTCTGATCTTGCGCTCTCCTTAGCTCTTCTCTCCCCCTCTTCTGCCCTTGCGGTAGTCCTTCTTCTCTTGCCGTATCCGATTCGCTGCTGCTGGACTCCTCGATCAGCAAAGGCGACATTTCCTTTGCCCGTTCCTCCTTCTGTATGGTGTCGAGGACCCATTGGGCCCCAAATTCTCTCTCCGCCTTCTTAGCCCATTCGCATAACTCCCTTGCCCTTTTGGCTCCCTCTTCCACCATTCTGCTGCTTTGCTTGTTGGCTTCCTTCTCCACTCACGGCTTGGGAAATTGTACTTTTATTTCCCAGCCTCCCCAAATTTTTTAAAATGTTTGATGGAAATTGTGATTCTTCTGTCCCCAAACTTTCTGAATTTTGATGTGGGAGATTGTCTCGAACCCCCAACCTTTCAGGTACCTCACCCAACCCTCAAACACTGTGCCACTCAGACTGGTTTCCAAACCTTATTACAAAAGTTTAAAACGACTTCCTTATCTTTCAGCACCATTTTCCTGCAAATTGCTGCCCCTTAAAAATAGCCTTCCTGGACTATTTTCCTCTTAGGGCGGGCTTGATGCAAGGTGCCGCTACCCCTTTAAGAAAGTCCTTTGTTATTTCCTCCTTTACGCTGGGCCCGACGCGCAAAGTGTTGCCCCTTTAAGAAGCGCCTTTGCTCACTCTATGCCCGGGCCCCGCCTTGCAGTCTCTGCCTCTTTGCACGCTGTCGAGATGCCGACGCAGGCGGCCTCCAAACGGTCCTGGCTGGACCCTGCTTCCGGCTCCTGTTGCCCCCTGCTTGCTTCCTGCGAGCTCGTCCTGGGCCCAGCTGCGTCCTGTCCCAAGCCCTGGACGTCGGCCGCTTATCACCGCTTCCTCGGCAGCCTCCGACGCGTAGAGTCTCTTGCTGGGTTCTTCGTGCTCCCCGGCGACCGCCTCCCGATGCTGTAGTCCTCTGCGGCGGTCCTCCAGCTGGATTCTGCATGGCTCCTGGTCGGGTTTGCTCCTTTCTCTCACGGTTAACGCAAGTTTTGCGTTCAAGTGGAGGGAAAAGAAAAACGTTTCTTCTTCCCTTTCCAGGCACTAGAAGCTTACCCGAGCGAGGTGAGCTTCTTACCTGGTTTGTGCTTTCCTCTCACTGCTGGGCCCTACTTATACTCCTTGGCCCTTTTGTAATTCCGTTGGGGGGGTGACCCTCCCCCATCCCCCTGCTGGTTCCCTTCACACCTTTCCTGGTGTTGCTGGCTGTTGCCCTGGCAACGCTGGGGTGGGGGCGCCACCTGACTGCCCCTCCCCTTGCATTTTCGCGCCATCTTGCCCCCACCCTTCGCCTAACCCCCTAGGCCCTCCATCGCGCTGTACTTTGTACGACCCGGGGCCTGGGGCAATGGTGTTCATTTGCGCAGCCATTGGTCATACGCAAACCAGAAGTCGCACAGCTCCCTGGGGACCCCTGGTTATTCTGAAAGGGGGGCAGGGTGGGACCTGGGCCCTCGTCTCAGATTAATTGACCACCCATATGTGTTGTCTTTCTGAGTTGCCTAGAGCCCCTCCCCCAGCCCGTTCTTCAGCTCTACACGTCAATTTCAAAATCCATGTTTTTGAGTGAGATCACACATTCCTCCCGCTCAGCAGGCTGCGTAAGCACGCCGTGGCCTGAGAGTGATGAAAGCGTGCTTGAAGAAGGATGAAATGGTTTCACGTATTCCTTCTAAAGCCCTGATTCCTGGCTCCATGCCGCCCCCACGTGTCCTCTAAGCTGCATTTAAAATCTTTTCCCAAATTACTCACCTATTGCATAGTTCAACTTTTTGCTCTCGAATATGCTAGAGATTGTGAGCGGTCTACACTACAGGCCCACAAAGCATGAGCTATTGCGCTCCCAAAAGTCGCTCGACATTTTTTACCCATTCTTAATACTGCCACCTAGCCATGTATTCCTATCAATTAAGATACCCTGTTTACTGTTTGGATAGCGTTTAACAATACCGGCTGATCCGTTTCTAAGCACGCACATTTGTTTTGCCGGCAAAAGAAACGCAGCCCTGATGAGACAAAGTGAATTGCCCAGGGTCACCCAAAAGGGCAAGTCTTAGACACAGGATGGCAACAATGTAGTTCCTAGTCTAAATATGGGGCTGTAATCGAATACAGGTGATGAAGCTGTGCATTATTCTGTTGCCCCCCGATAAGGCTCCCCTCCCATAGCTGATAAGGTATATGTAGGGGGGCTAGGGGGGGGGTATTCACATTTTTGTACTAAGCACAACCCCCAACCCCCATCCTTCTTTGAAAGAAAATATTGTTTCTGGGACCTCACAAGCTATAATTGCGCATATTTTATATTGAAACCAGTCACTGTAATCCCTCTTTTAAAGAGCCTCACGCCCCACCTGGACATGCTTGCCCCCTCTAGGGTGCCTGGCCAACAGTTTGAAGATCACTGAGCTAGAGTAAAGTCACCGTCTCTGCCTATAGCCTCTTGTCTTGGAGAAAAGGGTATTGCAATACATTAATTTCCCCAGTACGTGGGGAATTCAGCTCATGTAAGGGATGTTTTGAGGTTTTTGGGGTTCACTCCATTTAGGGTGCATATTACTCACTTCAGTCTGGTACAAAATGAAATAATTTCATTTATCTAATGTAGCGCTAAGCGCTGGTCAACATTTGCTTCAAGGCACTTGTGGGCAGTGATAGTATAACTATAAGGCAGGGATAGGCGCTTACATATATTTGGCGTGACTGCTACATACAATTTCCCTATTTGGGTGCAGCCGACTGCAGGATTTCCTTTATTTTAGTTTCTTTCTGAATTAGCTTGTGCTGTGGAGTGGTTTTGAGGGCATTGAAAGTGCTCTACGTATAAGTGTTGGGAGGCTCTGTGAGGATGATGCGGGGTCCGGGCGACAGAGGCGGAGCGAGTTTGGGCAACGTCTTACATTAAGGTTCTGACATGGTAGCCAATTCTATTTTATTTATTTAATTTGTAAATACGTAAATACTGGACCTGAGGCTGTATATAAACATATTGCCATGCACATGTCCCTGGAATACGTTCCCACACCTGCCCCTTCTCCACCTGGTGCACATCACTCATTCAAAGCATGCTCTTATACACCGTGTCCTTGGACTGCCTCTGCTTTCTGTTATTCTGTTATTCCCTACTGTGTTTATTTTTGAAATGACACTGAGGTCTTTGATAAATACCACAGAATGCACTAGGCCAATGGACCTGAAGTCAAGATTGACATAGAGTCCGCATTGGGCAGGTTGTGGTTGTAGGACCTAAACACTAATCGAACCATCTAGTAGCTGGTTCCCACCGAAGTTTCCCTCAGGATAACTGACGCTCAGAACCCCCAGTTTTATCTGGTAAAGCAAATCATAAGAGGTCCTGGAGCCGAAGCGATCTCAACCTATTCCAATCTTGGCGTTGGGTTGGACAGAGTTTTGGGTAGTTTTCGATGAACAAAGAATTGTTTGCACCCATGGTTCTGTTTATTATGCATATATGTTTTCTGCTGCATATGGCGGGCTGATCTGCACATGGATCCTCTATGCATTGAGAAATCTAGCTGCAAGAACTCTGTGCAATCGCCCATCAACAGCCAGCCAATTATCTTCTAGAAAAGATCCAATGACAGACCCAGTTCCTCTGGTCCTTCACCACTGAGTATGACTTTTACGCTAAGGGTGCCTGGTAGGCCTTGATCTTCCAGGCTATTAACACAAATACAAAGCAAAATGATCAAGGCCTTTATGCCACATGAAAACTGTTTCAATCTATTTCTACTGAAGATCTTCTGATTATTTATCAAAATCTAATTTTATTCATACATCATAAAGTTAAAAACATTCTCATATATACATTTTACAAACCACATTTAAACATTTCGACATAGTTGTGTGACAAATATTAACACTTAATTTGATTTTCCGACACAAGAACCAATATTTACAACCTTAGACCTATATTCCTCATAGATCAACATATATATGTGAATTTTGAACAAAAAAACCTGGTTTATTACAGAGACCTTTCCAACCTTGTTTGTACTTTTTCATATATATATATATATATATATATATATATATATATATATATATATATATATATATATATATATATATATTTATTTATAGCCTTGGGTGTTATTTGCAGTGTCGTTATAGTTTGATAGCAAGGCGGCATGCTGTGTTTCGGCCGTCTCATAAACCAGAACTGAGGATCCCATCAGTCACGGCCTTCATCAGGACGTTACCCATTTTACAATGCAGCCAAATGTATTCTGTGGATAAATATGACTCTGAGATATGTGTACTTCAGAGATGAAAATCCCATGACCTGGGATTGAACCCCGGCTTTAGGCTTTGTTAGTGGCGGCCAAAAGATGTATTAAATGTTTAATTCATTTGAATGTAGCACTTCCATATTTTGACACCGGGTGTCAAAAAAACTAAAAAGGACGCGGTGTCCGCACTCTGATAAACATGGACCGATAAAATCTCATGAGTACTCTCATCTTGTTCTCTGCTTACCACCATTTTTATGGTTGTCTGAAAAGCCTCTTCCAGATCTAATGGGGCAGGTGCCAGCATAAGGGTAGGTCCTCAGCCGTAAGTACTGATCAAAAGTTTTCACCTTTACTGACTCCACAGTGTCTATGTCTATGAGGCCTTTCATCTCGAGGCCTTGGTTGTTGGCTCTTCCTACAGTGTACATTCTCACCTGCCTCATTTTCCGAGCCACAAGCAGAAGTTTCAACTAAACAAGCAGTGACTTGTGGCACCCTCCTTGCCCTCAGTCTTTTGCTGTACTGGGTTCCAGCACACCCTTGCAAAATGGTTCATCTTTTAACAATTGGTACATTCTACGCCCCTCCGATGACTCCGACGCTTGCATTAACACGGGATATACATGCAACAGAATGGGTGCATATGTACGAGAAATGATAGAACGATGTCTGCGCGCGAACAACCAATTAGATTGAGGAGCAAACAAACATCACACAATTTGGTCAGTCGAGGAAGCTGGGATTAGGAATAAAATGTGCAGGTCTCACAGCCTAGGACTAAACCACCTCTCCTCTATGAAGGGCATTCACCTGACCTATGGACCCTTCATATGGTCTCTGTGCTCTCTCCTTTTTCCTCTGCTCCCATTAATGGTGGCACCCGTTGGGATGTCCTCTTGGCCCCCTTCCGCTCCTCTAAGGCCATCATTAATGTCTACGCTAATGGGACCGTCTTGGTCCAAGGTCCTCAGGCCAACCTTCACCTCTTTGATAGATGCTTCCCTCGCCTCATCAACTTCCTTTCCTCTCCCGCTGTCCCTCCTCCGCTGTCCTCGGCTACCTTGCCTCTACCCTTGCCCCCTGCCCCCTCTCGTGCTCCTTCTTCACCTCCTTCTTCTACACCTCCGCAGGGTGTACCTCTGATCTGTATCCCTCCCCGGAAGTCCTTCAAGGCTGGCAACCTTCTCCACATTGCCACTCTTAACTCTCGCTCTGCCATCAAGCATTCCTCTGATATCTGTCGCCTTCTTGAGGAACTGGACCTTGACGTCCTCGGTCTCACTAAGACATGGTTCACAGCCAGCTCTGTCACCAGCTTTGACACACTCCTACCTGACGGTTACAAGATCCTCTCCGTGCCCAGGCCCAACCGTGCAGGGGGTGGTGTTGCCCTTATCTTCCCTGAGTGGATTCCTGCCACTGTCACTCCTACGCAGACCTACTCCTCTTTTGAATGTCTTGTCTGCCGACTCTCTCTCTCTCCTAGCCATTCCCTTACTGTGGCTACTATCTATCGGCCACCTGGTCAAATTTCCTCCTTCCTCTCTTACTGGGCTGACCTCTCCTCCTCACTCCTGTCCTCAACCACTCAACTCCTCTTTCTTGGTGACTTCAACATCCACCTTGATGCCTCCTGTCCCCCCACTGAACTCTTTCGTGACCTCTGCGACTCTCTCTCATTCTCTATTCTCCCGTCTGGGCCTACTCACTCTGCAGGGCACACTCTTGATGCTCTCATCTCTTCTGACCTTCCCCTCTCCGTCCCTCTCTCCACTCCTCTCTCCTGGAGTGATCACTTTCTCCTAACCTCCCACCTCACCCTCCCTACCCCACAGGCAAAGCCACCCTCATCATTGCCACCCACCTTCTCGGTCATCCGACCCATGAAGCGCGTGTCAGTTGAGGCTTTCGCTGCCACCTTCTCGCCCCCCCCTTCGGCTGACTCCCACCCTCCACTCTGCTATATCTGCTACTCTTGATATCCTTGCCCCTTTCATGAGAATCCGCCTGAAGCCCAAAGCCAAATGTAACTCCTGGTATTACTCGGATCTCGTCACCCTAAAACGCAAGTGCAGGGTGGCTGAGAGGAAATGGCGTGCTTCATGTTGATCCTCTGATAAACTGGCCTGCCCCTGCTCCAAAGGCAATACCGTCTCTCCGTTCTCACCAAGAAGAGAGCCCTTATCCAAGCCCGCATCTCTGCGGCATCCAACAACTCGGCTGAACTCTTTAAAATCTGCAAGGAGCTTGCCAACCCTGCTGCAGTCTCTACCTCTCCTGTCCCCTCCCAGGCCCTCTGCACTGCACTGGCCTCTCACTTCATCTCAAAAACTCATGACATCCTGTCCACACTCTCCTCCTATCACCTCCCTACATCTATTCCCGGCTCTTCCTCTGGCCCTTCTACAGCCACCCCTCCTCCCTCATTCTCTGCCTTTCCACTTTTTTCTGCTGACGAGGTTTCCAGACAAGTCCGATCTATGAAAGTCTCGTCTAAACAGGTTCACACCTGTTCCTCCAAAACTATCAAGGACCACATCGACTCCCTGGCTCCTGCCCTGGCTGACTTCTGCAACCACTCCTTTGCCTCTGGAGTCTTCCCATCCCCCCTCAAGCACTCCCTTGTGCACCCTGTTCTCAAGAAACCCTCTTCCGACCCCTCCTGTCCGGCTAACTATCGCCCAATCTCCATCACTCCCTTCCTGGGCAAGCTACTGGAGAAACTGGCCATCTCCCAGCTTAACCTCCATGCTGAAACTGTTGGTAGTCTCCATGACCATCAATCTGGCTTCAGAGCAGCCAGAAGCACGGAAACTGCTCTTCTGAACATCCGTGAGGACCTGCTCTTGAACCTCGACTCCAACACACCGTGTGTTCTCATTCTGCTCGATCTCTCTTCTGCCTTTGACACTGTCAACCATGCCATCCTGCTCAACCGTCTCTGTGATAACCTGGGTATCACTGCTCAGGCTCTGGCGTGGCCGACCTCTTTCCTTTCCAATCGACCCTCCCAGGTCCAACTTGGGACCTTCCTCTCTGACATCTTTTTCTCCACCTGTGGTGTTCCCCAGGGATCTAATCTCTCTCCCTGGCTTTTCAACCAGTATCTGGCACTCCTTGCCCACCGCATCGCCGCTCTCTGCCCCTACTTTCAGTGCTATGCGGACGACACCCAACTCATTTTCAGGCTACCCTCGGCCTCCTCCTCTCCTTCCCTCATCTCTGACTGTCTGTCTGCCATCCAGGAATGGTGTGCCGCCAATGACCTCTGCCTTAATGCTAGTAAGACTGACATTCTACTCATCGGCACACCCACTACCTCCTTCCCTGTAGCTCTCTGGCCAGCCTCGCTTGGCCCTCCTCCTGCTCCTACCTGCAAGGCAAAAAACCTCGGGGTCATCTTCGACTCCACGCTCTCCTTCTCTCCTCATATATCTGACGTCTCTAAGAAGTCACACTACCAGCTGCACCTCCTCAGAGGTATTCTTCCCTTCCTCTCCTTCCCCCAGAAGCTCACTGTCTCCCGAGCCCTGGTTCTCTCGAAGCTGGACTACTGTAACAGCCTCTATCTTAATCTGCCTGCCTCCACTCTCCGCCCCCTGCAACTCATCCAGAACAGAACTGCGAGACTTGTCCTTGGCCTCAAGCCCAGGGACCGTATCTCTCCAGGACTGAAATCTCTACACTGGCTCCCAGTGCCTGCGAGGATTAAGTTCAAAACCCTCTGCATTGTCCACAAGGCCTTCTGGGGCCTGGGGCCTAAATACCTTCAACTCTCTCTTCCTAAATATCTTCCCTCCCGAGCCCTTCGCTCATCCATCTCCAACTCCCTCAGGGTCAGCCGCTTCTCGAAGCAACGAGCTGGGGGTAGATCTCTCGCCGTGGCAGGGGCCTCCCTCTGGAACAGCCTTCCTGCCTCCCTGAAACTTGAGGAGAACCATCTCCGGGTCAGGAAGCACCTCAAAACCTTCCTCTTTGCTTCTGCTTTCTCTCTCCCTCTGCCCTGCTAAATTCTCGACTGAATCTGCACCTAATCTGCAACTGAGCCACTCTCACCGACCTGGGTCCTGGGCCCAGCCACTCTCCTCTTGCACTGCCTCCCTGACAACCCTGCACTGTGGGAGTGTTTCTGTATCCCTACAGCCCCCCCTTTCCCAGCACTTGTCTGCACTTACCTTGCACTTGCCACCAGCTGGCCCTATTTATTTACTTTATTCTACTTACTTGTACTGCACTTCCCCCCTCCCCTTCCCCTTGCACTTTTCCCTTCCCCCTCCCCCTGCACTTGCGCCGTCTGAATGACACCTGGCCTAGTAGGATTGTTGTCTGTCTTCCCCGTGTTCCCCCTCCCTGCCTCGTCGCGCCTTGAAACACTTGTGTATAGGCACGTTACAAATGCCATATCATATCATATCATAAAGAAAGGAGAGTAAAGAGAATACTGGAGACTATATGGGCGAATTGCTTTAATAGGCATGTCCTGAAAAAGGCAATTATATTATACTCAGAAGAGTAAACGCATATGAGATCAGTGTAGGGGTTTGCAAAATTAGCTGTTTAGATGTTTTGGACTACAACTCCCATCAGACATGTCTAGTATACTCAATGGCGAAGGAGCTTGTGAGTTGTAGTCCAAAACCTCTAGAGAGCTAGAGGTTGCAAACCTCTCTGTACGCCAACAATTATAATGAGATCAAGTAATGTTATTTTGTTAGGATTTGTACTATTCACCATTGCCATTAACAAGGTCTCCAGATGCTCTGGTGGACCGTGGAAAGAGTTGGTGAGTTTGGTTAGTTGGAAAGGCAAGATTGCGTTGGTTTGCGTTGATGTTGCAGATCAGAGGTACCCTCAGCTATTCATGTTTGTAAGCTTTCTAGGTGGGATTTATAGGAGGCATGGAAGGCTTTGTAGCCAAAGTGGTGGCCATGTGCTTGGTGTATGGGCACGTGTTGGCCACGGGCTGAGTATGTTAATTGTAGTTGTTGATGTAAATTTGTATGTTTGAAGTCAGGGGAGAGGGTCTTTTTTAAAAGCTGTGTGTGTGTGAGTTGTTGGTTTACACTTGTGTGTGGTGAGTAAGGTAGAGAGGAATTGAGGGTTAGTCAAAAGATGGGGAGTTTTCTTGGTGTTGCCATTGTGCGTTATTGGTTTTACGTTTAGTTGCATTGTGGTGAAAGCTGTTTGGCTTTAATGATCGATGTACAAGGATGAGTAGAGACTAAAACGCCCCCTCAGCTCTGACACTTCTACAAACCAACAGCCAACACAATCATAATGGTAAAACTGGCACCATCAAGAGATATGCCTCCTTCGCCTTTTGTGGTAACACAGGCCGAGGAAAGGGGTGTGAATGTGGTTCAGTTACAACCCAAACAGTGAAGTATAACAGTCCAACAGAAAGGAATGTCCACTCAATGTTCGATAAAAAATACTTTAATCAAACACACCATGCACAATATTAACTAAATAGAAAACGCTGTAAAACCCCACCCCGCAGAAGGACACAGAGGAGCACATATTGCTCCAGAGGATACTTTGACAATGGGAACCTGATACATTTGCACTCACGCGTTGCCAGGTTCCTGTTGCCAAATTTTCAATTTGCACTGCTGGGTGCAAACATAAAGGGCAAAGGGGGGTGTAAAGTGTGTATGCCACTTTTTGCCCTTCACATTTGCACTCAGCAGTGCACAGTGAGTAAACACTGCCTGGCATGCTACATGCCAGGCAGCGCATACTTTTCATTGCGAGCACCACTTGCTATGCATGCTTGGCAAGCGGAGCTCACAATTGAAATGAAACCCTCCCTGACATGCTAGCATGTCAGGGAGGGTTTCATTTCAACTGGGATCACTGCTTACCATAAAGCAGGTATGACCAGAGGGATCTGCAACATCTATGTCAGCATGAATATCCATGCCAGCATGTGGGATGTAATCAAAGGCCCCAAACCAACGGAACTGAAGGGCCCACTGGGAAACTGACTTGCCAGCATTCAGAAACCTGAAAAATTGGGTCTATTTAGGCAGACTATGTGGGTGTCTTTCTGTAAGGGAAATCCAGAGAAGGCTAAAACAAAAATGTAATCCGAGTGCAGATTGCACAATCACACCACATTGCGGCCTGAGAAATAAACGCAGCAATTATTTCACAGAAAATGTCACCCATCAAAAGGGGGTGCACTGTGACAATGCAGACCCACTTTTCAGCAAAACTAACAGTAAGTAATTAAAAGTGTATTTTGTTAATGACTGAAAAAAACAACCCTGGACTTTCAGCGCAAAAGCAAAGTGAACTCTGATCAGTAAAACACACTGGGCCTCTTCACAAGTTGGGCAGTAGCCCTTAAATGCGGCGGTAACGCTAGTACTGCCACATTTAAGGACCCGCCGAATCATGAGTCTAGCAGCTTTTACCCCCAGCTCTAAGCTAGGGGTAAATGTGGTACTTTAACACCCATTTTCAGGTGCAATTAACGTGGTGCTATTAGCGTGCACTAATTGCACTGAAAATGCCCCATTAGGTCTAATGGACCCAATGGGGAATACCCATTACCACCCAAACCTTGATCAGGCACTAATAGCGCCGGACCGGTTGTTGGTAACGTTATTAGCCTGGGCGGTATCCCATTGGTAATACCACCAGGATACAGCCCAAACTTGTGATGAGGCCCACTGTGTGTCAAAGAATAAAGATTGATGTTAGAAAATGCAGTATGTGAGTTTATTTCAGCCAAGGACAATCGGCAAAATTACAAGTGGCTTCCGCCACTGCCAGCCTGGTTTGTGCATCCCAACTGTTTACAGCTGCAATAAAATATGTCCTGCCTGAAGAGTGTTGGAAAACATTAAACTTTCTCTAGACTTGCTGCCTCTGCAGGACAATTGGCCCTGGCTGGTGCATGACTGGAATGTAGGGGGAGGTGTGAAAACAGGGGCTACAATCAAGGGAAGCTGAAACTTTGAAAGAAATATAAGAAATAGAAGCCTTTCAGATCGGAATGATGGTCCCCTTCAGCACAGGCCGGCCCAGATCATTACCTCAAGTGGGAGATCTCTGTGTAGCAAATGTATCCCCCTTTATGATCTGCCGCCACCAACTTCAAACAATGAACTTCAAACAACAAAGAGACTAATAACAACTCTGGTCACAGGCTGGCCGAGAAAGACAAATGTCTTGGAGCAAACAGAGCTCCTATTGGCATTAACATGAAGATTTACCATTAATTTAAAAGTACTATTATAACTTAGGCCCTTTTCCCAAGAACCACAAGTTATACTGCATTGATCTATGTGTCATTTTTTTTAGATAATTTCCAGGTGATTTATTTGAAATAATATTCCTCCACCTGCAGCTTAGGGAACTGTAATGGCCATCTAAAATGGGTTTCTGGCTGATCTGAAAATGTCCTGAATTTAAGAGTTGGTGAACTGGTGGAGGGTAAAATTAGGAATCTGGGGAGTAAATTGTTTGTTCATAATTGTTATGTATTTTGTGTAAATGGCAGAAAATTGCCACACAGCTGTGCAACATGATGCAGAAATGGGTGTCGTTTTATTACAGTCCCCATTAGTAGCTGAAGCAGAATATATATACATATATATATATATATATACATATATATATATATATTATGGCACTTACTAGTAAAATTATGAAGTTCTGCTAAAAAACAAAGTTTTGCCCAAAAGCGGACATAGAAACAAAGGGGGATTTCAAAGGGAAGTTGCCATGTATCCGTTCCAGACTCTTAAACCGATCCTTAGAAGAGAGGGGCTCGATGTGGGAAGAGAGAGAGGGGTAACTGTCCAATCCTATTTGCAAGAACTCTTGCAGGGTACTGCCCAAGATTGTAAACTTGATGATGTCATCACTAGTATATTAAGTGGATGTGATATGAGGAAGGGACATAACTGCTGAAATGTACCACCTGACAGCCACAAGGAAACACCAAAAGAAGATTTTGCTGAAATTCCATCTGGGTGGAGTAATCTTTTGTTGGGAATGTCTAAAAGCTGACTGGGTCCTATGGTGAAGAGCTGGGGACCATCCATGAGAGTGGAATGACCAGACCCCTGCCCTGTTCTCCAAGAGGGTCCTGGACTGCAGCTGGCTTTCCTGAACTTTAAACAGAGCTTTTAAATGTAAGTAGAATTGCGCCTTTTGAAACCAAAAAGTGGGGGAGTCTACTTGCCTTAAATCCTTTCCCTTTATAGAAGGCATGGAAGGGGGCACATAATGTGTAGATCCTTAGCCTATTTAACAAAAAATATATTTTTTTATTAATTCCCCTTGGCAGAACACCACAGGGTGATTTTTGTTAAAATTCAAAATTAACAAAGTTTATTACCAGTGTGTGCTGTAAGGAAGGCATGGTATCAACAGTAAGACAGCCACAAGTGACCACAGTTCAAGGGTGTTGTCACGACCTTATCCCCTTCTAGGGGTCACAGGCCCTTAAGGACCTCATTGGGCTCACCTCGGATGCCCTGGAGCCAGTCTTGGCATTGCTGGCATAGGAGACGCTTGCAGGAGCGGGGTCTCAATGAGCATTGGACCATCATGGCCGCCTCCAGGTGGAATACAGCAGAACTGCATCCTGCGGTCTAGCTTCCAGGGTGGGGCCCGCCCCAAAGACACCTGGGAGACCGCCTTGCTATTTAAACCACGCCCGTCTTGAGGCACGCGCTTCGCATTAATCTGCTTTAGCAGCGTGACGCTCATCTGGTCCTGTCAAGCATACCTCCGGCTTTGTCGACATCCAAGGCCCGAATCTTCTCCATCCTTACCTGCATCTCTGCATCCGTCGGCTAGACAGTGTCCTCCGGCTTCGTCGACTTCCAAGACCAGTCTCGTCTCCATCCTTCCCTGCACAGCTGCATCCACCGCCTGGGCAGTACCCTCTCCTCCCGGATTTCCGAGGACAATTTACCTCTGGGCCGCCCTGGCCTGCAAGATAAAGCAAATCACAGGTTAGCCATTTGCATGGACACTTCCGCGCCGCTTGGCGTTCACTTACCTGTTCGGACTCGCCTTCGGCTACTTCGCCTCATCATCACCTGCAGCAATAGTAAGAAGGTTACTACCGGCGAATTCATCACAGCAAAACCCCACCCAAAGACATTGTTCCACCAATCAAGACTCACCTGAATACTTACCTGGATAGGAGTTGCAGCCGGCCTGAACTCCGGCCTTCGCCAGTGAAGTAACTCTGCGATACGGTGCCACATGGACGCGCCCCTGCCCAGCGTGGCAGGACGGAGAGTGCATCTTTACATCATACAAGGTGAGAGTCGTCACTGGGGGAAACTATGGAGGGAACCCGGGTGGAGGGTCTCGAAGAAGGAGTAGTTTCTAAATAGCCCCTCCTGTTTCCAGTGTTACCTCTACCGATTCCAGGGGTAGGTGAAGGGTTCTGAAGAACTTCCCGGTTATCGAGAGGCACCCCCGTGGAGACACAAGTTGAGCATTACAGGTGTTTATTGAACTTCAACTTATTAAACGCCTTGCTAATCCTAAATGTACAGTTGGGAGCATGCTATGACCATCAAATAATAATATTGCAGTCCTAGTGGAGTCTTATCAAAATAAGAAGGGCCTATACTAACAAACCTATTGCCAATCCTTACCTCTAAATTCAAATAGTGTGGGGTAGTTTTTATGAAAAAGAAAGAAGTGCTCACAAAAATGATATGTGAGTATGTTCAGGCCGTTGGCCTCCGTTCCACAGGTTTTCAGCATGGGACAAGGTGGGTCACTCGAGCGTAGCACATGCTCTGTCTTCTTTGGCACGAGGACACAATTTAATTACTAGCATAAGGGCCTACTGTGCCCAAGTCCCTTTACTAATCAAAGTCTCTTGATTCAGAGGGACTGATGTAGTAAAACAAATGCCAAGTTATTTTCCTTTTACAAGTACTCAATTCATGTGATTCACTCTTCACCCTGGATCCTCCTCAGCCGGGCTCTGATCCCTTTTATACAGCAATCGTTACTTTGGATCCCCTTCTTCCGGGCTCAGATCCCATTTTCAATGTTCACAGAATATTCTTTCTCGGGTGACTCACGGTTCACCCCAGATCCCCCTCAGTCGGGCTCAGATCCTTCCTCTTACACAATTAGTCTCCATTAGCCGGGTTTAGACCAATTTCAGTTTGCATTAACCATCGAAAACTTTCGAATGTGCATGGGGTTTAACTTGATCCATTGCAGGACCACTTCGACTTCACCATTCCTTTTTGCATTTGCCACCTCTCACACAATTGGATATCTAACAGAGACCTTCAAATGAGCACCCATGTGGCGCTGGACCACTTTGTTTACGGTATCTGTCTTGCCTTCAAAAGTTCAGTCGCTCATCTGCTGTTAGAATATATTAGCGTTGCTCGTCAAATACAATTCACACATTGTTCTCTTCAGATTTCTCCTTACAATGTTGCCGCTTGCAACCTTGGCGCTAACACAGACCGGTCTTGTATCAGTCTCCCCGACTCACCAGCTGTGCTAACTTCACTGGTGCTGCTTTGTAGTAGGAGTCAAGACAGCACCACGGCGTCAAATGCTCTTCCCCGCCTTGGCTATCGACGTGGTAGAGCCCCGGGTACCACCAACACACTGTGCAGGTTTCTTCAGCTTTAATTCCAGGTCTTATGTTTCTTATTCTCAAAGGGTCATGAGGTAACGGTTTTTCTCTGAAAAGATCAAGGGCGCTTCCCACCTCATAACCCTCTCTAGTCTTGTCTTTCTCCTCGTATTAAACTGCCATCTTGAAATTGCTGCTTCCTCATGTGTTTTGCCTTGCCCAGAGTGTGTTTTTCGTGGTCCATCTTTTATCCGTGCGGGGAATTGTGATGGAAGTCAGGTGGGTGTAATGATCCGCAATTGCTTGACTCTGCCTGACCCATGTGTTGGGACACGTCAAGTATACGGCTCGGGTCTTAGTCCATTTTCTCTCACAGTGAGCTGTCCGTGAGAAAGTGTTTGTGTCGGGAAAGAGGGGGACTACGGGGGGGGGTAGAGTCACTTAGTATCCATAACTGGTAGGATGGGGAAAAGGTGTTCCAGAGAAGGGGATACCGTGCCTCTCCATCTGGTGTCCCACTCCCCGAAGACCCCCCATCCAGGTGATCCTCCCGCACTGGTAAACCCCAGGAACTGGATCCAAAAGCGATGGTCGTGTCCTGCCCACTTGGATAACAGATCCCCGGGGACTAGCAGGTGAGACACCGTCAGGTTTCTCTTAGTGCTAAAAACAATAGCCTGTAATTTAATTGGGTAATACTATGGGTGCAGCTTCCCCAACACAGGCCTTTAAGTGAAGGGGGTCTGAAATCCAAAAGTCTCATATCATCCCAATTGCTGTCTAGCTTCCCCAACACAGACCTTTAAGTGCAGTTTTTTTGTCCGACTTCCCTCACAAGGACCAAATTGTGGGCGGGGGTCTAAAATACCAACTGCTAAATCACCCTGTCTATTTTGAGCAAAGGTGTGAGTGAAATTGTAATTGCCATATGCATTTGTCCAGATCTGTAACCCAAAATGCTAGCCTTTTAAAATCGAAATTGCACAGCACTACATCTGTAAATTGATTGTGTTCACTAACCAGGGCTAATTATTTCTTGAAGTAAAATCTGTAGAAATAAAAGTATTGTAGTTTGTGTTTTTCCCAACCCATTGGTGTGATTTATTTGTGTAACAAGAAGTTATTTGTGAGCCACAAAGAAGGTTGTGTGTTTAGTTTAGTGTGATTTCTATTAGCTATAATTTAAATAAATACAGATATATTTCTTGTACACCGGCATGGTTCTTGGCTCATTGGTAGGTCAGGGGGAGTGATCCAAGGGGCATGTAATGAGGCATAGATAGGATTGAATAAAAGCACTTACTTTAACCATTCATTTTGTGACACTTAGCTTGAGTAGGGAAGATGTGGCTTTGCAATAAACCGTTACAGGCACAGTTGCTAGACTCTAGCAGCTAGAGAATTTGTATGGCAGAGAGGAAGGAGGTGGTGGAAACACAAGTTGCGTACCACCCCTCCTCTCTGCCATACAAATGATTGAATATGAGCTGTAATGTAAATGAATGGCGTAAAAGCCTTGCGTTACGTGCTCGTAGAACAAAGATAGAATAGATGCAGCACTTTCGGTAATGAGGCATGGAAGAAATGGCAATAAAAGACCACAATGTTTAAAGTATCTGTTTATGAGGTTGCAAGCGGGATTAAAATTACCTATCCAGTCTCTCGGGCCCAGGGATAGACCAGAAGGGGCAGATATCCGTCAATAATACATTTGCAATGTCTTGGTGGTTCAAAGGTGTTGAACCAGGATTCTCAACATCGATCGCGGGTTGTCTTCGGTTCGAAGGTGCACCAGTAACCTTGGTACAGCAGTCAACTGGCGTTGAGTCGGAGTCGAACGGAAGGTAGCTGCAGTCTTGAATCCTCTACTCGGGTGGTGCAGATCGGGCCATCCCCAGGTTCGGTTCAGTGGTCAAGATTCGACAGCGGTGACCTGGTACCAGGATGCACAGGCGAGTCGATTCCATGCAGAGACATGGAGGTAGCATGCAAGCAACATCAGGCTTGGGTCGATCGGCTTACAGCAGCCCGATGACGAGGCTTGTGCTTCAAGCAATGCAAGACAGCAGTACTTTGTGGTTTGAGCTGAAGCAATGACACGCTTCAGCTATCAAAAGGCAGCATAGAAAGGTCCTACTAGATCGCTTGGCGTCAAATGCATTTGAGTCATGGGTCAGAGCAGGTCGGCCTATACAGCAGGGCCTCATCTGTTCAGGCTTCCAGGTGCTGTGAATCCCACTCCAGAGTCTCAATTGGCAATGCAAGTCTTCTCGGGCTCCCAAACTCATGTGCGGCTAACACACACCTTCAGGGAACCTGAAACACAGTGAGGTTGTAAGGAATAGGGGGGCTGGCAGAGAGGCAGGTTTATGGTTCAGCAGCAGAGTTCACCCATGATGGTCGTAGAGACATTGCTCACTTCTGCCTTGAAACACCTGCCTTAATCACACAATTGGAGGACTTTAGAGTGGACTTCTCTCCCATCAGGATCCAACGAAATCTTCAGTATGGTGTAAGATGATTCCAGATGATTCAAAGAATTGGTGAGAGACCCTTTCTTTTATAGGCAAAAGTCTCCAGCTGATTGGACTAAAGCTAGTCTGCTTTAGGGGCCCAATCCCTGCTCTTGAAATGCATGGACATTGCCCTTCTGATGTCACACCCAAAATGCTTTCCTCCAGAGGGAGTGGAAGGGATAGGAAAGAGAAAGAGAGGCAGAGAGATTCAAAATGGAGGAAATCTCCTTCCCTTGAACAAAGTTTCTTGGACTACTCCAGCTCCATCCCCTTCCCTTCTCTCTAAGAACAAAAGCCTTTAAAAATGCAGCCCCCTGGTGTGAGACCTGACTCTCTGTGAATGGATGTGCTACTTGTTTTCTGTTCCTAGGCCAGCATCCTGTGGATGGGCTGTCTTTGCTAAATGGCGTTACCTGCCCTTACAAAGGAACAAAGAGAAGCAATCCCCAAGACTACAGTCCTTGAAGTATACTGGTGAACACAGCAAGAAGTGTGTACTGACACAGAGGAAACTTGGGACGTAGTTTATTTAACATAAGTAAGTTACATGTATTAAAAGGGGATATGCACAAAGCCTCTCCAACTCCTTCCTCTTCTCATCTCCAACCGCTGCTCAGGCTCTCTCCATTCTCCTGTAGAATCTCCACACTCTCCTTGCTTCACATGGAAGTCCCCTCCAGTGGCTCCGCTACTCATCAAAGTCCATAATATGCTTTGGTCTTCGATAACTTCTCCAGAAGCTTGATGTAGCTTGTGACGTTGTTTCCAAGTGCCTGAATCTTCTGGCAAGGAGAAATCACCTCACTCTCTATGCACCTCCTCACACCTTCTCACATCACCGCCATTACCAGTCATCACCATGACTCTTTCATTGTTGCACACCCTTCTATCCTTTGTTCTCACTGCATGCTTAAACACTTCCATCACCTCAATCGCTTTGGACCATTTTGACTTATTGCTCAATTGTCTCCTCCTGACGCTCTCTTCCACCTCATCCAGTTCCACACTCATGCCAGTCACCTCACCCATCCATGCCCGAAATAGTGTGGTGTTCGCCTTCCTCCCCTGCTAAATTTGAAAGGTGATACCCCAGTTGTGCTGTGCACCGTGAACCTATGTGCCACAACTGTCCTCTTCACCACTTCCTTCCTATATTTCCCATTGGACCATGCCCACCTTATTAGCATCCTTTAACCCTCTATTGTAACTTTCCATTATGCCATTGGCCTTGTGGTGATATATGACACTGGTTTTATGTGTGAAAGACTTTCCCTTAAAGTACTCCTCCATTTATATTGTAGTCCATTATCAGTCAGCACCTCCTCAGTATAACTCTCACAACCACATAGCTCTTCCAGGAAATCAATCACTCTCTTGGTCGTCACATTCGGTGTCATCCTCAGCTCCGCCCATCTCGTCAAAACATCAATAACAACAATGCAAAAGGTCTGACAGCACTCATACCACACAGGCCCCAGTACATCAATAGCTATTATTTTCCAGGGTCTCTCCGTTATGTCTGTCAGAACCATTGGATACTTCTCACTCATACACCCTTTATCACAGTTAGTACAAAGGATACAGCTTCTGACATTTCTTTAAATCTGCACGTCACATCCTGGCCGCCAGTAGGTATTCCTTATTCTGCATTTGGTTTTCATGATTCCTTGATGGCCTTCATGTCCTAGACGTATCACCTTCTCCCTGATCCCCTCTGGGGGGATCAGCTTATCTCCTCTTATCAAATAGCCATTTTGAATATATAGTTCATCTCTCACATTCCAGAATCCTTCTGAACTGGGGTGCCCAACCCAGCCCTTTAAGACGAGGTAGCAATACTTAGAAATGGATGGTGATGCAGAATATACTCAAGCATCAATAATAAAACGGACTCAGGAAGTTGGCAAAGTTCAACTGTTTTAATGTCAATATCATCTGACGTCTCACGTCAGACAAGCAATCTCAAACATAATATGAAAAAACAGCATTCTTAGACAAAAATGTTGTCAAAACCTACTTGGAATTGTGATAGACTTACAGGGAACATCTACGTTTACGTTCCATGCTGATCAGGGAAAGTGATTGGATATCTAACATCAGGTGGGCAACTACACTCTCCTCTAGTGCAAGTCACTATGAACGTCATCAAATACACAACGTCCCATTGGTTACATAAACTATAGGGCTCTCTATTACGTGTCCCTCTATAATTGGTTGGCACCCTTGTACCCCTCTGTAATATTCCACATACATAAGCAGCACGCAGGCTGGCACTCAGGTGCTTGGTGAGCTGGTCATAATCATAGCTTCCCACCAATTAGCCTACTATCCATCATCACTCTGCTGACTGCCAGTCAATTAGCCCTTTGAAGATTGGCTTTGAGTTTGTTCTCTGAGCCTGAGAAGAAAAGGGCGTTTAGGTATACTCTGTATTTTAGTTTCGATACAGCTCATCTCAGCGTCTATTTCCATTTGACCACGTGACTGCAGACCATGATTTTAAGCCTTTTGCTGTATTGAACTCTATTAAATGAAGAACCTCTGACATCTTTAAAGTTCTTGTCTCTTACTTAAGACAGAAGTTTTGTTCTTTCACACGTTCTGTATCCTTTGCTTCTAACATTCAAGCTCACAGTGGCCTTGACATCCTGGTCTTGGTCCAGCCAAGCCTTTCCTTGATTCACCTCCATGGTTCAGCTTTCAATTTCTAACTGCGACACATTAACAAAATCCTTTCTGCTCACGGTGTCCAGCTCTGCTAAAAGTGCATTATGGAATATCTGTAGTCCATTCATTCATATACATATACGTTGGCGCATTGCCGCAATCTGTCCACTATATAGCCAGCCTTAAAGAAAACATTTATCTACTTGTGTTGCTGTGACTGTACAATTGTAAAACAACTTAATATCTTCTTCATTATTTTTTGTAGCATGAGCATCTTCATCTCGAGCCCGAAATGTTGCTCATCTTTGACACTTACTCTTAGGTGCCTATGGATCATCTATATTCTTTCGCCTATGCATCTCTTCTGGGTGCGTCAGCTTTGCTCTGTATGACGTCACCAATCTGCACTTTCACTCATCTTTCCCTTTTCCTTGGGGATTTCATTCAGATGGCCATCATATTGTCGTGAATGCATATATGGCTTTATTAATAGGAACCTTGCTTCCATGATCCTCTTCGGTATCGGTATTCTTACTGGTACTACACGTGTCTCACACTCTGGCTCCCAACAAATAGGCAACATGGTGGAGGAGCTTTAGGTGGGCGTACTTGGCTCCACCCTTACACTTCTATTCCCGCTTCTCGCCTTTTCTTCATGGAAAGATCACCTTCCTCCAGACCATTGATTACCAGCATCTTTTTAACATCTTGGATCATCTCATCAGACCACTCTTGTTTAGATATTGAGGATTCACAAATCTCACAAATCATCTCCTGCTCCTCATCCACCCCACCTCAGATTCTTCGTAGTTCGTCATTCTTGACAAGCAGTCTTCAGCATAGTTCCTCACACATGGGATATAGGTTATCACAAAATGAAATTCCTCTAGCCGGGAAACCTGTCTTCTTATTCTGCCTGACGCTTTGTCAAGACCCCTGGTCGAAAATACTTAAGCTAGAGGTTTGTGATTGGTATGCAGCTCAAACTTAATTCCCCACACAAAGCTTCTGAACTTGTCTGTAGCCCAATTAATGGCAAGAGCTTCTTTTTCTATTGTTGCATATGCTTTTTCTGTCCCAGTCAGCAAACGAGACGCGAATGCTATTACATGCTCTTTTCCTTCATGGATCTACATCAAAACGGCACCTAAACCTACATTGCTTGTGTTAGTAGTGATTACTGTGTGGCTCGCTCACACATTGTTTCTTAACACTGGTGCTGTTTTCAAAGCATTCTTTATGTATTAGAATTCATCCTCACATGCTTCGCCTCACATGAATCTTGTATTCATCTTCATCATATTCCAAAGGGCAACTGTGTGGTCTGCGAATCCCTGTACAAATTTAGAGTAATAGTCGGCCATACCGAAAAATGTCCTGACATGTTCCTTGCATGTCAGTGTGGCCATGTCTTCAATTGCATTTGCTAAATCTTTCTTAGGTGTGATGCTATCCTTTGATATGACATGGCCCAAGTATTCAATTTATCTCCTATTGATCTTCGACTTTTCCTTGCTGCGTGTCATACCTACATCATGCAACTTCTTAAACACTTTCTATAACCTCCTGTTATGTTCTTCCTGTAGGTCAGCATATATTAGGATATCATCCTGGAAGAAAATGACACCTTCATCACCATCAAATATTCAATACATTATTTTTTGGAACAGTGAGGCTTCAGATATTAGAGCAAACGGCATACTACGGTATTGGAACAGACTCTCTGGTGTGATGAAGGCAGTTAGAGGCCTCAACGCCTTATGTAGTTTTACTTGATGGTGTGCAGCAGTAAGGTCAAGCGTAGAGAATACTTTTGCAGAACCCATCGTTGAAATCAATTCCTGGATGTTGGGTAAAGGGTGTCTTTCAGGGATCACCCACTTATTTAGTTCTCTCAAGTCGATTTATCCTTTGTCAACTTCACGTGACTCAATCAGGAAAACTGATTCTGCTGAATTCGGATCCAGTCACACTTTTAGTAATCTCTGGTGTGTCCAACTAAGTAACGGCGATGATCCTTTCTTCGGGACATATCCACGTCCTTCAGCCCATCTGTCTTTGAATCCTAGTGCAGCCTTGAACCACCATATTATATCAATTGTTGCACCACCATAAGCTCTTGGCTTGATGTCAACTTCGTGTAAATACTCTGGTCCAATTTTCTTCCACACTACTTCTGGAATGAGTGTGTATTTGGCTCCTGAATCCACCACCATCGTAACCGGTTTGCCATTTACTATTATGGTGGTCTTTGTGCTGTCAAATTCTTCATCTTCACTGCCGACTGCTGACACACATTCTTCTCTTTCATCGCTATCTTCATTACCAATCCAATTCATGTTATTCCTTTTATTTCTGCAGCATCTAGCTAGATGTCCTTTGCCATTACAATTTCTGCATAATATCCTTAGGGCAGGACAGTCTGGTCTGTTAGCCCAATGGGATAGACTGTCATATCTGTAGCATGTTCTCATAGTAGCACGTCCACTTCCTCGTTGGCTACTTTGACCTTGTTGAAATGTAGTACTGTGACCTCGACCCCTCATTGTTTCTCTTGACTCTCGGTTCTCCCAGTTTTACCCGGTAGACCTGGGTTCCCTCACATTACTTCTCCTTCTCATGTTCAGGTTACTTACACTGGCAATTATTTCTTCATTTGTAGGCTGCATAGTATTAATTGACAACGTGGGCTTCATTTTAAATTCCTTTACTCTGTTTTCAAAAGTGTTCACACATTTCTCAGTGTGTTCAACCTCCTTGGCCATCCGTAGAACCATTTCTAAAGAAGGGTCGTCTTCAGTCCACAGTTTCTCACAAACTTTGCTACTATTACATTCTAGCATAAATTGATCTCTCAATCTTTCTTCTAGTTGTTGATTAAATTTGAATGTCCTGGCCAACTTCCTAACAGCTGTAATGTATTTTTCGACACTTTCTCCTTCCTCTTGTATTCTGTTTCCAAACTTGTAACGTTCGAAGATAGTGCTTAGTTTCTTCTCATAGTGCTTGTTCATGTTTAATATCGATTTCTCAAATTCGTTCATATACCCACGCTCAACGGCCATGAGGTCAGGTAGATCCTCGAATATCTCATAGCCAGCTGGGCCTAAGCAATGTATCAATAATGATTTTTTTCTTTCTTTCACCACTTTGTTTTGTGACACAAACCACATTGGCATAGTGCTCAAACGTTTTTAGCCATTTTTTCCATGGCAATGAGCATATGGCCCTTTGGGTATCATGCATTGTCATGCATGTAATGGATGGGGATGCAGAATCACTCTAACACCAAATAATAAAACCAACTCAAGAAGATGATGTTCCAATATCAATTATCTAAAACGGAGTTACAACGGACATCAACGGATGTTCGCTCGAGCTCTCAATGCATTTCACATAAAAACAGCCTTATATTAATAAATACGTCATGCTACATGGCAAATGAGAAAAACCTATGTGGGATTGTGATACTTTCAAGGGGAACATCTAAGTATACTTTCTATAAGGGGTGGGATTGTGATTGGATATCTACTGTCAGGTGAACAATGTATGCCTAGCTCTAAAACAGGTCATCTTCAACACTATTAAGTACACAATATTTAATTGTCTCTCAAACTATAAGGCTCTTCATTATAAAGCCCTCTATAATTGGTTAGCACGCGTAAGCCATGTCTGGGACATTCGGTTCACTTAGCAACCCGTAAGATCATTCCCAGGTGCCAGTAGGTGGACTTGACTTTACGTCCCCACCTAATTAGCCCATCATCTCTCATCACCCAAGCCTTCTGTCATGCAGATTGTCTTTGAACTTGGCCTTGCAAAGTATCCTTGCCTGTGGGAATATATGGGAGCGCGAGCACGCGCTATCGTTGTTCTGGGACTTCAAGCCCAACTCTATTTCTATCCTTCATTCACCTGACATGAAACCACAATTTTAACCTTTTTTCAGTATTTAAATATCTTAAATGAATAAAACTTGGCACACTTGATGTTCTTTCTTTAAAACTTAACAAGGGACGATTCAGCTTCTCACGTTCACTGCCTTCAAGAATAGATAACTGGCCTTGGCATGCTTCAGCTTTGACACCAGGCCAGACAGCCCCGTCATTCGTTTCCACAATCGCAGTTTATTCGTACCGAGACACAATTCACGACCTTTCCTCTCCATGGATCCTGACTTACTAAATTTATGACAACGATGTCCAGTTTCTATAAAATGGCAGCTTCACCTGCAGTCTATTCACTATGTATAACCAGCTTCTAAGATTACTTAATCTACTTGTGTTACAGCATCTGTACAGTCATTGGGCCTCATCACAAGTCTGGTGGTAACCGTGCTGGTAAAACCGATAGGTTGCCACCAGACTTGCACATTTTACTGGCGCCTGACTTGCTGGAAACACCCGGGCATTACAGCCCCGGCGGTCGGGGAAGTCAGGCACCGGTAATTGTAAGTCCCCATTCCCATTTGAATCCCATAGGACTGAATGGGAATGGGGACAATGGAAGCACCAGCATCGTTAGTAATGAGCCCCATTGAACGGTTTGCATTTTCTGCAATGCGTCACACACATGCAATCTTCTTTTTGCATATGACAAGTTTACTTAACTTCGACAGTTTCTGTATAATCCATACATTCTCTTCAGCCACTATTCTGCAGACATCACGCTCGTCTCTTGTGATGTCACCGACTCCTCTTTCAATCTTTTTCATATTCCTTCAGGGAGTTCCTCCCTCAGATTGTTGTCCCTTTGGGGATACGTTTGGTAGGGTTTTCTCAGAGGATATCTTCTCTCAAACATTCGCTACACAATTGGCATCCATGCAGTTGTCAGGCATGGTACAATCTCAGGCTTCCAAAATATATAAGGTCGGGGGGAGTGACTTCCTGCAGAGACATTTAACTGCTCCTCTACATTTCCCCCTCTGCTCGAGTCATCAACCACCTCTTCAATAGTCTCCACAGCTTGATATTTTTTCTAGAAGCAGTGCTTCTTCGGAGTCCAAATCTTCATCACCCCCCTCAGGGTGCCGTCTGATTTAATATGTTCATCCACACTCCAGGTCATGTAGTTGCACTGTCCATTTGGATCAGAATAGACCCATCGTCCTATGCACTTCTTATGATTCTTTGGATATAGGAACTTTGTTCGTTCAGGTGCTACAATGCTGGCCTCTATGTATTTTCTGACATCCTCATCACTCATTTCCTTGGGTCCTAACCCTGATTCAACATCGATTGTGATCTTCATTCCTACTGCTTTCTTTGCTGTCTGCTTACTTTGTGCAATTATTATCCTGATCACACAGAATCCAAACATTACCATGACCAATATTGCTCCAGAAAACATGAAGATGTTTTCCATCCACTGCAAAATCCATGAGAATATGGAAGCAAACCAACTGTCATCTGTAATGTCCTCTGTGCCATCTTCCTTTTTGTTACGCAGGTTCATCAGCAGCGTTATGGCCTCTGTCAAGGTCCCATTTCCGTCATCATGAGAAGGTATGATGTACAACATGATGGCCCGATTTTGGCACAAACTCCTCCTTCCATCGTTATGATCATTTCAAGGACATATCTGTTCTGCAGGGTCATCAGTCGTAAGGCCCTCAGATCTTCTTTGGTAGCATTGAATCCCTTTATGGTGGTGTTAATCATCTGCAGGAGCTCCCATCTAGTAATTTGCAACCACTTAGTATTGGCCATCATCTGGATCACAGGCATGAAGATAGTTGTAAAGACTGAAGAAGTCTTGCTGAACAACCTGTGTTCATACGGAATGGAGTTAAATGCTTCTATTGACTTGGCTGAGAAGTCATTGGGCCTCATTACGAGTGCAGCGGTAAGGGGTTAACGGCACTGGTAAGGATGCCGGTGCCATTAACCCCTTACCACCGCATTCTGAGGTCCTTTAGCGGGTCCCACTAAGGCCGGCTGGCTTTACCAGCCGCCCTTAGCGGGAGCCGCTAAGGGACCAGGGAGCTAATAACGGGCCCGCTATTTGCGGGCCCGTTATTAGCTCCTTCCCCATTCCCATTGAGCCCTATGGGGGCTGGAATGGGAATGGGGAATGGTTTTCGGAATGGGGACTTACCGGGTCCTCCAAGGTTGGAATGACCCGGTAAGTACCCATTCCGAGAAACCGGACCCGGTATTCGTTAAGTGGGTAGCCATGGTGCTAATATCACCATGGCTACCTCCAATCTTGTAATGAGGCCTATTCTTTCTTCTAGTTCAATTGAGAAATTCAAGTGATCTTCCTTTTCTCAAATGGGCATCTACTTTTGAAAATTCTCCAATGTTCAGGTCCCGGAATCCCTATTGTTGGAACATGAATAAGCACTAAGGAACACGTTCCTCCCCAATCCTTGGGAAGCTTCATGTAGTCCCTAGGCCCACAAGCCCAATAACGATCCATCAGGACGGCTGTCCCTGCTCCCATCCTGGACACGTCAACTGTAGTTTTGCAACCTATGTCGTCTCCCACATGCTTCTTTCCATGCCTTTGGAAGCACAATGTTGCATTCACCAATGGCACCACAACCATTGGACCTGATTCATCTTCTACCCATGTCAGCAGTTTGGCATGTTTAGCCCATGACTTCAAACATCCATTGTTTACTCCCTGCACCTATTGCACATACTCTGGCTTCAATAGATGAGCTGCACATGACATAAATCCTCCTTCCCATCCCTTCTTGGACTTCTTGGACTTCACTCGTCCATAGACTAAGACATGGTTTGTTCACAATTTCCAAGAGATCCAGCTGTTTCGGTTATATCAGGGCACTCCATTCTGTTCACATCTTCAATGACTACCTCTTTTTGTCCTGCTGCAGGATACACAAGCATCTTGCTCTCCCTCTCCCATCCAGGCTCCTTTTCCATCTGTGTAGTTTTGACATAATTGTCCAGGAACAAAAACAACCATTTTGATCTCCATCTTAAAGTGGCCCAACTTCCCTGAAATTGTCCTCTGGTCATACATGCTGCAAGATCAACAAGGCATCTGGCATTGTGTTCTGGGACTTCTCTGGAGATGAACGTTTGCACTGTATACATGGCATAGGGGATGAGAGCAAAGACGTAGCAAACCACCTTAGATGTTTTTTCTCCCACTTCCCTCATGTGCTGATATGACATGTTATTACCCAAGTGTGCTGCATTATCTAGCCTCTACCTCTACGGAAGTACTAACATGATAGAGATTGTGAACGACGAGGAACAGAAAGACAAAGAGATTAATCTTACAGGCATCTAAAATGCACAAAACATTGGCATCCACTTTTTGTGCCATCCTGGAATTTGTTGCCCTTGTTCATTTTCTATAACCGTACCAGCTTCTACATTTCTCATTTTTAATACAATCATCACATTTCTTTATACTAGCAACTGTAAAATGTGCTCAATTATTGCTATGAGAAGCTTCCTTTTTTTTTTTTTTATTTATTTTGTTTTTGATGCAAACGCATCTTTACAAAATTAATTTACAACAATTACAACCAATTACATTTCACATTAATACATGTTATTTAAAAACTAACATTTACATAAAACAAACATTTATATTCCCTTACTGTTCCTTGGCCACAAACATATTCTTTACTTAAACAAAGGCCACAAAACCCCTCACATCATATAAACACATCAAACATAAAAACATAAAGTGCAAAAACACAGGGACTCAACAACGGCCTCAAATTGTCCCAACCACACATTTGCCATCAACACAGAAAAGAAAGTGCGGACTCAATTATTTTCACTAATCGCACCGTTGCCAAAATTATGGAATTACTAGAGCCCCACATACAACGGGTCCAGATTAATTCTCTTCCCATGTGGGTATTAGTAGTACTGAATAATGAAATGTTTTTTACTCTCGCCATTTCAAAAACTGTACAGAACAAAAAAAGGTGTTTCAAAGTCTCTGTGCATTCAAGTTTTTTACAAAATCTGCAACTAATATCAACCTCTTCTCTATCTCTGGTGCCCCAATGTTTCGTTCTTGCTTTCGTGTGCAGTAAGTCCAGTCGAAAGCGCATGTAATCTGAACGAGTTTCAGCATTCGGAATAAGAATGAGATATTGCTGCCGAGGTACCTGAGCGTGCCTAAAACGTGCATATTCAGAAAAAGAAGAGTAGCTCGATATTTGAGTACAAGTCTCTGCCCAGTCATTCAAAAAAACACGCTTATGTGCAATATGGAATCTGCTTTGAAGATCTTCAGCAGAGATATTAATACTTTCAAGGACAGACAATATACGCTGCTTAAAATCAGCAATAGATCTCGGCTGCGATGCTCTTAGCATAAGACAAAAGTCCTCATACAGCGAATTTTCCTCTGGGAAACTCATTTTTAAATAAGTTTTCAGAAGACGCCAATTATATTGTGCTGCCAGTGAGTTTAAGCCTAGCTCATGACGAAGTATTGCATTCGGAAGAGAAGAAGGAAGACATAATGTTGTTTTCCATAGCTTGGCTTGCAGTTTATTCAAAAAGATTGCTAGATCGTTTAAATTCATGTCCAAACCATAAAGAATGATAGATTCAACTTTTTTTGAATAAAATTCAAATAGTGGACTTAGAGAAAATGTACAAAGTTTACGACAAATAATTCTCATTTGATTCTGTAAAGGTATCACTTTTTCTGCAATCGCACGTTGCCAAAAAAGTGCAGATGAATTGTTTGCCAGATTATATCCCAAATAGGTTATCTGGACTGCAATTTGAATGATAGAGGACTCTAAGTGCCACCGAAACTTCTGAATCTTTTTTTTCGAAGAAAGTATCAGGATATTTGATTTTGAGGGATTTATAGTAAGGTTATTTTTTCTACAATACAACAAAAATGTCTCTAATTTATTTTGCAGCCCAGATTGCGTACTATCAAATAGTAATATATCATCGGCATAAGCCAACCACGAGAGATGAATCTTCCCCAACTTCACAGAGTAAGATTTAGAAGAATCCCAAATACCTTCAATATCATGGAGGTATAAATTAAAAAGCACTGCTGCGAGATTGCATCCCTGTTTAACGCCAATTGCCGTTGGAATAGAATCTGTTAGAATACCTTTACTTGAAATACGTACTCTAATGGAAGTGTGTTGGTGCAGAAGAGCAATAAGCGCCACCAAACTTGGTGGAAAATTAAGATTTATCATTTTTTTCCACAACCTATTACGAATTACAGAATCAAATGCTGAAGATAGGTCGAGTGATGCAATAAAAATCGGACCATGTGCAGAATTATGAGCTTCCGCAAGTAGATGAGCAAGGACGGAAGCATTCAACTGAGTCCCCATATTTTTTCTAAAACCCGTCTGTACTTTATTTAGAGTTTTTTCTGTTTTGATGTGTTTCTCAACTTCATTGAGTAAAAGAAGGGCAAAAAGCTTGGCAGCGACATCAATAAGGGCAATTGGCCTAAAGGAATTGGGATCGGTGCAGGGTCCTTTTTTATGTAAGGGAATAATAATAGACTTGACCCAAGAACACGGAAGAGATTTGGTTGAAAAGATAGATCTAAATATCCTCAAAAAGACATTAGCCCAAAAAATAGGGTCATCTTTTATGACACATGGCGGTAAACCGTCAGGGCCAGCACACTTCGACGGTTTCAGCTTCTCAATTGCTGCTATGACATCATTGAGCTCCCATGGACAGTGCTCGGGTATATGTTTCAATAGATATGACATATCTTCTTCACAGAAACTCGTCGGAAGACGATATTTATGTTCAAAGAATGAAAACCATGTATTACCATCAATTGCAGGTTCCATATGGGCTACATTTGAATTGTCTGGTGTTCTAAGCATTTTCCAAATATCACGAATGTTATGATTACATAAAAGCTGAACCATGTTTTGATTATTAGACAAGTGAAAAGCGCACCGAGTAGCCTTTATCTTAGATTTATATATTCTGAGCACCTTCTTTTTTGCGCTCAAAGCCAATCTCCTTTGCTTGATATCAAATTCTTTTTTTAGCGCACGTAATGCAGTGTTCTTTTCAGATTTCAATTTCGAGAGTTTATTTGACAATGCATTAAAAGGATGTAACTTCTGGGTATGATCCAAAGCTTCATCAGCAAGATCCTTAAAATGAGACTGGATCATCTGCATGTTCCATTCGAGGATTGTGCCAAGCGATATGTCACAAACAAACATGTCGGGCCACCAATCACGATTGACTAAAAAAGTCAAGCGCCGACAAATAGACTTGTTCCAACGGATCGAAATAAACGATCTATCCCCCTGGGCCAAAGCTAACAAGTGGGCCCTATCAAATAACTCAGTTGGCCCTGACAACGTGCATTCTAAGATGGCATGATCTCCATAGGGCAGGAAAGATGGTTTAACCAAAGAAAGTAAACCCGAAAGCTCTTTGGAACTCACTATGTAGTCAATGGTCGAAGAGGCATTACCCCTGTGCCAAGTGCAAGATGATTTAGATCGATTAAAGTTAATAATACACAAATGCCAACTAGACAAAAAGTTACACCAACTTAGGCCATTCTGAAACGATGTTTCAAAATGTTGCGAAGATTCCAAAGGAATGGAGATCTTAGATGATGCTTCTAAATAAGAATTAAAATCGCCACCGATCAATAACTCAATCGTTGGCTGTATCTGGAAGAATTCTAAGAACGAATCATTCAGCATATTAATAGCATTCACAAGAGGGAGAGATTGAGGATTCCAATATAATGATATCAACAACAACCTTCTTGGCACACCCACGTTAAAGGTAACATCCAGCAAGAGAAAGAGTTGGGTCGCAAACGTGTGAATTAGCCTCCTTTTCACTGGGCTCTTTTTAGGATCCTGTAAAAAAGTGCGAATATCAACATCTCTTCTGACAAGAGTAGGATAAGCTTAAAGTATAAACAGCAAGCACAAGTCAATGAACATCACTGTCGGTAAGTACCATATGGTTAGCTACTTAGAAGTATTTGCCACAAAATGAACGTGAATGCTGTTCAAGAACTGACGTTTAGGCATAACTTTGATACTTCAATGTGTATTTCTAAAGTTCATTTCCAAAATTCCTGAGAAGTCTTTGCACTCCTGCTGAAATATCTATAAGGAGTGTCCATTTAAAATCGTAGGCCTTTAAGTGAAGCCAAGTTCGTCTTTCTTGGACCTTTACAGCTGAAGGGATTATATTCTCAACAAAAAAGGGACCATTAAAGTGTGGCTCATGCCACTTCTTAGCAACATTCCTAATTAGTACTAGGTCTCCAACATATAACGTACGTGCCAATAAAAGTTAATCAGGGTTGGTTGTTGAATTGTCTTCTTCTGTGCTCTGAGACCGGTCCCCATGGCGCTTAACTTGATCTGAAATGAGAGAGATGCTAGAGGTCATACATGTCAAATAGTTGTGAAACTCATCGCCTAAAGTTTTAGCTACACTCTGGGCATCACTTCTACTCATAGATGGAGGTGTAAGAGGCATTCTCATTCTCCGTCCTGTCACTAGTTCATGAGGGGTGAGGCGATGGTCTGATATAGGCTGATTCCAAAGGGCATCTAAAGCTAAGGGTAGGCAATATAGCCATTCCTTCTTCAAGGCAATTTAATCTTGGCAATCCTTTCCTTAAGGAGGCTGTTGATTCTCACATATCCCATTCACTTGCGGGTGATAATCAGAAGAAAACTTGTGTTTAATGTTTAGTAGAAGTCCTATTTGTTCAAATAGCTCATTAACAAAATGAGGCCCATTGTCGGATCTCAGCACTTCACACACACCCCATCTCGGAAAGACTTTGCACACTAAAAACTTCACTGTGCAAGTGGCATCAGGGTGTGTACACAGACCTGTCTCGATCCACCTAGATAAGGGACACAGCACCACTAATAGATACCTATATCGATTACACACCTGCAGCATATCGACATAGTCGATATGTAAAAGCTGAAATGGACCATTCGGTCGAGGTATTACCCCTCGAATTGTTCTCAGTGTATGCCCAGCAGTAAACATTTGACACATGATGCAGTTTACTAAATATAATGCAACGTGTTCCAATAAATTCGGAATTAACCAGTGTAGCAGCAAGTCTCTCCCTTGTTAAATGTGCGGGGTAATGAAGCTATTCAAGCACAACTTTTAATAATACTACTGGCATCACTGGCTTTCCAGTGCTGTCATGTCACCATAATGCTTCTGTGGGGGATAAAGAACACCCCCTTCGCTTCCATAATTCCTGCTCTTCCTGCGGTGCACTCCCTTGAATCTCCATTAGTTGGGTTATCGACAATTTATTAAACCCTTCTTGCACTAACATGGCTGTAATTACTTTTTCTCTAATATTCTCAGTACCAAGACTCGAAATATCTGAGGAATATGCAACCCTTTTGGCTTCTTAGTCTGTGGCTTTGTTCCCACAAGAGATCAAATCTGTTCGCTTCCACATGGAGGTAGCCCCTCTTTTTCCAATGTGCTAATCCTGCGTGTACGGTTGACGTCTCATAGGCGGAGTCGCTGTACACCATCACTTCCTGCCCTTCATGTTTCTCAAGCGCGACAATAAGCGCTACCAATTCTGCTGCTTGCACGGAAAAGTGAAATAGTAGTCTTACACTTGCTACAACCTCAAATTCTCTATTTAATTTGTGTCTCACTATTGCTGCGCCTGAATGCATTTCTCCACAAGTCTGATCAATTTTCAAAGAACCATCAATAAAGAGATGACCTCTCCTGCCAAAGCATTTTCCTTCACCAGGGGTATATCCTCAGAAAATTCAACATAATTAGCACAGTCATGACCATGATCGCCTTCTGCTATTGTCTCAGCTATAAACGTGGCAGGATTCACTATTTTACATCTTACAATCTTAATCGTTGGATTCAAAATCATTACCTCATAAGCTGAAGCTCTTTGGGATGTCAATGTACCTTTGGGCTTCTCTAAAATGGCAAATAGAGCATGCTACACGAAAAGGGTAAAAAAGCAGCCCATAACAATACTTTTAGACTTCTCAATTGCGAACGCAGTGGCTGCCAGTGACTGTTCGCAAGGAAAGTGTCCTCTCATAACTGGGTTTAAAATCCCACTGTAATATGCTAGAGGCTTGTACCCCAATGTAGTCCTCTGTGTGAGTATCGCTGTCATGACTGTCCCATTTGTGTGTGAAAACAAATAAACCTCAGCATAATTAGGAATTCCCAAAACAGGGGCCATACAGATTGCTTTTTGCAGATCCTCAAACCCTTCCTCCATTTCCTATGTCCATTCTATTTTTACTTGATTCACTTATGCTTTCTTTAAAGCTTGCAAAAGGGGTCTCGTGTATGAACTGTAATCAAACACCGATGCTCTAACATAGTTGCATAATCCCAAAAACTGTTGCATCTGTTTCACTGTATTTGGCTTCGAGGTTTTCATAATTGCCTCAGCTCTCTCAGGTGTCACCTTCTTTCCTTCCTTTAAAATCAACTGCCCTATGTATAACACCTCTTATTGGCAATATAGTAACTTCTCCTTGTCTACCTCCTATTCCTTATCTGCTAGAATAGTCATCAACTGAATAGAATCTTGTCTGCACTCATCTTCCGCGGTGCTACAAATTAAAATGTAATCTACGTATTGTATCACTGCATTCTTAAAATCAATATTGCCTAAATCCACCTGTAGGACTTTGTTAAAAATCGCTGGGGACTCACAATACTGTTGGGGCAAATAAGTATTATTATGTCACCTTTGGCAGAATGTAAAGGAAGTCAAGTCTTGTGAGTCTTTGTGCAGCAGGATCTAGAAAAATGTATTTTTCAAATCTATCAGCGTGAAATATTGAGCTGCCACTGGGATACTACACAGTATCGTAGCTGGATTAGGAACTAAAGAAAACTCTGCCTCTACAATCTGGTTAATCGGTCTCATATCTTATATAAATCTCGACGACCATCCTTTAGATGTTTTGATAGGATACACTGCAGTGTTACACGATGGTGGCTAAATCGGAGTGGTGCACCATGATCCCACAGGTTACACAAATCTCAAGGATATCTCTCCATCATTATTGCCATCCTCGAACAGCTCTTCATCAATTATCGTAGGGGCACATTAGGATTAATTCATAACACAGTGTGCCATTGGCACCGTGAGGGTCAGTACACAGCACAACAATTAGTTTTGCAGATACCACTAGGCCTTCCAGCCCTAATGATAGTAGTGTGCCTGCAACCAACTCAGGGAGTACTATAGGTCAACAAATGAAGTTAGTGGGTACCCTACACTCTTTTCTGGTAATCTGGGGTCCGCTCGGGCGAGTACCTTGATGCTATAAACAAACATTTCAGGGTTGACAGGTATACCTCTCACTGCCACTTCACTTGCCACAGCATGTATTTGTTGGGTGTCTTGACCCATGTTTGAACTATTATGCTACAACATTTGGTGCTGTGGGCTTAGAAAATCCAAGATGGCAGAAAAGCCCACATTTGCGCCAGAATCCAGGAGAACCGCGCAGTTTTGCGCACACCAAAATGGTCGCCTGACCTGCCACCCACCAGTGCAAAGAAAGATGGTTCTGTTCAAAATCTGTTTTTATTAATGTCAAAAATTGCTAAGATCATGGGCACGAAACCACCAAACAAAAATCCAACTCTGGTTGAGTGTTCTACTTTACTCTACTGCAGATCCACATCAATGCCATGTCAAGCAAGGATCATATACTATCAAGTAAAATCCTTTCTTTTTGAAATGTATTAATTCAAGACAGCTTCCAAAAATAGGTGCAGTACCGGCATTGGACACTAACCGGCGCTAGCGATCTAAACTCTGATAGGAGAACTGTATTTCAGGAGTTGCAAAAGGATCCTGAGCTAGCTGGGACTTCAAAGGCTTGCTGATTAATGAAAATTCTTAACACCTGCTGTTCCCAGAAGGCAGTCTGATTCAATTAACAGTTCAAGAGGCCTCTGTTCATGGGAAGTCTTCACACTTAGCCTTCCCAGCAACAGCCCAGGAGATCACATGGTCGTGTTAACCAGATGTAGAGTGGCCCCTTGGTCTGCTGACCTCAGTCAACACAATAGACTCTTTCTGCTGAATAGAATATGCTGATTTTGGGTGTTTACTGTCAACACTGATCTGGGGGAAGGAGAGACATGTGATCTCTGACTCACCAAGTTCCTGGGGGTGGACCCAGACTGGATTGGGGATTTCATATTGCACCAAATGTATGTTTGATTAAATCGCTCATAAAATATTCTCTCAAGCTGACAAGAATGTACAATTTGGAGATTCTTAATATGAAAAATGTACCTACAATTTGAAGCTAAACTCAATTCCGTACGATTTTCTGAGACCGAACCCCGCTATTTATTAATATTGCAGACACAGGGTTTATGCTAGAGACATAGTAAATTACTGTAATATGCCCAGAAGGGGGGTGTACCTCTGTGTAAATTTGGGTAAAAGTCCAATATTGGACAACCAACCAAAAAGCGCAAAATGTTGTCATTTCTTAACCCAAGCTCTTAGAGACATCAGAGTTGGAACAGAGACCTACCCGAAGTAATATATGATGTGTATATGTAATTTCAACAAACTGTGTATCTGAGAAATATGTGTTTTGGGTAAAATTGATTTTTCTAAGTGAAACCAAAGGGGAGGATCCTCTGACCCATGAACATACCTCATCACGATGACTCACAACTCAGTTCCCCCAATCAAGGAAGAGAGGAGGACTTGGCCAATGATAAGTTGTGAGGGGCAGGCTTAGTTATGCCCATGCACACACCCATTTTCAAAACACATAAAAAGAGACTGCTTTGGACAGGCAAGGCACTCACTTTCCATTTTCTTGCAAAGCATTTTGCCGGACCAGACAATATCCAGAAGGACCATCTCCAGAACTTAGAATCCAAACTCCAGAACTTGTAGCAAAGAGGCCTAGTCCACAAACTGAATCCTTTTCAGAGGCCTCAGCATCCAGCAAACCTAACCAAACTATTCAACAGCCGGGCGAGCTGTTTGATTCTGGCCTAGAACCCTGTGCCAGAAACACCCAGAAAGCAGAGCTGTATCCAGAACCAGAGACCAGACCACTGTGCAGTGCCAAGAAATGTTGCCAGAACCAGAGACCAGACCACTGTGAAGTGCCGCTAGCAAACCCAGACAGATCGCTGTGAGCAGAACCAGTACCAGAGAGAGCAAACCTGACCAGACCCTGACGGCCTATTTCAAATTTATAGTGTGAGTACTCAGCTAGAACTGTGCCAGAACCAATCTCTTAGTCTAAAATAATCTGATTCAAACCATTTTAATCTGTCCAGAACTGCATCATAGGAATCGTCATTCTGAAGTTTACGTTAATTTCGAAAAACTACCTTCACAAAATCGTCCGTATCTTTGGAACCGCATGTGGAACGAGATTTAACTTTCATTTTAAAGCTAAGATTCTAAGCTTTCCAACAAGCCTAAAACCGACTTTCTATTCCTTATAGTTATTCCGTAATCACGCTTGACGCACACGTCTAAATTGCCGCAAATTGAAAAATTAGCTCCTGTCAAAAATAGCTGTCTTTTTCTCGCAACTGCTGAAACGCGTTTTCCCTCTGATAATCATTCCTGAATCATTGCCAGTGTGACTTGAACTAATCTTAAATAGCTATCACCTACCCTGAACCTCCTACAGGGAATTAAAATCATTTTTAGCATATTTTTTGCTTCTTTGCATACCAAATTTAAAAGTACTTTTGCCTGTGTTTAAAAGCATCCCTGTTTATCTAAGCTTGCTGGGAGGGAACGGGAACTGAACTACATTTGATTGTATTCCTGAGTACTGTGTGCTCTCCTTTCCATCTTTTTATATTGCATAAGGGGGGAGTGAATTGCCACAAGGGCGGAAAGTGATTACATTGTCTTTGGTTGAAATCATATCAAGGTTATTCCTGTGTTGCATTCTTTTCAATCATTGCTTTTCCTTGAAACCATAAAAGCATTCTCTGCTACCTCATACTTTCTATACTAACTCCTCATTGATTGTAAAGAAGTGTGCTAGTGTAACATTATCCATTGTTGATCAACATTATACTCATAAGTGTGCTATCAAATATTAATTTATTTATCAAAGTGTGATATATATCTTGTTTAATTTTTCCAATAAATCTTGTAAATTGCAAAACAAACCTACTTCTTGGCTCAGTGAGGTCAGGGGGATTCAAAGAGAGGGGCGTTATATAAGGGTTTATCATCCAGATTATAACTTGTCATAAAAATATATAAATAAGGGCTTCGCTTGGGCATCCCAGACGAGGCATTGACTTAGTGGGATTGCTGAATTGAAGTCACTTAACATATTACCAGCATTGCTTTGCTCTTAGTGAGCACATGCCAGGTGTGGCACTGCAATACCTATATCTGTAAATGAAATCGTCATGTTCAACTTGCTAAGCAGATCCCTACCGAGCAAGTTGACAGGAGAACCCTCCAAATAGAAGAGGGGTGCTCATACAACCTTCCCGCCCACCTTTGTCTAGATCTTGTGTGTGAGGAACCATTTAAACAGCCCTAGAGAATCCCTGCGTGTCGAGAGTCTTTCTGATAGCAGGAAGTTGACTTCGCTGATGCACGACTTCTCTGCTCCTGAGTCCACCATAAAGATGAATTGTTTATTCCCTATCTCTGCCGCCACCAGCGGTTCCTCTTCTGGATGTAGGGTCATTGACAGGACTGGACACGCAAGTGCTCTCTGTGGGCTGTCCTAGTCAGGGAACGTGTCTGTCCTGGGGAACAAGAAATGGATTCCCCCTACTATTGTAGCTCCTTGCTGTTAGGTGCAGTGCCAAAAGGGTGTCTGTTCTCTGTGGCCAGCTGGTTTGGACAGTTCTGGTGTGGTTGCATTACTTGTTGCTAGTGTGGTGGGTGGTAGGGGCCGGGGATTTGAGGGGGTAACTGTGTATAGTCCTGGTGAATCTCGTATGGTATTGAAGTCATTCAGGGAGTGAGCCCTTAGGGGCTACCTGGATTGAGATACTCATACTGTTGCTGATGGTAGTTATAATTCTCTCCCTGCCTGATGCAACACTCTCTCAAAAAATTGTCCCACCTCCCACATGTCCAGCACTATCCAGGCCCGCCACCCCTTGGTCCTGGACCTCCAAATCCCCCTCCCACATGCCTTCAGAACCCACCTTGTCTTCGTTGTTGTCTTCCTTGCCACTGGGGTCCTGAAAAGTGCTTGTTTCCTACCCACTGTATTTGCTCGCGTTGAGTCCAGACTGCAGCTATACTTGCCTGTGTTGCAATGGAGGCACACCTCTCCTCTTTTGTCTGCTCCGGGTGTGGCCCTGTTGATACGACCACTACCTTCACTAGTTTAATTTGAACTAGTTTCGCTTCCTCTGCCTGCCTCCGCCTAATCATTTCTTTCTCTCCTTTTCCTCCTACAATGGTGAACTATAATGCTTTGAATCTTGGGCCACCCCTTTGCTTCTACTCCTGCTATCTTATCAAGCGCTTTTTGCACTTCTTTGGGGAGCCCTCTTTCTACAATGAAATAAAATAAGGACGTTGATTGATCCCAGGTGCTGCCTGTTTCTGCTCTCCACATCTCTTGAACCCTAAGAATGTATTGCGCAGCATCTTCCTCATCTCCCATTGTGCATTGCATTATTGATTGTAAATCTGGGGTGTCTGGGAACGTGCGTCACAGCGCATCCCATCCTCACGATCTGATCTTGTTGAATGATGTTCCATCATGGGCATCGTTACTTAGCGTTACTCCTGCATACCCAGCTTTAATCTACACTGTCTTTGCTTGATCTCCCGCTGTTGCTACCAACAAACTTGTAATGTCCCCTATTGCTAAGGTTCCCCTGCTGTGATTTCTCAAATGCGTAAATCAATTTCCCCGCCCCCACTGTGAGTGGCGGGAGTGCCTTGAGGAGGTTATTTTTATCCATTTGTGCCATGGGTACATAGTGGGGCCATTCCGTGCCCTTGTGTATCAGGGGCATTGGCAACTTCGCCTTTCCTTTCCCGCTTTTAGTTGCACTACCCATTTTCCATGCCAATGCTATTCTGCCAAACCTTTCCCTTAATCTTCCATCCCATAGGCTCTCTAATCTCAGTGTGGACTGGGGCGCCTGCTCAGCCCTCATCCTCCATCGTCTTTCATGTCATCAAAGTTGCTCCAATATTCCTTGGCCCCTCTTCAGGACCCTATATATTTGTATCCCAAACTGTCTGTTTCCCCGTCCCACTCTACATGGATAGTTTTTATGGGCGCACTGTCTATTCTGAACAGGAGGTTGCCTGATTTCCATTCATCCCCGGGTGGCTGTTCAGGTGTCCCCGCGGGCATCATGGGAGTCTCTGTCACCCTTTTTAACCCGCATGCAGCCCGTAATCTTGCTAGTTCAGTGCACGTTGAGGCAAGTGCTACCTCTAGGTCTCTCGCACTCACCCCAGTGTGGGCCAATACCTCTGGGGGTGAGACATATGGCGGGGGTGGGGCTGTCCCTCGTGTGGCCACCATAGTGTCCGCCGACACATATGTCGGGTTCATATACCCTTCTGCTGGATGAGTTGCTAATGGATATATCCCCTTTTTCATCTCCCCACTTTTCCCAACCTCCTCTGTGTTAGTCTTCCTATTACTGTCAAGTGTCGACCCGTCCCCTTTTGGGTCCTTTGTTTCACTTAACATTCTCCAGAGGTCCAATACTTCTCTTCTATTCTGCAATGGGCTCCCCTTTTACCTTGCGGTCAAGTACATGGACATATGTTCTAGAGCGCACGTGTCAAAAGACCAATGTTCAGGCCAGGAGTGGGGCATTCCCCCCCTTTAGTCTCAATCACCCATTGGTTGTGGTACTTTTTATTTTCTCGCCACACAGGGGCAAGGCCTTACATATATGGTCTAAGGGTGTGTCTGTCCCCATGATCATGTTTGGCGGGGGTCTTGGCTTGGGGCTGTGCGTAAACTACAGCGCCACAGTCAGAACAAAATCTGTCTAAACCAGTTAAAACATATACACCTTAGTCTTGTCTTTAGTCTTGTCTTTAGTACCGGTCAATGCTGTCAATTCACAGAAAAATCATCAGTGCACTTTACTTTTCCCCTCCCTTGTTCCCCACTAGAGCTTCTTCATACACTCCTCACATGCTCTCTTGATGTGCTCACACACGTCACACATGCCCCTCCTGGGCCTCCTCCGTACACATTAAAATACACCAACAAAACAAATTAAAATAACAAGCTAAAATAACAACCACTACTTCTCCTGAGTTCTCCAATTATACAGAGCTCCTATAATTCTCCTTATATTTTTCTCCAGCAGTGATCAGCGGGGGGAGGCTCCCGTATTGCTTTTTCCTTATCCTAAATAACCTTAAAAAAGTAAATAAAAAATGGCCAAAAAAATCAACACAACCCTCAAACCAAACACACTCTCAATTTCATTCCCTGCGTGTTCATCCTAATCATACTGCTCCATACACCCTACCCTACTTAGTTACCCCTTGCAGGCTATACTCACGTGTCCATGTTCTCCCGAAAGCCTCAGATCAAGGGGATCCACAACAGGCCTGCACCCCTCCTTGGGGCCGCACCCCGCTCCAATGAGCAGGCGGGATTTCAGCAAGACGGCACCCACAAGGCCACTCAGTGTATGCGTTTTGGGACTCGTCACCATAGGTGAGCACAGCCCTTCCGGAGAGGCTGCTTGGATACCTCCACAGGTACGAGGGTGATGGAATCACATCGCAAGGGTCCCCAAATGAAGACAAGTCCCCTTTTAACGCACACTATGGACTGAATACAACCCTCTAAGGAAATAGGCCAGGAGATAGCTTGCAAGGATAACAGGGCTTTAATTGTACAGTTTACAAAGTATCAGCAAAGGACTCTGCATCTCGAGAGCGCTCCGATCTGTCCTGATACAAACAAGAGCTTAAAAAGCCAAATAGCATCATCACATACAGTACAAACTGATGCCACTGATTGGTGGGACCCTACACATGGACCTGCTCCATAGGGGATGCCAGGCTACAATTGGTTGGTTCTTCCCCGTCGATCAGGATCCACGTGGGTCATCTGGGCTCATCTTTGCAGTGAAGGTCGAGGCACTCATATAATACAATGTTGCTTTCTAAATTAAACATGCTAATCCTACTTACTACATCACTGTGGCATGCAACTGGGCATGGGGGGAGTCAGTGCCAGGGGGAAGGGAGGATAAAACACAGTCATGCAGACCCACGCATTCAGGGCTTCGTAGACATCGCACCTCCTGCACTCTTCACCCGGGGTTTGATCTTTGATTTATCCCTCCCTGTACCTCGGATGTGTGTTATGCTGGAAGAAATACCTGTTGTGCATGCTAAGATCTTTTGCGGGCACTTGATTTGTGTTGGGACAGGAAGGTTGCTTGCTTATCATGGAATGGAGTGGTGTGGGGGTCGGGTCAGTGGTGTGCGGCTGACTCCAGACTGGCTGGGAGGGGGTAGAGGCCTGCTGGCAGCTTAGTGGTGATGAACAGACGCTGCGCGGAGCCTGGTGTTGTCTCACTCTCTTGCAGGGTGCATTCCTCTGAACAATACTAAATGATTGCAACAGTAAAGAGACATGGGGGAAGTAGAGTTCTGTGGGAACTGGTGGTGTGCATTCGCTCTGGTGTGAGGGTATTGGGCCTAGTGAAATCTTTCCATGGAGCTCGGCTGGTACAGCGCAGCCACAAAAGTCTGTGTTTTCGCCATAACTACAAAATGGTGTTTCTTTCTATGTGTTACCCAATACCGGGCATCTGCTATTCGTGCAATGTTGATTTTGCACTGAGTTTCATAGTACGTTTTTTTCCCCCCTTATACACTACACTATCTTGTATGGGATTTGCCTCACCTGAAAGCGCTTAGGGTGTGGGATATGATCATTTCCATCCCAACATTGCTTCCATTTAGCCGTGAAAGATGCAACTTTCCGCATGTTAGTGTGCAACTGGATATTAAGAAAGCTTGCTTACACAGGGCTGACCATGTCAAGATATTCTTCAAACCCGTATGACGGCTTGCCAAACAGTCTTGTTTCATACTTGCGATTAGTGCTCCTTGACATGCTTTCTTAACAACCAGCTTAGTGCCTCAATTGATGCTGCTCGGAGTCTGCCAAAGTGAGGCCAAGCCAGGTCTGGTGAGTTCTACTCGCACAAACTTGAACCAGGGGATTGAGTGAACCCTGTTCAAGTTTAAATACCTTGTTAGGGCAAGTCGATAGGGAGCTACATTCTCATTGGACCAAATCCTTACCCAATATAGCGGGGGCCTAGAAAGAAATTGCTAAGAAATTGCTAGCTATGTGGGAACTCCTTGGTTGCATCAACAGAGCCCTTAAAAAGTAATTCTCTGCAACACTGAGAGAGGGTCCCCTTTGATGACCCCAGAGATCGGCGCCATACATAGATTTCGAATGCAGGAGAAACAGCTCTCTTGTCATGAGCTTTAATGCAACAGTAGATTCACCGGCAATATTTTTCCATTGTCGCTGTTGCCTTAAGCTGGTGGTTTATCCAAATGAGATTATCCTAGATCCGGATACCCAGGTAGCCGTACATGGCCACCCGTTCCAAAGCGTGGCCTTCTATTTCGATTCTTGAGTAGGACCTCCTAGCTGTCTTGTTTCTGAAAAGCACAAGCTTGGTTTTGCCTTTGTTTTCATTTTCTAATAAAGATGTCAAAATTATGTTTGAGGCCCACAGGTGATGCTGACAGGATGACTGCATTGTCTACGAAGAACAGTGCGGGAAACCTGTCCGGGCTGAGCCTAGGGGGATCAAGACAACAATTCACAGGTTCCTTGAAAATCTCATCAATATACAAGCAAAAGAGCAGGGGGGCAAGCACACAGGTCTGCCATACGCCCCTCTCAACAGGCAGGTAATAATATATAATTATACCCCTCCTAGAATATTTGGGGAAAAGAATTTTAGGGGGCAGGAAAAAAAGTCACCTACCTGGCGACTTTTTCACAGCGACATTATCGCATGGAACCTTGAAAACCCTACACCGGGGAGAACTTTGCTGGGATGGGCACCTCCCCACTCATGTGGGAAGGCTTCCCGGGACACCCCTAGCAGAGGTCATTGCTCCACCAACCACCTCCACATTTGTGGGCTCCTACAACAGTCGTTTACTGTTCTTGCACACCCATACTTTGGTACGGCTAACATCTCCCATGAGATGGCACTCCTCTGCTTCTCTGGCCAGAAATTATCCCAGAGATCTTCCTCTTCACAAAATATGTCACACCAGAGACCCCCCTCACTCCCTCCAGCACTTAATTAAGGTGACAAACTGCCCAAGAGGGGGTTCAGTTTGAGATGAGACCACTAGAAATAATATGGCCAAACAGCACAACATCCCGAAGCAATCACCTTCAATATGTGGGGCTGACCCCTACAGGGGCCCAGCGGATGTACTGGGGTGAGGGGGTATGAGGTTTGTTTACATGACTGCTTTTAATAGCCAATATAAGCAGTTGCATTTGGTGGGATCCCCCAGGGACGTTATTTAGGGGTCGCCAGCGGTCGCACAAAAAAATTATCTTTTTTTTTGGTAATGGAAACTCCTGGGCTGTGGCCAGCACCATGTGGCTCTTTTTTTTTTTTACTTCTGGAGGGGCTGGCTTTCTTGTTCAGGCCCCTTAAAAAAAATAAGAAAAATAAGAACAGGGGTTCCACACGTCTAGCACTTTCAGCACTGACCCTAAATAAGAAAGAATAGGAAAACCAAATAATGTGTCTTTCTGGAATTCTATACAGTAATTGCTAGACTCATTAAAGGTTTATTTCAGGCACACTTCAGGGGCGGAGTCACTGATTTAGTGTGTTATTAAACGCCTCAACTCAGCCTTTCATCCTTCTGAGGTCGATAAATGAGTACCAGCACAGGTTGGGTGATATTGGGTGTATATTTTTTCTATATAAAGCGCTTAAGCATAAGTGCTATATAATGACACATCATTATCGTTTGGCCATGGACGTCTGCTTGCATTCACAGTAATTTGGTAATATGGGCCTATACACACTGATGTTAACGATACATATGGCGATCCATTCTTGTATGAAATGTACATCACATTATAGTGATATCGTAACCATATTTTTCGTAGTGTAAAATACTATGTGATGCCACTTCCTGTTTTGTCTACGGGTGAAAGGTCGTGTGCCATCGCTTCCCGCGATATAACTTTGGGGTGGGGTCAAATGACATCACTTCCGATGATGTCATCAAGGGTCAAGGGTCGTGTGATGTCACTTCCGCTATCCCTGGCATTTTGGTGATGTGACGTCCCTAGGTTCCCCCACAACATCTTTTCTATTCAAGAGGAAGGGGGCAGGGCACAAAAAGGTTTGGAAGCACCTGACCCAAAGTATCATGTCCTTTGTGCAAAGTTTCATCCTTCTCATAAACCACTGGGCACAAAGCGCTCAGGTAGCTGCATCCTGCAAACAGCGTGCCCGTAATCTGGGCTATCCATTTAAAACACTGAGTGGGCACTTAAAGGAAGACAGTGGGACTGTTATGTTGGAGTTTTAATAGGCAAGTTTGGCTGGGGTACCATGTAGGGTGCTGTAGGTTGGACCTTGAAGGTACATATTGAAAGAGTGGGGGGGGGGGTGATTGTGAATTGTTAGTTTCCCCTTCTTACGTGATGTTTCATTGTTGTCAAGCCAGATCCGCAAATGATGATAAAATGTATTCAATGAAAAACGCACAGTATAACAAGAGTGCGACTAAATGCCTTTAAAGGTTCAAGGCAGGCCTTTTTGCAACTGTTGATCATGAGTTAACTTTTTAGGGTGCAAATTAGCTTTCTGCAAAACTATTATTATTCATGCCTAGTCTGAACTTGCATGCAGTCCCTTTTTTCATCCAGCTTGGAATAATATATGTTTACTCAAATATGTTTGGCCTGTTGTGACCATTATTTGCTATGACACTGCCCGGCCTCTTTGTTCTATTTTTTCCACCTGGTTTGTCGCCCTACTTTTGATTTCTAGAGACACCACTGCAGTAGTGTTGGTGACGAGTCACTTTCTGCGGTCCGTTGCTGTATGCAATAGGCTCCAGAACCAATGTCTTTTCCTCCAAATTCTCTACCGGGCGACAGAGGCATTGCTAGAGGAGGGGCTGGGGGGGGCCTATAGCCCTGGGTCTTTTGGTTGTAGCCCCGGATAGAAGCACAGTGGCTACAAACAAAAGGCTAGCTAGCCCCGAGTCCTGACAATTATTGTAGCCCCTGATCTTTTCTAGACCCAGCAACGCCCCTGCCGGGCGACCAATTGGTGGAAGGTTGCTAGTGTGGGTAGCTGTCATTTCTACCCAGGTTTCTACCGTGGTGGCAGCAGTAGATCTGGTGCAGGAGACAGGTGGTTATGGTACAACCTGTCAATTTGGAGCAGACATGTTATGTGCCCCAAAAGTTATACTGCGCCCATCACCACTGTAGTGATTTTACGGCACCATGCCTTGCCCGAAAGGTGCAGATTGCGACCCGCTAAAGTGTCACCAGACCTTAGTCAGTGTAAAGGAAGTGGAGGTTTGAGGAGGAGGTTATAGGAAAGAGAAACTAGACAATAGAGGGACCAAAGTCAGAGAGGAAAAACAAGTGGGATGAGTGGAGACAGGGCTCCAGTTGAGCGACCACTTTCTTTTTTCTGCATGTTATTGAAATGAAGAAAAAGAACAGTAAGAATGAGCTATAGTGCTTCAGCTGGGACTGAAACCCTGGCCTCCTGAAAAGAGATACTTATCCACAAGACCACAACAATCGTGCGCGATGGTGCTGCACAGTCTCTCATATTGAGGTCTTACTATATAGGGCATGTTCTGTTAAGGTTCTCAGTTTGAAAAAGGTGCGTACCTTTTATATCTAAGCAGCAAGGTAATATAAAACTCTGTTCTCTAGGCAAATGCTTTTTTGTCGTGATTGTTTTTTTCAATCGTTACAGACAAGCCTGGATGAAATGTGCATATTTAAGTTTGAAGTCTCCTGGGATCTCACTTCCCAATGTGAGTCAGGGTTCCCCCACTTTTTAGTTTGGGCTATTAGGTGTCGGTTGCAACACCTATAAGCCGAAACATTTGCAATAGAGTACAAATAGGGAGAAATGTCATATGAGGAATGACATATGAGGTGTTGTTTGGTTATGTGCCTACCTATTGCGTGCCCATGGCCATGCTAATGCCTACGGACATCCCCATCCATTCCTGCCTCTGCCCACCCAAAACACCTCTTCATGGGAACCCTTTGAACTCGCCTTAATCAAGCCATACCATCAAACGTTGTATTCAAAGTGCCTGCCAGTGTTTTTTCAAAGCAGTCTTCTGAGAGTTAATGACTTAATTTTAGTTGTAAACCTACCTACAGGTGTAATAAAAATGTCTTACTCGGCCTGCCTTGTCACTCAATGTATAAAGACTCTGTGTGCCCTTCACCGATGTCCTGTGTAAAACAAGCATTGGCAAAGCCAACATTTTTGGCTTGTGCATACGTTTTAAGCTTTTGCCAGACACCGCTATTAGATGACCATGTACTCGCACCATTCTACACCTACTATCAACAATGGCCAGTTAATACCACTACACTATGACTGTGCCTGGCAAGTGCCTTTCCCATACCTACACAAAAGCTCAAATTGTTGGCAATACCAATGCTTGTTTTTTTCGGACTCGAGCCATGAGTGGATGCTATACTAAGGAACGGTTTTCCAACACCACTACACCAAACCTCACCCTAGACTTAGGGCGCCTCTCTCTTTGCCCCCATGCTGTATGCAGATTCCTCCCAACCAATCGTTGGGCTGGATTGAGACGGCACAGCTATAGACGAGGCCATTAGCGTCCGTAATTGGCATCTCAATGGCTCCACTTTGGCTCGGATTACTTCATCAAACGCAGGCCTGAAAGGTAAGTCGCGTTGTCTAATTGCCGGCAGAGGACGGGTTTCCTTCCCAGCAGCCGCCCCAGAGCCGCAGGTGTTCGTGTGTTGCGAAGCGCCGCCGCAGGTGAGCTTTGAAGGCTCTTTAGGCCCTAAAGTGACAAGCTGACAGAGGGACATTGCACGCATTCTGGGGCCTGCGCTTTGATGTCAGAGGGCACCTGCTACATTCCTGACAGCAATCAAGGGCCTGTCCCATCAGGCCTGCCATTGCAGGGGAAGTGCCATCACTCTGCTTGACAGCCCTGTCGGGCGCATTTTCACTTAAACACTGTTTGCAACATATCTCCACCAGACTGCTATGCATGCCTTTTTTTAAGGCTAGTGAATGCATAGCTCGGAAGAGGTGCGGGATTGACAGGGCTGTAGAATACTGTCCCATTAATCAAGTCAAGAGTCAGCGTGCAGGCTGCTGCGGTGCTTCCTTCTCCGTGCACCCTTTATTTATTTATTTGAATGTTTGTTTAGTTCTGGCCCTTCCCAGAGGGTCTAGGAGTGCCTTAAATGGTTCAAATATTGAAAAGGTGGGATTTGAGAGAAGAAGTTACAACATTTTTTCAGGATAGGATAGGAAGATCAGGATAGACAAGTCATGGCGTATGTGTGGGGAAACAGGGATGTTTTGAGGCACTTTCTGAAAGTTATGTTGGAGGACGCAGTGCGCATGTGGAGAGGTAGGGAGCTCCAAGGCAGCTGCGGCCCCCACTGTGGCCGACAAGGTCACTGATATCATCCAACAATCAACGTTTCCAGCGTGTCCCATTTTAATCTGGGTTTATCCAGTCCTGTTTTTTTCCTTGCATTCTGAGACCTGTAGTTCTGTTTTTCCCATTATAAAACTCATAGTGCAAGTCCCAGAATGCAAAGATAAAACCATGCGTGCATAAGCACCTACAGACTGAATTGGATCCTGTTGGCACCTATGAACCATGACCCTTCGCTCAGCGCCATAAACGCTTGACTGCTACCAAGGATGTGGGTTGAGATCACCAAATATTTTCCCATTAAACATCTCAATGGATTTTTGGCCGCATTAGGGAACTTTATCGGGAGTGCAGGGTGCGCTCCAGCGATACCTTTGCACTTTGTAGTTTTCAAAGGAGAGCGTGTGGTAGCGCGTCTATATGTTTCGCGTATGTTATGTTATGTTGATTTATACCATGCACCGCTACCACCCACGGGTACTGTCCAGGCGCTCGCATGGCTCTGCAAGCGAGGTGTGGGTGGTGAGGTTAGTGAGGATAGGATGAAAGGATAGGCTCAGAACCAGGAGGAACTGACGTCCGTGTTTTGCAAGTGGGATTCGGTGTGTGAGGCCCAGTGCGTTCTAATTGTATGGGTAAGACTCAGTGCCTCAGGTGTGTGCTAGTGTTTGTGTTAATGTGTTGTGTGATGTTGGGGTGTGTTATGATTGAGCGCCCTGGTTAGATTGTGTCTATAATGGATCCAGAGTTGCTGGTGGCTGTTGCTGTATGACTATTGCGTGTCTTGGTGTTTGCTTGTGTTGTTGACGGTTTATGGACTATGTAGTGGGTTTTTGAGGGTCATGGCTCCAAGGAACACTTAGAGCACGGAGGCCTCCTCCAGGCAGGACAAGATCTCTCACTGCAATTGATCGCAACCCTTTCTACTGGCTAATTGATCACAAAATTCAGACAGGTGTTTCAGACTGTCCTGCTCTGTAAGTGTCATCACATTTCGTTGGTATGTATCTATGCTTCTCGGTGTCACCTATACAAATTACGCTGATGACACCCAGAAACTCATCCCCATTACAGGAGACTATCAGGCCGACACCACCTCACTCAATAAAGTCTATGCAGTCATTCAGGCGTGGATGGCCCAACACAAGCTGTGCCTCAACGATGACAAGACTGAGCTCCTCATCCTGGACTCTAACTACAGACTTAAGAAACTGGACCCAGCATTGAAAACCTTTAACATCGACAGCAACACCATCAAGGTTTAAAACGACACCAAGACCCTAGGCATCTATCTCGATTCCACTCTATTGGCCTCATTACACGGACGGCGGTAAGGGTTAACGGTCACCGTTAATGGTACCGGTGACCGTTAACCCTTACCGCCTTACTACGAGGTCCCTTTGCGGGTTGGAGAACTTAACGCCTGCTTTTTGCAGGCGTTAAAAACCAACCCGCAAAGGGACCAGGGAGCTAATTACGGTACCGCAATTTGCGGTGCCGTAATTAGCACCTTTCCCATTCCCATTATGCCCTATGGGGCAAAAATGGGAATGGGGAAGGGCAATGGGGGAAGGGGGAATTACCGCCCACTAACCTTGGAATAGGGCGGTAATTCCCCTTTCCACCAAGGCGGTGCCAGTATTTTACCAGCATGGAACAAGGTGCTAGTAGCCCCTTGGTCCACTGCCGTCCGTGTAATGAGGCCCTATCTCTTTCAAGGCAAACTAACGCCATCAGCTCAGCTTCTGCATACATATGCAAACTTATCACTGCCTGCTGCCCCTTCCTCACCACAGCTAACTGTATCATCTCAGCTAGAACTCTTATTATGTCCAAAATTGACTACTGCAATGCCCTCTACTTAGGTACTAGCCAAGACAACTTAAACAAACTTCAGATCATTCAGAACAATGCCATCAGGGCGGCCTTGAACTTTCCCAGCGGTCAGCACATCTCAGATACCAGATGCCACTTATGCTGGCTATCAGTTGGTCAAAGAATCTCCTTGAAATCACTGGCCCTCACCCATAAATGCCTAAACAACCAGGTGTCCATCTACTTTGCCTGCCACTTCACTCCCCACATGTCGTCCCAACCACTCAGATGCGCGCAAGCGAATTGCCTTGCTCTACCCAGATTAAAATTACAGAAAGCGGACGGGACTAGTTTCCCTGCAATAGCCTCCAAACTATGGAACACTCTGCCCAATCAGCTCAGATCGGAACCCTCATTCCATTCCTTTAAACGCAAAACCAAACTCTGGTTAGCAGAACCTGTTAACTTCTGACTGCCAGAGATTTCCATGCTCATGCCACCTCACTGGTGATAACCTGCATTTTATAGATACTCTGAACTTCCCCTGTAAAGCCACGACTCATCACAGTATTAGCGCCATGGCTACCCCCTTACTGCATTCTGGGTCCGGGTTCCCGAAATAGGGACTTACCGGGTCATTCCAACCTTGGAGGAACCCGGTAAATCCCCATTCCGGGAACCATTCCCCATTCCTAGGGCTCAATGGGAATGGGGATGGAGCTAATAACGGGCACGTTATTATTATTAATAATGCGGTACCGTTTTTAGCTCTGTAGTCCCTTAACGGGTCCCTTCCATAACACCTGGTAAAACCAGGCGTTGAGGAAGGGACCCGCTAAGGGACCTCGAATAGGGTGGTAAGGGATTACCGGCACCGGTGCCCTTACCGGTACCGGTAATCCCTTAACACCTACCGCGTAATGAGGCCCTTTGTACATCTATGTACCTATCACTCTGTTTTACTGCATTACTTTATCCTTTACTTGTATCATTATGCATTATACTGTAAATCGCATATGTATGTCTCTGTAACCTAAATTAAGCACCCAGATGCTCTTGGGCCCGGTGCGCTATACAAATAAAGAAATACAAATACAAATGCTGCTACCGGCGCTTAGCATGCATCACACCTGTCATGGTGGATCAAAAAAAGAATTATTTTACTGAATGGCACGAATGCGCTGCTATACTGATTTATTCAAATTAATCTATCTTAATAAAATGCACATTTATGTCACATTTCCCGAAACATGAAAGAAATGACGTCTTATTAAAATTTGTTAAAGCACTACCATTTTTAAATTGAATATCAACAAAATGAAATTGAAAATACTTATTTGCATGTATATCACAAGTCAATGGGCTCACAATTGATACCACGTTTACAGAAATAATTCCGATTTTCAAAAATCGACATGTCACATAGAAGATTCGGATCTAAGTCATTATCTAAAGAAAAATACTGCAGCAGAAAATACAGATGTATTTTTCTTTTCGCACATTTCCACGCAATTTTATGCTGGGAGAGACCCCCGCGGTCCCCTTCCATACTCCCCATACATTATTTATTACCCTAACCCCCACACATATAATTGCGTAGATGCGCTGTTAAAAATTCAGCATTTTCAGCCTCTGTATTTTGTCCTCGAAATTATGGGGTGATTTCGAAAATTCCTGTGATTTATGTGAGACTCGTTCCTGCACACTCATATTCCAGAAATCTGAGAAAGAAACAAGTGACCAACACGGGTATCCCCACAACTAGGATAGATATAAGCCCCCGAGGGCCCTAGCCCCAACCCTTGCACCTCAAGGCTGCATTTGGACTAAACAGTAGGTTCAGTGGTGTCCAATGCTAAGATGAGTTTCAAGAGCAAACATGGATTTCTCTCTGAAGCCAGCAAAGGTTGCCCCTGAACACCAGGAGAGTAGTGTCTGTCCTTCAACCCACTCAGAATGTTATGTTATGTTTTGTTGATTCATAACGTGCACCGCTATTATCCAAGGGCAGTCTTCAGGCGCTCACGCGGCTCTGCAAGAGAAGAGGACGGGGTTGGTTAGTGAGAGAAGAGTGATAGGATAGGTCCAGAACCAGGAGAAACTGGTGTCTGTGTGTGTTGGCTTACATATGGTAGGTTGTGTGCACTGGCTTATTGTATCCGTACAAGTAAGGTCCAGTGTCCGTGTTTGTGTGTGTTACTTGTGTTGGGTGTGTCTTAGGGTGTAGGTTGGCTAGCCCAGTGGGCGTGTATAGTGTATAGTGCTCGATGGCCACTCGTAGGGACAGGATGGCCCAACAAGAGGGTGAGAAGGGGAGTGGTAGCATAAGCAATCAAGATTGCCCAGGCTGACAGCTCAGGTAGTCTTGGTACAGTGAGCAAAAGGTGATGGCTGCAAACTCTCAGAGTGGGAAAAAACCAGAGAACAGGTCACCATGCCATGTTCATTCAAGAGAGGGGCGCCTACTACCTTTTTAAAAAAAAATCATTTAGGTATTGATTTGTTGGATTTCAATGTTCTTTACATATTTCATGGCAGCCGGCATAGCTTTTTGTTAATAATATAACTTTATTATTCAGGGACAGAATAGAACGTGGAATGCTCCTTTTTATGTTTTAGTGCTACAGAGAAAGAAAGTAATCTGTCATTTCTCAATGCAGTGTCAAATTCTGCAATACCGTGCAAAGATGCCTTGTGAAAAGAAAATGCCATCTTGCCTTGCCGTGTGACAAAATGCACACATCAAGTTGCTAATCCGTTTGTGTGCAAGAGTTTGTCAAAAGGGCTATTTTTCATTGTGTTTAAGATAGAGGGCCTGATTCATGGAAGTGTTTTATAATGGTGCAGTCCCATAGGAAAACGTTCCATGAATCAGGCCCCGAATGTCACCTACCTTCTATTGAACTAACAAGCAAACAGGATGTGCATCAACTTCTGCAAGAAAGTTATTATGCATCAACTTCTGCAAGAAAGGTATTATGCATCAACTTCTGCAAGAAAGGTATGATGCGGACAGCTGGAAACCAACGACTCAGCAAATGCAAAGGGTGCTTGGGCCCAAGAATGCATAAAACAGAGCATTACTGACAACCAAAGCTTCAATCTAATAGGATTTCTAATTCTAATTGCTTATTTATAACACACTTGGTACCCAGAGGTTTCTAAGCGCGGGCCTGGGGATCGAACCTGCGCTGCTCCGTGTCCTCTTGCTTCCAAAGTGAGCGTATTGCCCCTGAGCTATCCTCCTGAGAAGGTAGCTCCGGGGCAACATTTGATCAACATGTTTCAGCAGCAAATGTTTCTTTTTATTAGGGTCATCCACAGGATAACCTTCTGATTTACTGATGGTATGTTTGTGTATTGTGATTTCAATGCCTAAGTATCAGATGTCAGTGAATCATTGTGTGTTTCCTGGTTTGTAACCTTCCTCATCTGAGTTCTTGGTAAATGGAACCATTTTAGTGACTGTTATTTTCCTTTTTCCTTTGTTTTTTGCTTTAATATTGATTGCCCAGGAGCATCACCCCTATCTTATGAAAACTGTCACTGGAGTTACTTTATTAACCCTTTCTTCCCATTTATTTATTAATGTCCTGACTGTTTCTAAATGATCTGAGCTTTGATAAATAAGGGAACGAGACACAGGTTGAAGCCCTTGATACCCTTGAGGGTGGATTTGGGTTGTTTTACCAAAGTACAAAGATTTGCAGCGGAATTGAGCATAGACGATTTTGCTGCAAATCGGTTTTTACTTCGGCAAACCAACCCAAATTTGCCCGTAGGCCAACCCCCCCCTACTTATCCTTTAGCTGTCTGCTGCTTCTCCTGTACCCCTTGCAGCGTCAGTTCTGTCCCTCTAACACGGGTCGGATCTGATGCCGCAGGGACCCTTTTTTTGGGGTGGTCCCCCGCTTTCATTGTCAAGGAAGCAGGGGACACCCCTGCACCCCCAAAGCCCAGAAATACCGAACTTGGCCAGTGGGGGGACACCACCACAACTCCTGCTCCTCATGTTCGGTATTTTTGGGCTTTGGCTTTTTGGTACATACCAAATTCGGCCAAATGGTCCACCCGACCATTTTGTTTTCAATTTACCGCAAATATAAATGTGGGGGAGTCCGCCCACAGCCCCCCCACCTTACCCCTATACATTTTATATTAACTTTACCCCCCCATATATATATATATATGCAGAAAATTGGGATTCAAACTTTTGGGGGTCGAACTTTTGGGAGTAGGTAATTTTGTACAATACCTTTATTTCGATCAACTTTTGTGTTTCCTTCAGAGCAACACAAGAAAAGGATAGCTATTCCTGGGTCGAAGGTTCAGAGGGTATTTCTTTTTGTGAATGGCAGTTTTAACATGCCATTTCTAACAATACGGCACCTCGCCTACAAAACGAGAATGCATTCAACATATGGATGGAAAAAAACATAAAACATATCTTTAGACACAGCCTCACTTTTCTCCGTAAAGTCATTTCTCATTCCTGGCATACTTTGCTTAGAGTTTGTGCTCTTGAATCCTCCTTGGGCCGTTCCTTCACCTTTCAGCAGCTCTCTTTGGCTCAACAGGTCTCAATAGCACGGTTGACAAGGATTATGACAGACGAGCGGAACAGGATCCATTACTCACACCATCTGCTATCTTAAAAACACCTAGTGACAGCAGAAGGGCTCAAAGTAGGGTTGGGCATAATATCTCACAAAATATCTCTGTTTGGTAGACAGCCTTTACTGTGAACATTTCCGTCAAATATTTTGGAGCCTGCAATTGCGTTAACTTGCACACTGGTTAATTCATCCGTGCAAGTTTTCAAGGTGATAAAATATGGTATAAGCATAATTGACCTAAGAACATTTGACCGAAAACACTTGATCGAATTTATTTGGCCCTTTTTCTCGGTCAAATTTAATTAAATATATATATGGGGTGGGTAAGGGTATAGATTAGGTTGAGGAGAAGTGGGGAGGGGTTGCGGGGGTCTCCCCCTGCATTTTAGACTGAAATAAAGGTCAAATAAATTTGATCAAACGTGATTAGGTCAAATGTTTTAGGTCAAATAGACCCAGACCATAAAATATATTGTGGTTTGTAATGTTACCTCATTTTTTTTTAAAAAATCTAAGTAAAAACTCCAATTCTTTGCTAAGCTGTGAAGTGTGTTGACATTTAGCCCCTGATTTCCAAGCCGTTGAGGAATCCGTAGGAAAGATCTGATTACTTCTGGTTCGGTCCAGACTCTTTCTGAGGGATTTTGAAAATTGACCGTATGATGCAGTTTTGAGCACAGGAAAGCGGTTATATCCTGTGTTCTTGTTATTTACACCTCATCATGTGGATAATTTGCTGAGATCTCCAATGCACATATGGTGGGTGTTACTAAAGATGGCCGCCCAGAAAAGAACAGAGCAACCATGCTCTGAGTAGATCCCTACAGTCTCCGCTTTGGCTTCTCAAGCACTAAAGAGAAGGCTGGTTCTGCAGACCTCCGTGGCTCTCCACCCACATGACAATACCTGATGCGGCTGGGGACGCATTCAGATACTCCACAGAGATCCCGGAAATCCTCAGAGCAGATTTCCCATCATGCATTCCTCTCTACCCAAAGAACCCAAACGAAAATAACACTGACGCATGAAAATTTGTTCCCACAGTTTATCACCTACATGTCCCATTTTCCACTCAAACCAAAATGTGGGACTTATAGTGTAGCATGCCATCATGAAAGTAGACACCCATCATCCTCATCCCAGCAGGCAGTGGAAGCATTTGACGGCATGTGGACAAGACAGCTTTTTCCCTTTGATCCGAGGTTGCCCTGATCCAGTGTCAGTGACAAGACCAAATCCCAATGAAAACCCCCTCTTTCTAAAGTGGAAGCTTCCATTGAGCTCTGGCTTATGTTGACCATTAACATTACGGGCCCTTTTAACAATTTAGGGTGGATAGCCCCCATCACATTTGCTCTGACTGATAAATGTTATAAGAGGGTGGAGTTGAAGGCAGTTCGAGAAGTAATGTTGCCATTGTTGAGAACCTGGAAGTTTTGTGAATCACAGCTGATTGGGAGGAGCCTCTCGTGTACATGTTAACAGAATGTGGAGGCTGTCCTTAATGGACAAGAGAAATACAAATTAGGATTTGATTAGGAGCACTGAGTCTGTGAGCAAGAATGGACACAGTGTAAATGTAGTGGGTCTGCATAAGTTGGACCAAAGAAGATATAGGGGTTGAGGCGAACAGTGCCCCTGATCCTGCAAAAACCCTTCTATGGTGATTCTCCCAACCTCCTCCTAGCACTTCCTTTCAACCTCCTTGCTCTGTCCAATGTCTCTTCCAACCTCCCTTATCTTTGTCTTTCTCAGATCCCCTCCAACCGCATCCTACTGTTTCTTTCCAACCTCTCACTCTTTTTGATCTCATCCAAGCCCTCATCGTGTCATCGTCACTTCTCCTCTTTCGCTTCAATATCACCTCAAAACCACCCATTGTGTTTTACCCAACCTCGCTTCTCGTTTCACTGTTTCATCCAACCCCTCTACAGGTGCTTCTTTACAAAACCCCTTAACCTGTTCAATGTCTCAACCAACCTCCTCTGGTGTTTCCAACCATCTGCTCTCTCTCTCTTCAGTGTCTTTTCCAGGCGCCTCCTGCTGTTTCCAACCAGCTGCTCTCTCACTCTTCAGTGTCTTCTCCAGCCGCCACCTGGTGTTTCCGACCAGCTGCTCCCTCTCTTCAGTGTCTTCTCCAGCCGCCGCCTGGTATTTCCAACCAGAGGCTCTCTCTCTCTTCAGTGTCTTCTCCAGCCGCCGCCTGGTGTTTCCAACCAGCTGCTCCCTCTCTCTCTTCAGTGTCTTTTCCAGCCGCCGCCTGCTGTTTCCAACCAGCTGCTCCCTCTCTTCAGTGTCTTCTCCAGCCGCCGCCTGTTGTTTCCAACCAGCTGCTCCCTCTCTTCAGTGTCTTCTCCAGCCGCCGCCTGGTGTTTCCAACCAGAGGCTCTCTCTCTCTTCAGTGTCTTCTCCAGCCGCCGCCTGGTTTTTCCAATTAGAGGCTCTCTCTCTTCAGTGTCTTTTCCAGCCGCCTCCTGGTGTTTCCAACCAGAGGTTCTCTCTCTTTAGTGTCTTCTCCAGCCGCCGCCTGGTGTTTCCAACCAGAGGCTCCCTCTCTCTCTCTTCAGTATCTTCTCCAGCCGCCTCCTGGTGTCTCCAACCAGCTGCTCTCTCGCTCTTCAGTGTCTTCTCCAGCCGCCTCCTGGTGTTTCCAACCAGCTGCTCCCTCTCTTCAGTGTCTTCTCCAGCCGCCTCCTAGTGTTTCCAGCCAGCTGCTCTCTCTCTCTTCAGTGTCTTCTCCAACCGCCTCCTGTGTTTCCAGCCAGCTGCTCTCTCTCTCTTCAGTGTCTTCTCCAGCCGCCTCCTGGTGTTTCCAATCAGCTGCTCTCTCTCTTCAGTGTCTTCTCCAGCCACCTCCTGGTGTTTCCAACCAGCTGCTCTCTCTCTCTTCATTGCCTTCTCCAGCCGCCTCCTGGTGTTTCCAACCAGCTGCTCTCTCTCTCTTCAGTGTCTTCTCCAGCCGCCTCCTGGTGTTTCCAACCAGCTGCTCTCTCTCTCTTCAGTGTCTTCTCCAGCCGCCTCCTGGTGTTTCCAACCAGCTGCTCTCTCTCTTCAGTGTCTTCTCCTTCCGCCTCCTGGTGTTTCCAACCAGCTGCTCTCTCTCTCTCTCTCTCTTCAGTGTCTTCTCCAGCCGCTGCCTGGTGTTTCCAACCAGCTGCTCCCTCTCTTCAGTGTCTTCTCCAGCCGCCTCCTGGTGTTTCCAACCAGCTGCTCTCTCTCTCTTCAGTGTCTTCTCCAGCCGCCGCCTGGTGTTTCCAACTAGCTGCTCTCTCTCTTCAGTGTCTTCTCCAGCCGCCGCCTGGTGTTTCCAACCAGCTGCTCCCTCTCTTCAGTGTCTTCTCCAGCCGCCTCCTGGTGTTTCCAACCAGAGGCACTCTCTCTCTTCAGTGTCTTCTCCAGCCGCCTCCTGGTGTTTCCAGCCAGCTAGTCCCTCTCTTCAGTGTCTTCTCCAGTCGCCTCCTGGTGTTCATAGCCAGCTGCTCTCTCTCTCTCTTCAGTGTCTTCAGCCGCCTCCTGGTGTTTCCAACCAGAGGCACTCTCTCGCTCCAGTGTCTTCTCCAGCCGCCTCCTGGTGTTTCCAGCCAGCTGCTCTCTCTCTCTTCAGTGTCTTCTCCAGCTGCCTCCTGGTGTTTCCAACTAGAGGCTCTCTCTCTCTCTCTTCAGTGTCTTCTCCAGCCGCCTCCTGTTGTTTCCAACCAGAGGCACTCTCTCCCTTCAGTGTCTTCTCCAGCCGCCTCCTGGTGTTTCCAACCAGCTGCTCTCCCTCTCTTCAGTGTCTTCTCCAGCCGCCTCCTGGTGTTTCCAACCAGCTGCTCCCTCTCTTCAGTGTCTTCTCCAGCCGCCTCCTGGTGTTTCCAACCAGCTGCTCTCCCTCTCTTCAGTGTCTTCTCCAGCCGCCTCCTGGTGTTTCCAACCAGCTGCTCACTCTCTTCAGTGTCTTCTCCAACCGCCTCCTGGTGTTTCCAACCAGCTGCTCTCTCTCTTCAGTGTCTTCTCCAGCCGCCGCCTGGTGTTTCCAACCAGCTGCTCCCTCTCTTCAGTGTCTTCTCCAGTCGCCTCCTGGTGTTCATAGCCAGCTGCTCTCTCTCTCTCTTCAGTGTCTTCAGCCGCCTCCTGGTGTTTCCAACCAGAGGCACTCTCTCGCTCCAGTGTCTTCTCCAGCCGCCTCCTGGTGTTTCCAGCCAGCTGCTCTCTCTCTCTTCAGTGTCTTCTCCAGCTGCCTCCTGGTGTTTCCAACTAGAGGCTCTCTCTCTCTCTTCAGTGTCTTCTCCAGCCGCCTCCTGTTGTTTCCAACCAGAGGCACTCTCTCTCTTCAGTGTCTTCTCCAGCCGCCTCCTGGTGTTTCCAACCAGCTGCTCTCCCTCTCTTCAGTGTCTTCTCCAGCCGCCTCCTGGTGTTTCCAACCAGCTGCTCCCTCTCTTCAGTGTCTTCTCCAGCCGCCTCCTGGTGTTTCCAACCAGCTGCTCTCCCTCTCTTCAGTGTCTTCTCCAACCGCCTCCTGGTGTTTCCAACCAGCTACTCCCTCTCTTCAGTGTTTTCTCCAGCTGCCGCCTGGTGTTTCCAACCAGCTACTCCCTCTCTTCAATGTCTTCTCCAGCTGCCGCCTGGTGTTTCCAACCAGCTACTCCCTCTCTTCAATGTCTTCTCCAGCCACCTCTGGTGTTTCCAACCAGCTGCTCTCTCTCTCTTCCTTGTTTTCTCCAGCCTCCTCCTGGTGTTTCCAACCAGCTGCTCTCTCTCTTCAGTGTCTTCTCCAGCCACCTCCTGGTGTTTCCAACCAGCTGCTCTCCCTCTCTTCAGTGTCTTCTCCAGCTGCCTCCTGGTGTTTCCAACCAGCTGCTCCCTCTCTTCAGTGTCTTCTCCAGCTGCCTGCTGGTGTTTCCAACCAGAGGCTCTCTCTCTCTTCAGTGTCTTCTCCAGCTGCCTCCTGGTGTTTACAACCAGCTGCTCCCTCTCTTCAGTGTCTTCTCCAGCCGCTTCCTGGGGTTTCCAACCCGCTGCTCTCCCTCTCTTCAGTGTCTTCTCCAGCCGCCTCCTGGTGTTTCCAACCAGCTACTCCCTCTCTTCAGTGTTTTCTCCAGCTGCCGCCTGGTGTTTCCAACCAGCTACTCCCTCTCTTCAATGTCTTCTCCAGCTGCCGCCTGGTGTTTCCAACCAGCTACTCCCTCTCTTCAATGTCTTCTCCAGCCACCTCCTGGTGTTTCCAACCAGCTGCTCTCTCTCTCTTCATTGTCTTCTCCAGCCTCCTCCTGGAGTTTCCAACCAGCTGCTCTCTCTCTTCAGTGTCTTCTCCAGCCGCCTCCTGGTGTTTCCAACCAGCTGCTCCCTCTCTTCAGTGTCTTCTCCAGCTGCCTGCTGGTGTTTCCAACCAGAGGCTCGCTCTCTCTTCAGTGTCTTCTCCAGCTGCCTCCTGGTGTTTACAACCAGCTGCTCCCTCTCTTCAGTGTCTTCTCCAGCCGCCTCCTGGTGCTTCGTACCAACCTCCTCTTTATTGCCAGTGCCTCTACCCTCTTCCACTACATGCTTCTTTTCTGTCCTGACCTCCTACAAGCACCTACGCATTATCTCTTCTACCTTCATGGGACCCCTAAGGGCCCCCCATTCTCCTTTTTTCCTCTACCCTAGCCTCATCTTTCCTTCTCCTCATGGCCTCCACCTCTATTCCTCTACCACACACTATCTCTGCCGCTCGCCAGAACACTCAACTCTCATTGGTCCTGAGTCCATCCCCTGGTGTCATCCTATGTGGCCTTGCTTGGATCTGCTTGTGATGATTGATGTAGAGTGCGGGTGGGTGCGGTGGGGTATCTGGGATGCAATTCCACTGTTTGTGATTTCGAGATGGCACACTGAGGGGCAATGCCAACTAAGCCTTCTTTAGACTCATCTATCTGGCTTTTCATTCTTGTGCATCTGGCACTGCTGTGTGATTGTGTAAGAGGCGCTAGGTTCCAGAAGCCCCCCTTAACGCCCTTCCTTTGCTCACGATTTTAAGTCTGGTTTCCGGCACGTATTCCACCGAGCACTACTACAGCGCTATGAAGCCGGAGACATCTAGCTACAAGTGCTATATAAGTACACACATTCCTATTATTATTAAGCATATAGCACCACAGGACACATATAAAGTTGGCTAAATAAAATACTGTTCTGTCCAATGGCTTTTATAATAGAAATATATGTGTACTAAAAAGCATTTAAAACAGATTTATCAGTTCGCTGGTCCTGGAAATATGCATGTTTTCAAATGTTGTGAGTGGGCAAAAAAATAACATGTGACCACATGAGAACCACAAACTAAAGGAGCACGCGTGCTTTTTGTGCACTTTCCGCCAATTGGGATTTAAAAGCACCCACATCCTTTCGTGTGGTGGGTGGGAGACCCTTGACACTGTCCACTACCTTACTCGCGCCCCAGCCCATTCCCATCAAAGCAGAACTTTAGGTGTACCGAGTCACCAGTTCAGGTGCTATAGTTCTTCAAGTCTCAGGGGTTCGGGGGGTGGGGGGTTTGCTTGCTGTCATTGCGTGGTTTGTGTAGAAGGCTGGATGACATTGATTGGTTTGTGTAGAAGGCTGGATGGCATTGAGTGGTTTATGTAGAAGGCTCGATGGCATTGCATGGTTTGTGTAGAAGGCTGGATGGCATTGATTGGTTTGTGTAGAAGGCTCGATGGCATTGCATGGTTTGTGTAGAAGGCTGGATGGCATTGATTGGTTTGTGTAGAAGGCTGGATGGCATTGATTGGTTTGTGTAGAAGGCTGGATGACATTGATTGGTTTGTGTAGAAGGCTGGATGGCATTGAAGGCTGGATCGCATTGATTGGTTTGTGTAGAAGGCTGGATGGCATTGATTGGTTTGTGTAGAAGGCTGGATGGCATTGATTGGTTTGTGTAGAAGGCTGGATGGCATTGATTGGTTTGTGTAGAAGGCTGGATGGCAATGCATGGTTTGTGTAGAAGGCTGGATGGCATTGCATGGTTTGTGTAGAAGGCTGGATGGCATTGAGTGGTTTATGTAGAAGGCTGGATGGTATTGAGTGGTTTGTGTAGAAGGCTGGATGGCGTTGCATGGTTTGTGTACAAGGCTGGATGGCATTGATTGGTTTGTGTAGAAGGATGGCATTGCGTGGTTTGTGTTGAATGCTGGATGGCATTGAGTGGTTTGTGTAGACGGCTGGATGGCATTGATGGGTTTGTGTAGAAGGCTGGATGGCATTGCGTGGATTGCGCAGAAAGCTGGATGGCGTGGCATGGTTTGTGTAGAAGGCTGGATGGCATTGATTGGTTTGTGTAGAAGGCTGGATGGCGTTGCATGGTTTGTGTAGAAGGCTGGATGGCATTGCACAGTTTGTGTAGAAGGCTGGATGGCACTGATTGGTTTGTGTAGAAGACTGGATGGCATTGCATGGTTTGTGTAGAAGGCCGGATGGCATTGCACGGTTTGTGTAGGCAGCTTGCTGGCATTGCCTGGTTTGTGTACACGGCTGGATGGCATTGCGTGTTTTGTGTAGAAGGCTGGATGGCGTTGCATGGTTTGTGTACAAGGCTGGATGGCATTGATTGGTTTGTGTAGAAGGATGGCATTGCGTGGTTTGTGTTGAATGCTGGATGGCATTGAGTGGTTTGTGTAGAAGGCTGGATGGCACTGATTGGTTTGTGTAGAAGGCTGGATGGCATTGCGTGGTTTGTGTAGAGGGCGGGATGGCATTGATTGGTTTGTGTAGAAGGCCGGATGGCATTACACGGTTTGTGTAGGCAGCTTGCTGGCATTGCCTGGTTTGTGTACACGGCTGGATGGCATTGCGTGGTTTGTGTAGAAGGCTGGATTGAAATGCTGTGTAGATACAGAGGGCTTCACCACAAAGTAGAATGAGAACCTGTTGTCCACCCTTGGTAAAGGAGCTACAGGCAGAGTGACAGCTCTTAAAGCAGAAAGGCAGGGGGCAGTAGAGAGCTCTGGGATCAAAGCAGCGCCCACTGGCTCTCCCTACACATCTGAAGTGCCATGAAACAGCAGCACGGGGAAGCCATTTGCGTATTGCTTAGGGCGAGCACCCAGGATGTCTAGTGAAGGGAAGTCTGGATACTGGGAACCGGCGGAAGAGCACCTAGTCTAGCGGTGCTACAGGGCGAGCACCCAGGATGTCTAGTGAAGGGAAGTCTGGATACTGGGAACCGGCGGAAGAGCACCTAGTATAGCGGTGCTACAGGGCGAGCACCCAGGATGTCTAGTGAAGGGAAGTCTGGATACTGGGAACCGGCGGAAGAGCACCTAGTCTAGCGGTGCTACAGGGCGAGCACCCAGGATGTCTAGTGAAGGGAAGTCTGGCTACTGGGAACCGGCGGAAGAGCACCTAGTCTAGCGGTGCTACAGGGCGAGCACCCAGGATGTCTATTGAAGGGAAGTCTGGATACTGGGAACCGGCGGAAGAGCACCTAGTCTAGCGGTGCTACAGGGCGAGCACCCAGGATGTCTAGTGAAGGGAAGTCTGGCTACTGGGAACCGGCGGAAGAGCACCTAGTCTAGCGGTGCTACAGGGCGAGCACCCAGGATGTCTAGTGAAGGGAAGTCTGGCTACTGGGAACCGGCGGAAGAGCACCTTGTTGAGTTTTGGTTCTTATTAACATCAGAAAAGGTCAGACTTACTTAGTCTGTGCAACTCAATGACATTATGATGTAACCAGATTCTAACTGGAATGTATTGCTGTGCTTATTCTGATTAGAATGCTTGTCTAAGTTTTCTTTTGTATGTAAAGGAGTTGGAGCCTGCCTCTTGAGGAGGGTGCCTGCTGTGTATTACTCTCCATGATACTTACAATAAATCTTCAATCAAGTGTGCGTTTGGTTGTGACTTAACATTGGTGACGAGGCTAGGGCACCCTGAGGACCCGCTCGTGTTTGGTTTGCCTTCGTACTCCTGCATTGCTGATCCAAGTCCTCCTAAGCCTCCCTTCTCCGACACAGCAGGCGAGAGGCAAGCGGAGGGAGCGGCTTATCCGGCGGAGGCCTGCGGCAGGCGGAGGAAGCGGCTAACCCGGCTGAGGTCTGCGTGAGTACTGCGCCCGCGGGTCCTGTTGGCTGCATTTGGGTGGCATTTGGTGGGTCACTGTAACAGCCCCCATTGTTGCGTCAGGCCCAGCAGAGTGCTGCCATTGGCTGGGATAAGGGTATTGGCTACTCCGGATCTCCCGTGTGACTCTCTGTGCTAGTGTGAAAGCTCGCCAAAGCCCAGCTTCATCCACACATTACCTCAAGTTTATTTAAGGGGGTACACGCTTAACAAGTTAAAAGGTTGTTCTTAAACACCTGCGTTTGTGGCTCCACAGCCAACCACACACATCCCAGCTTCCGGATTCTATTGTGTGCATACAGTGTTTCTGTCCAAGACAAGACATGACCTCTATTCCACCTCCTCTTCCTTTTGTCAGCGAACCGGGCCGTCCTGTCATCCCATGGGATCGGTGGAAAGATGTATTTGAGAACTATTTGGTGGCCATGGGTGGGGACAGATTTCCCGCTGCGCGGAAGAAAGCTCTCCTTCTTCATAATCTCGGCACTGAAGGGCGCAGAATTTATGATGGACTTCCTAGAAATAGAGACCTTGAAGCTGGTGATATGGATGAATACTCATTTGCCCTCAAACAGCTTCGGGACCACTTTGAGCCAAAGAAGAATGTCAGTTTCGAGCGGCATAAATTCTTTCAGAGAGTTCAAGAGAAATCAGAATCTGTGGAATCATATGTTGCCTGTCTCAGATCATTAAGTTATACGTGTGAGTTTGAGCAGCTAGCAGATTCTCTCATCAGGGACCAACTAGTCAGATGCACAAATAATCCAAGAATTCAGGAGAAGCTACTTGCAAAAGATATGGTCCTTCAAGAGGCAATTGAGATGGCGAGAAGCATTGAACAAACCTCGGAGTATGTCAAGGAACTCAAGATTGACAAATCAAATTCTGATCAAGCCTCGGTGTGTGTGGTGGATCAAAAGAGGAGGGGCAATTACTCTACGATAAGGAAAGGAGTTTGGAATGCAAAAGGCATGTGTTCTCGCTGTGGCAGCTTCAGACATGGAATGAATTTTCCCTCATGCCCTGCCAAGTATGCAGTCTGTTTCAGATGTAAAAGCAAGGGTCATTTTGCAAATGTGTGCAAAAATAAATCAATCAACTGTGTGGAACCCAAAATGTTAGATCATGAGGAGGGTGACATCAAGGCAGGATACCATGTTCATCAAACTTCTACCATACAAGAGATGACCCCTAAACATGTGTTTCAGATTTTGGAATTGTCCACTAATAATAAAGGCCCTGTGGACACGTTCTGGATTGATGGGGTTGAACTCTCAATGAAGGTGGACTCTTGTTCACCATGGTCTATCATATCCAGGGACACATTGAGAAATGTTCTAAAACAGGATGATGCCGTTATTCTTCCCACCAGCATTAGAGTATGTGGATATGGGAATTCTGATATAAATATCGTCGGCCAATTCTCTGCAGGAGTATGCTACAAGGGTAGAAACTGTCAAGCGACATTCCTTGTGGCGGAAAAGGGAGCTTCCTTACTAGGATGGGAAGAACAGAAGAAATTGGGTATAGTAGTACAAGCCAGTGCATCTGTGCCAGTTACAATTGCCGAAGTGGGGGGTTTCTGGATGAAGGAATTCCCTGAAGTGTTTTCTGAGAGACTTGGCAAACTCAAAAACTTTGAGCATCACATTAGATTGAAAAATAATGCTCAACCTGCTGTGCATAAGGTTCGCCAAGTGCCATTGAAGATGAAGGCGCAACTTAAAGAAGAACTTGACAGCCTGATGGTCAAAGGGGTTATTGAACCGGTAGTAGCTACAGAATGGCTGTCCCCCATCGTTCTGGTTACTAAAGCCAATGGCAAAATGAGGTTGTGTGTCGACTTACGCAGTCTCAATAGGAACATTGTAGTTGAAAGACATCCCTTGCCGAACATTTTGGAAATTCTGTCCACACTGGGAGAGCCTAAACTGTTTTCCATTATTGATCTTTCTTCTGCATACCACCAGGTCCCGTTGTCTGAGGAGTGTCAACAGTAAACTGCATTTATTACTCGGAAGGTGTTTTCATGTATAAACGTATGCCCTTTGGCTTGGCCTCAGCAGCATCTGTCTTCCAAAGAGTGATGGAAACAGTACTCAAAGGCCTTAGCAACGTAACTGTATTTCAGGATGACATTCTTATTTTTGCCAGGAATATTGTTGAACATGACAATGCTTTAAGATCTGTTTTAATTAGACTTAAGGATGCTGGGTTAACTGTACAAAGAGAGAAATGCAGAATTGCCATGACAGAAGTGGATTATTTGGGGCACAAGATTTCATGCAACGGAATTTCTCCTAGAAAGTCCTTGGTAGATAGCATTGTGAGTGCTCCCCAACCCCTTGATAAGGAACAATTGCGGTCGTTCATGGGGTTGGCGGAATATTATCACAAATTTGTTGAGGGGTTCTCCAATATATCGTCTCCTTTGAGAGATTTATTGAAGAAAGGTTCCAGATATGTGTGGTCGGATGAATGCCAGAAAGCCTTTGACAAAATTAAAGAGGGCATAGTAGAAGCACCCTCTTTGGGTGGGTTTGTAGTTGGAAGGAAAACCGTGCTTGCTGTGGATGCGAGCATGTTAGGGCTCGGGGCCGCCCTTTTTCAGTATGAAGGGAGCATTGAACATGTCATAGCTTTTGCCTCCCGGCCACTGAGAGGAGCGGAGAACAACTACTCTGTGGTAGAGAGAGAAGCTTTAGCAGTGACATGGGCAATAAGCCATTTCAAATTCTTTCTATGGGGCCAATCGTTCACTGTAAAAACAGATCACAAACCTTTGGTTCAGTTGTTGGGCAGTGCTGACTGGACTAAAGGTTCGCCCAGGATATCCCGGTGGATGATTGAGTTGTTGGCATATGATTTCAGGATGGTGTATGTACCTGGTGGTGAAAATGTAATTGCTGATTGTCTTTCAAGACTACCGGTTCAGGCCAAAGATTTCAAGAATGCGAATGTGGAGCCCACTGTTAGCATTTGTGAAATGGTGCACAATGCTATAAGTAAAGAGGAATGGGTGTCTGCTGATAAGCTGGATGAAGTATTGGGCCAAGTAAAAGTCTGGGTCAAAGCAGGTTGGCCCAGAAAGGATCTGGTGGAGAAGAAGTTTGATGCGTTTCAAAATGTCAAGGAGGAATTGAATTTGTCGGAGGACGGGTCTCAACTCAGAAAAGGGATGAGGATTATTCCGCCCTATGAAACTAGATCCAAGCTAGTGGACATAGCCCACCAGGGCCATCTGGGGATGGGGGGCACTAAAAGACACATAAGGCAATCATTTTGGTGGCCAGGGATAGATAGTGAAGTGGAGAGATGTGTCAGAAAGTGCAAGGAATGTGAAAAGAGCGATAAAAGTAAAGTTGTCAGGGATACCCCGTTAAGGCCGGTTAGTGTCCCAGCAGAGCCTTGGAGGAAGTTAGCAGTGGATTTGATGGGACCCATTCAGGAATTAGGTGGAGATTTCAAATACCTCATTGTCCTAGTAGATTATCACTCAAAATGGGTTGAGTGGAAACCTATAAGGGAGGCAACTACTTCACAAATGATCACTTTCTTTGAGGAAGTGTTTTACAGGGAAGGGTTTCCCTCAGAGCTCATCTCAGACAATGGGGTCCAGTTTTGTTCGGACAGAATGGTGGAATTTTTTAATAGATATGGTATCAAACATTACAGGACAGCATTGTACCAACCCAGAGCGAATGGCTTGGTTGAAAGAATGAATAGGTTTCTTAAGGGTCGATTACAGTTGGCCATGGCATCTGGATTGAAGTGGCAGACGGTTCTTAGGGAGATGGTCTGGAACTACTGTGTAACGCCACACTCTGTTACTGGTATCTCACCTTTT